>NW_028288612.1:338537-672075 GCF_059628265.1 Tinamus guttatus
AAAGAGTGATTTGGGAATAAAATGTGTGTAAATGCATCATACTCTGATGGTTACAAATCATCTTTAATTTGATGTTTGGGAACAGACTTTGTATGAAAACAGGGACGAAAAATCCCTCTGTTTTTAAGATGAAGTGAAATAAGTCTGTGAAATGGAGTTGTCTGGCAGTGATAGATAAGAAGGTACAATGCAGGTGATACTAGAAGTCTTCTTTCTTTTATACAAAATTACAAGTATGAACTACTTTGTAACAATACCAATAATTTATTGCCATTTTATATTGAAAATATCTCTCTACGTAACTTCTTATCTACGCACTTTTAGGATTATACAAACCGTTTTGGATACTCTACTTATTATACCTATAGTTTAAAGTTTAAGAAGCTTAGGGTAAGCACTTTGCCCTTCTCTTATCATGTCTGTAATGTCTCCATTGACGCTAATGAGATTTATCTTTTTGTGAGCTGCTACATACTTAGGTTTATACAGAGTAATAGAGTTGGAAAATAATACTTTCTAATCAGAATAAAAATTATTGTATCATTCCTTTTATATGATTTATGTAGGTATATGTATATAAAATCAAGTAGGTAAATCATGCAATCATAGAATCCTTAAGGTTGGAAGGGACCTCTAGAGATCATCTAGTCCAACCCCCCCTGCACACGCAGGGTCACCTAGAGCACATGGCACAGGACTGTGTCCAAGCGGGTTTTGAAGACCTCCAGAGAAGGAGACTCCACAACCTCTCTGGGCAGCCTGTTCCAGTGCTCTGTCACCCTCACTGTTAAGAAATTTTTCCTTAAGTTCCTGTGGAGCTTTTGATGCTTCAGTTTCCGGCCGTTTCCTCTAGTTCTGTCGGTGGCCACCAGTGAAAAGAGGCCAGCCCCATCCTCTTCACTCCCTCCTTTGAGGTATTTATAGACACTGATCAAGTCTCCTCTCAGCCTTCTCTTCTCCAGGCTGAAAAGGCCCAGCTCCCTCAGCCTCTCCTCATAGGACAGATGTTCCATCCTTGTAGCCCTGCGCTGGACTCTCTTCAGCAGCTTCACATCCCTCTTGCACTGTGGGGCCCAGAACTGGACACAATACTCCAGATGTGGCCTCGCCAGGGCTGAGTAGAGGGGCAGGATCACCTCCCTCGACCTGCTGGAGACACTCTTCTTAACGCACCCCAGGATCGCATTGGCCTTCTTGGCCACGAGGGCACACTGCTGCCTCATGGTCAACTTATCATCCACCATGACGCCCAGATCTTTTTCCGCAGAGCTGCTCTCCAGAAGGTCGGTCCCCAGCCTGTACTGGTGTCTGGGGTTATTCCTCCCCAGGTGCAGGACCTTGCACTTGGTCTTGTTGAATTTCATAAGGTTTTTCACCACCTAGTTGTCCAGTCTGTCCAGGTCCCTCTGGATGGCAGCACAGCCCTCTGGGGTATCGGCTACTCCTCCCAGTTTGGTATTATCAGCAAACTTGCTGAGGGAGCACTCTGTGCCTTCATCCAGGTCGTTGATGAATAAATTGAACAGGACTGGTCCGAGGACTGACCCCTGGGGGACACCACTAGCTACAGGCCTCCAACTAGACTCTACACCGCTGATCACCACCCTCTGAGCTCTGCCATCCAGCCAGTTGTTAATCCACCTCAGCGTCCACTCATCTAACCCACACTCCCGGAGCTTGCCCAGGAGGATGCTGTGAGGGACAGTGTCAAAAGCCTTGCTCAAATCCAGATATATGACATCCACCACTCTCCCCTCATCTATCCAGCTGGTCATTCCATCATAGAAGGCTATCAGGTTAATCAAGCAAGATTTCCTCTTAGTGAATCCATGCTGTGTTTGGAGACAACAGCCAGGATGAGCTGCTCCATGACTTTTCCAGGGATGGAGGTGAGGCTGACTGGCCTGTACTTGCCTGGGTCCTCCTTCTTGCCTTTTTTGAAGACGGGCGTGACATTGGCTTTCTGCCAGTCTTCTAGCACTTCCCCCATTCTCCAGGACCTTTCAAAGATGATGGAGAGCGGCTTAGCAATAACATTCACCAGCTCCCGCAGCACTCGGGTGCATCCCATCAGGGCCCGTGGATTTGTGGATGTCAAGTTTCCCTAGGTGCTCTCTGACCCAATCTTCCTCTACCCAGGGCAAGTCTTCCTCACTCTCTGGTTTCTAGGGTCTGGGATTCCAGAGGGTAAACACTGAAGCGAAGAAGGCATTCAGTAGCTCTGCTTTTTCAGTGTCTTTTGTAACCAGGGCACCCACCCAGTTCACCAGCGGACCCACGTTTTCCATAATCTTCCTTTTGACATTGATATATTTGAAAAAGCTCTTCTTGTTATTTTTAACATCCCTTGCCAGATTTAATTCCAAATGTACCTTGGCTTTCCTTGCTGCATCTCCACATTCCCTGACAACATTCCTATATTCCTCCCAAGGATCCTGTCCTTTTTTCCCCTTTCTGTATAATGCCTTTTTCTGTTTGAGTTTTGCCAGCAGCTCCTTGCTCATCCAGCAGGGCTCCTACAGGACTGTTTGTGTCTGGCTGTGTTGTCCTTCCAGTTGATGTCAGGGTGGTTGAAGTCCCCCATGAGAACCAGGGCCTGAGACTGTGAGGCTACTTCCAGCTGACTATAGAAGGCCTCATCAACTTCCTTGTCCTGATCAGGTGGCCTGTAGCAGACACCCACCACAGTGTCTCCCACATTAGCCTGCCCTCTAATCCTTACCCACAAGCTCTCAACTTGCTCATCCTCCACTCCCAGGTTGACCTCCATGCATTCCAGTTGCTCTCTCACATAAAGAGCAACTCCCCCACCTCGCCTTCCCAGCCTGTCCTTCCTAAAGAGCACATAGCCTTCCATGGCAGCACTCCAGTCATGTGAGCTGTCTCACCATGTCTCTGTGATTCCAATGAGATCATGATCCTGGGGCCGCACATAGATCTCCTGTTCCTCCTGTTTATTCCCCATGCTTCGCGCATTGGTGTACAGGCATTTCAGGGAAGTAATCGAGCTTGCAGGTTTCCCAGGAGGGGTGAAAGAGGACCCTCTATAATCATCTGCTATACTCACTTCCGCACTACCATACTCCTGTTGGACACCTTCTGGCTTTGGCTGCATTCCACTGATTGCCCTGTCCATGTGACATTCCCCGTCCCACAAATCATATTGGCTTATATTAAATAGATCAGTTACAAATTAGTGTGGTTTGGTAGTGGATGCAATCTGTCACTGGTAGTGTAGGAGTCTGAAATATCTATAGCTTTGTATCCTAAAGGTAGTCATCTCAAAGTCTCATTACATATTTAGGATTTTTTGATAAGGACTTCTTCCAGTATTCATAATTCTGTATTATTTGCTAATATGCTGATTATTAGGCATTTATAACTATATTCTGTACATTCTTTGCACGAACTGATTGCTTTTTTGTGATTGTGAAGCACATTTTAACTAGGACTGTCCTTCATAGGTCTTTTTTAAATACTCTTGTGACAACAATCACTTTTATTTGCATCAAAAAATGCTACAGTTTAACTCTTCATGTTACATGAATAGTCATGCTTTGCACATGACTGAAAATAGCAAAATATTCAGAATGAAAAAGGGCTTTTGTTTGCTACATTCCAACATTTTTGCACTTTACTGTTGTAAATGGCCTGAAGCATAAAATGACAAATTTGTACCAGTAATCTATCTTAATTTGTTTTTAATATCAGATAATTCTTCCTGACAGTAAGTTCTATTACATTTTATAATAGTTCCCCAGGTAAAACACAGTTCCCATAAAGCTAAACATTTTAAGGTAAGCTGAACCAAAAATGAGCAACAGCATGGTCTATTGGAAATGCTTTGATGTGGAAGATGAGCCAGAAAAGCATTAGGTTCTTTTTCATCTCTAGTTTCTGTAATTTTTAATACTGCATAATGCCTCATCATTGTCTGTCACTGACTGATTTGTTATGAAATCTGGTTGCCCAAAGCTACCTACTGGTGGTTCTTTTTGTATCGCTTGTTAGCATGGACGTGTAAATGGATATTTAGATGCATGTCATGTGCTTTGGGGTCCGTGAGGATGCTGCATTCTTGGCCCCTCACTGATTTTCTTCCAGAATTACCAAGGAAATCCTGCAGAGTCCACTGGGGTCAGTGCAGGAGCCACTTGCCTTGCAGGCCTCAAGGGGCTACGGGGAGGATTATGCTTTTATTTGTGTAAAGAAAGCAATTCATATTATTTATAAATACCCTTCTGTCTCTAGAGAATGCAGAATTGGAATGCATGGCTTGAGCTCACATATCTGTCTGACATTTCATAAATTTTATTGCATCCTCTATAGTCGGGAAATAACCGTCCAACAGCCTTTTACAGAGTTCATGTACATAGAGTAATATTTACAGCACGGAGAGTTTGGTAAGCCAAACTCAAGTAAATAACTCCTCATTTCTCTGATGTGCTTTTAGTTTGTCTTGGAATGTTCTGGGCATCAATGCAGCCCCTATGGGTAAGTACCCAAGTACCCTTTTTTTTTTTTTTTTCCCTGCAGGATGCTTGTCTTAGAACATTGAACTTCTTTACAATCTAAATAAAGGCAAATATGTGTGTCATTGCTTTGGGTTATGTTAAAAAAAATCACCATGAAACCCATACCAAAATGTCATAGAATTCCTGTGGTTAAAAGGTGATGGGGAAGGGTTTATATTTGAGTCTTTAAACTGTGACCCAGGATACTCAGTAACATCAAATTCTCTTTCAGTTTTCCGATTATGTTTTCACAAGAGTGGGAAAAAAGAAGTGCCTGATTAGTATTATTTATATTTGTACTTAACAAAATTTAGACTTCATAAAAGCAATATTGCAGTTAGGCTTGTGGAGAAAATAAGTAGTAATTCTACTATTCACATTATTTTAGCAAGATTAAACATTTTTGAATGTTTACTAGCAGTTTATTTGTTAACTAATCAAAAAGTAAATAATATAAATATGTCAGAGCAAGGGTATTTTATTTTAGGTTTCTTGGACATGAGTACATGGAGGTAACCATGAATTAGAATATTCTATAAAAGTATGGCATAGTTAATAAAGGTCTAGGATTTGGGGGTTTGGGTATTTAAAAAGCTATATAAAGTGCACATAGTAAATAATGAGTTGCTTAGCTTTTTCTTTATTTTAATATAAAATCTTACTTAAATTTGTGTAGCTCACTTTTTGATTTTTCAGTCTAGGAAGATTTTTTTTTATGCACCTGGGAAGAGACCTATGAAATAAGAGGTCACTTAAACATATAAGTCTTTACCTCTATATTTCAGTTTACCTAAGATGGGTGACACTGTGAAATCTAATTAAACTTCATCAGCTTCTTTTGAAAGGCTTGATTTGAAAGTACTGTAGGGCACACTATTTTTTAGAGAGGAAGGCATAATGCAAAATTCAGTAGAGAAACATATTTAATTTGGTTGTAAATAGCAGTATCCGTTCCCATCTGTCCTTTCACTCAACAGAATGCTTGAGAGCCTTCTGTGTCAACACACAATTTTGGCAGAGAAGAAACTCTTAACCTACTTTGCAATGTTTAATTTTTAACCTGACAGTACATTTCTCGCTAATTGCTTGAAAATCCTTTAGCTGTCTATTCCCTGATTCTTTCCCAGAGACATGATTTAATTTTAAAAATCATAGTGTATTCAGCTCTAATTATTGGAGAGCTCATTCTAGACACATAGCAAGGTATGTTAATGACCAAAAAAATGTATCAGCTGGAGTCAATGTCAGTACTACCTCAAGGACACTGTCATTTAGATTCCCTAAAATCTCTCTTAATATATTTTAATCTGATGATAGATTCAGGCAAGCTGCACGATATTTTGAAATAATCTTTTCTATTACTGCCTTGGTTAGCAATGCAGCTGGAACAAGGCTGGAACACAACTTGTGTTCAGAAAATTTTCATTTGGTTATCAAAGAAATGCAATCTGTTTCCACTCTAAGACCACCATAAGACCAAAGACTGTTCTTATTCATGCCAGCGAAATTCCCACAGTTGGAGGTGCAGCATGTAGCTAAGAATAGAATTCGGTTCTTATTGTGTTAATTTCTGTTCTGCTTTTGAGGGTGTCTTATCTAATGAATCATGACATTTAATAAAAATACTTGTTATTCTATTGGGATTTAGCATACTGATGGTATATTATTTTTAAAACCTTAAAGAAATATCATATTTATTAAAAAAATCTTATTCTTGCTAAGATATTTTGTTGTTAGCTGAAAAAGCACAGGTTGCTTTAGTTTAATATCTAAAATGATGGTGAAGTCTTTCTCGTTGCCTCCAGATTTTTTTCTCCTATCAGTATTAAAGTATTGAAAGTATTGATGCTTGTTCGATTTGTTGAGTAGTATATTACACTACCTTATCACATCCTCAACAAAGCAGCTTCTTGTGGAGTGACCGCAGCTTTGGAAAGTGCTGGTTTGATGTGATCTGAACTTTGAGCAAATCTGTAGGTTGGTAAATTTAGGGGAATATTTCATAGGAGCGAAATGATAATTGATCTAACTTGCTCTGGATCCAAGCAATGAGAAATATTGAGAGACTTTATAAGATCTATCCAACCTTGTACCTAGGAGATGGAACAAATGCTATAGATGGAAAACCATGGGGAAGTAATCAAGTTTGCACATGACTGCCCTGAGATTTCCTCTTAGACCATAAAGTGTCTTCAGTCTGTAGTTTTATTCCTCGAAGACCGATGCTTTGTTTGGTAGAGGAAATGCTGCAAAACCAGTTCTAGGCCATACTGTCCTCTAAAAACATGTTGTTACTTCCTGCCAGATGTGCAGGCTTCTGGGTTCCCCAAACGCACTGTGGGCTATAGCTGCTTGGTAGCAAAACAAAGATTTCTTTGCTAAGATTTAGGATTAGTCTTTGAGATGTAAAAAAAAATGGGAAAGCCAACATCATTATTAAAATAAATAAAGCATATGTGACTCAAGCTTAAATTAATAGTTGGGTGTCTGAGTAGTTACTTATTTAGTAGTTAGCAATTAGTCTCAAGAATACTTGCGAGATGTCCCATTTTCAGAATGTATGCCCTGTGTTTATAGAAACCCAGTTATCTAGGTGACTCCCTAAATAGTGAATCCTGCTTTTTCTGTCATTTATTTATATCATTTCGGATGGTCTAGTTTTCCACTGAAATTCCACTATAGACACCTTGGAGTTCTTATCTGAAAGTCTGCAAGAGCATGAACATGTAAACCCTGACACATCATCTATCTTGATTTCCTTCTTTCCTTCTTTCTCACTTATTTCCCTTGTTCTCTTTTCCCCTCATTCTGTTTTTCCTTCCATAATCCCTGTCCCTTCCTAGAGATATAAGACAGTTTTAATCCTTTATACATGTGTAAATGTCATTTTGATGGTTTATTTAAATTTAGCTCTCTATAGTTTTTGATTCCTACTGAGTCTATTAGTTAGGAGGTTGTGAGCTCTCTTTTGTAGTCTGAACTAGGTATTCTCCATAGTGTCTTGGAGCTTGCAGTGTGTACATTATGTAATTAAAACACTTAATAGTATGTTCTGTATTGCCATGATTTGGGCATATCAGCAGCTTTCTTCTGAGGACAGGTCTGATGCAATTGGACATGCTATTAATATAGATCTGGTAACAATATACTCTGTCCATATTGTCCCTTCAAACTATTTATTGACAGCTTGGGGCTTCTTGTGTTGCCTATATCTATCATACTAAAGATATAATTAAAGGAGCTCGCTTACTGTAAATGGAGTGCAGTGTCAAGAATAAGCACTGCCAGATGCTAGGCAATCTAACAGAGCACTTTAAAAGGGTCAAAATATGAAAATGTCTGAAATCCAGTGGCTTATTAAGCAATAGACTTTGTATGTGCGGGACAAGTGAGATATAAGTAGCCTAATTTAGATGCCCACATGACCAAAGCTAGCTTTTAATTGCATACATTCTGTCAGTGAATAAGTGAAATGTATGTTATTTACCTATAGGTGCTTATTAAAATTAGAGTGGACTATTAAATGCAATGCTATGTATTATATTATTTGAGTGTTGAAAAACTGAGTAGGACTTGTATGTGTATTTATGGAAGTAGTGAATTTATTATGATGGCTGATCTCTCTGAAAGAAAAGAAAAATGCTGAAGACAATTTAAGTATTTAATGCTGAAAAGAATTAAATTCAGTACCTAATAGTTGCTCTGCTATTCTTGTTTCCTGAAGGTGTGTTTTTCTGTGGTCTGCCTATATGCTGTGCTCTGTCTTTTGTATGCAAGCCAATTTTCTTTTGATGACTGATGATTCTCATTATAGCAAGTGATGAGATACCCCATCACTAGACTGTCAATGATCCTCAGTGATTTCTGCTCATCTCCCCCCATTCCTGAGGATTATATTAACACTGCTTTATATGACCATGATTGTTTCAATCACTTCTAAGCTGCAGACAATTTTTTACATCCAAGACAGGATAGATCAAACTTATCATTTTGTAGAAAGGATGGATGAGCTGCACTTCCCACACTTCTTATTGTTGCACAACACGGTTCAGCCTTTTCCAAGGGATAAGAGCTGACTTTATAGAACTGGAAGGGCCAAGAGGGCCACGAGATATGATCTGTCGAAAATGGTAGCACATGTTACTGCGGTGGCTACTGACTTGAAGCTTCTTTTGTATCTTTTTTAAATCTGGTAATTCCATCAGGTGTTCATTGAATGGATGTACTGATTATACACCACTGGCAAAATAACTAAACAGAAAAAGATATTTAACTTGGTTCGAGATTTCCAGGACAAAATTCTCCATTTCTGGAAAGGTTTTGAAAATACTTATTTTATCTGATGATCTGAACATGATGTGCAAACCTCTGTAATATCCTGTGGAAGTTAGGAGGCTATCTATCTTCGGACTTCGGAGGAAGTTTGGGGCCTAGATTCTTGAAAATATCTGGTCTCAGTGCCCAAATACCTTTGAGAATTCCAGCCACAAGGAGCCTTACATGGTATAACTGATTTAAAAATAACATCATCCATGAGTTCTATGCATTTTTTGAATTCGTATGTAAGTAATTTGATTATGCGCTATGTTCCATGTCAGTAATATCATGTATTTTGATTTTGCAGTTTATAGATCAATATTTTTTTAAGATTCTGGTGATCATTTTTCACTTTCGTTTTCTTTCTCTTTTCCACCAGTTAATTATTAACATTTGTTTGACTTTTCTAATTATTGCACGTCTTTAGTTTAATTCTGTTTTAATAGTTCATAAATCTATGTCTTCCAAAAATTAAACATAAATATTTGGCTAAACTGATTTTAATCTTCCTGGGGGAATGTTGGCTTGTGGCTAAAACCTTTTTGCAGATCTCCAAAGTGAAATGTTTTTATTTGCTGGAAGACAAAAACCTATTTATTACATTCAGACAACTTCATTTTGAGTGAGTATGAATGGAAGATAAAGATGGATATCTGGTGTTTTATCCAGAATGGTAACGGGAATAACTTTTTTTGTTGTTGTTGTTTTGGTTTATCAAAGGAACAGTCATCCATCTTTATGGAAGTAAATAGCTTTCCCGTTACTTTTTCCTGCTGTTTATAGTTAAGATCATAGGTCCCTGACCAAAGTTTCTCCAAGTGCTTATTTTAGAGCAGCTTATCAGCAGCTGCAATTAGAGCCACCCTTCCTTGCAGGCAGACACTTTCCCTTGTCACCCTTAACCTGTGCTCTGCGGCTGATCCAGAGAAGCGGCACAGGAGCGGGCAGAGTCACTAAGGAGACGGGAATGCTCTGTCTGAACTCTCAAAGATTGGGGAAAGAGAATTTCTGTACCAGGAGACTTCAAAGTCAATTGTGAAAAACAAAACGCTCTACCAAAATATAAATCTTGCTAGTGGAGAAGTGGATTATTAAATAATTCTCTTTTATTATTTTTTCTTATAAATATTTATAGGTGAAACGTAACAAAGCTTATGGTTAAGTTTGAGCTAGTTTTCAGATCTAAATATCTTTATCAATCTTATTTTTGAGGCTGAAAACTGACATGTTTCTTCACATTGCAAAATGATTTACTCCCTTTTTATTAAAAAAAAGGAGGAGGAAAAACTTATTTAATATATATTTTTATATAACTATTTTAGATGGTTCTATCTCAATAAAGATAGAATAAAGATTATGGTTTTAGAAAAGGATTGTGACCATACTCTGCAGTGTTGCATATACCTGTAACAAGCTGTAATAGAGTCTCATTCTTAAACTGGAAGTGTGCAAAGGATGTGACTAGTGGTGCTTCCCTGGGCAGAGGGCATTGGAAGGGAGAAGAGCTGGGCAGAATTCTGCCTCTCTGAACGTAACAGCTTCTGTGTGATCTAAGAGTGCCTGACACTGCAGTATTTTAGGCATCAGGAATGCCTAACAAATGTGGGGAGGAGGGTGTTCTTTTTGTTTTTGTTTTGCTTTGATTTGACTGCTTGTGGTTTTTGTTTTTTTAAAAAAGAACAGCCAAAACTATTCCATTGGAAAAAAAAAGAAAAAAGGCAACTCTTGTTCCTCTATATTGAATTAAATTGTAAAAGAGCTCTTCAGGAAAGCATTTAATTGCACTAGCTACTGTGTCTGAGACAGATTCTGGGTCCTCAGAAATTTAGTTTATGTTCCAAACCTGCAGCCTGTGCTGTGATGAAAGTTCATTGCAGGAACTTTCGCTCGGGCCTGCCTGCATGGAGCTCGCTGGAGCATTGCAAGGTAAATATCCTGGGAAGAAGACAGCAGGAACAGAGAGAAGTAAAACTAACAAGGTCACAGTTACTCAGGCCCAAAACTGCAACATCATATTTTCTCTTTCTTATTTGCTTGTTTTGCTTTTCTGTGTTTTCCTTTTTGTTTTAAACAAGTGAATATTGGGTCTAACTATCACTGTTCTACCTTGCTATATGATTAGTTGATTTGTTTTGGCAATGCAGGCAGAAAGCAATGCTGCATCTGTTTAACTTCTGTGTAAGGCAAACAGCCAGCGGAGAGACCAAGACACAAGTTGAGTAGTGAATAAGGTAGTGATTTATGAATGTGAATAGAGTAAGGAGAAGAAACCTACATCAGCTGCTTTTCATTTATGGTAAGGGCAAGCATTTTTAGTGCATGAAGTAATAAATTTGGTTTTGAAAGATGATGGTGAAACTGAATATTGAATTCCCTGGTTGAGCATCTCTCTTCCCATCTGGTCATTAGCACAGTTCTTAATGTGTGTGAAGGGTATCATAATAAATATACATGGGGAAGCATTTAAAGTCACATGTGGAAAATTGCATCTGTCATTAAGATGTTTTGTGTGGTATACATAGTATTTTCAATCAATGGAGATTTTAAAGATATTAACTGAATTGATCTATTTATACTAACTGAAATTAATACAATTTTCAGCTGATATATTTGAGCATGTACACAGATCTTTCCTTTCAGCCATCAGATCAGGAAGCAAAAGCTTTCAGCCCAGGTGTTGAAAATGCTGATTTATTTCCATCCTCTGCTGGACAGCATTTGAACCTCTGCTATCCACTTTTGACAGCACTTCTGGCATTGATACTTTCAATATCACCTCTCACAGTTGTTCTGCTTTGACAGAGCGAAAAATTGAGAAGAACTCTTCCAATGGTTAACTTATTCATCCAGGAAAAATATTGTGGTTTCCACTGTACTTTGTTTAAGCAAAGGGAAGCTTTGTCAGCAGCATCACTTCACTTCAGGAGATACTCTGTGCCTTGGGGCTCAGGAATTTTGTGCTCAACTGGCTCCAGATAGATGAGGGAAATGTGTATCTTTCTTAGACTTTGGTTGGTGTTCCAAGCATTGAGTGGTTTGGAGAAAGGGGGGGGTGGATGTGGCATTTCTTCAATGGTTTCTTATCTAGCTCTCTCGTGAATTTGATCTTTACCTTTTTTTTTTTAAAGTGTCTAAAATATATTTTAATCCTTAAAAGTAGAAAGTAAAAACGAACAACAACGTTATTTTGATTTACCATTACCCGTTCTTCATTTTCCCAAGTTATTTCCACAACAAGCACAAGAGTTCTTAATAACTCACTAAAATGATATTTTATTTTAAAATGAGATTTTAATCACATTTAATTGCCTTTTGAAACAAATGGCTTACTGCAACCTATAATCCATGGATTATAATAAAACAATCTACTGATTCTTAGAACAACACTTACACTTATTTTAATGAAGGAGTTGACAATATTGTTCCATTCTTGGCAATTACATTTCTATTTGAAGAAACAGGGGCTTTGGAGCCAAAGGTTAGCCAAAATATGGAGCAAAAATTTAACTTGACATATATAAGCTCCCTTGATTGTTTAGACGTGTTATAATTTTGTACATCTGAGTAGATATGTAAGGGTGTATAAATATTCAGTTGTGTATATTTTTTTTCATTCATGAGGTAGGACTAAACAAAAAAGTCTTCATATGGAATCCATCAACTTGCTCCATACCTACTTTTTTTTTCTCCTCTCCCCTTTCTCCACGATGTTTTTTCCTTCAAAATATCTGAAGAATTCTTCATTTTTTAGTTTAAACATAATGTGTTAATCCATGTCTAACTGTATGCCTGGTCTTACTTCCAGTGTTTTTTTTTTTCAAGAAATGATGTACCACATTTTTTTCCCAAGCAAAAGTTAATGTTTGAGGTAGCTTGTCAGTTCCTACTATATCTATACAATTATATGCCTAGAGACAGTTTTTCACTTTCAAGTTGCAGGATTAAATTGTTAGTAGTAGTAGTAGTAGTAGGTATTGAAATCTCAGAAATCTTGGTGGCTGATGTGAACTGAGTTGAGGGTATTAGTCTTCTCATTGTGAGAAGAATTCACCTCACAAAACTCATTTTACAACTTGTTTGATGGTCACAGACCCTTCTCCCCACCAGTGCCCATCACTGAGATGTGACAATAGCTACTGAGGAGTAACTTCCCCTGTCATCGCCTCTCTTGTCTCTGAGGATAAATGGAGAGATAACATATTAATATTAATCGACATGTTAGCTATAGTGCTATTGCTGATTTCTGCCATTTTGTAGAAAATTTTAAGGTGCACCCATCCTCCTCAAAAAAACATTTTTTTTTTTGTGTATGGGGGGTGTCTGGTTTAAATTGCCTTCCTTTCACAGGCTATTTTGTTGGCATGAATTGTAGAAGGTTACTCCCAACCTAAATCTGTCAATTGCTACTTAATACAGAGGTATCCTAAATATGATATTACTAAACAGTTCTTTTAAAATTAAAGTCACTACAAATTCTTAACTAATGCATGCATTCCAACATGAGAAATTGCAATATTTTTGCAGTTGAGATATTTTTAAATTTCTATCTCTTTCAGGCTGTTTCTCATGCCTGTAAATTGCTCATTTCTAATTTGAGAATACGGATGTTTTTTTACAAGTGTTCTACTACAGAAGTGTGCTGTCACTTAAAGAATCAGCATGCTGGCAAGCCTGGTTTGGTTAAAGAGTTTTTTTATCTGAAACGGAAACAAATTGGTTGGGGTACCTACAGAGAATTGTCTCATATCGACAGGTTGCAGTCTAACAGGTTGAGAGGAGGGGATAAATTTCAAGGAGGCTCGTTAACTGTGCTGTGAGGCATACTGGTGCTGAAGCAGTTCTGATGATCTGAAATATTTTAATGAGAGTATAGGTCAGCAAACAGGTTTCACGTTTTTCCAGCATAAAACCCATTTGTGTGTTCTCACTCTTCCTCAACAATTTTTTCTGCCAGGAGCTCCCTGGCCAGGAGCACTACCCTGTATTACACTGAGGAATGGGGCTAGGGAAGGAAGGAACTATGTGAAGGCTGGAGAATTGCAAGGTAGTATCAGAACTGCACTGAGAATAATTTCCTGTTCTTGTCCAAGGTTAAGTGGAAGTCGGGCTTTAATTTTTCTACTTTAGCTTAATAAGTTTCTCTGGGTGAAAAGGAGCTGCAAACATCATATGTATTCAAGCATTTACAGAAAGAAATTATTGGCTAAAACCAAAGAATGGATCATGTTATGAAATAATAATGGCATATGGCATGATTTTCTGTGTTTTTTTGGGGAGAATAAAGTGAACAGTGAATCTGCCAAACTGCACGAACTCAGCTGATGTGGCAGAAACGCAGTGGGGAAATGTTGGGCGCTGTCCCCGGCAGCAAAGCAGGGAACTGTGAAGTCTTGCGGAGGCAGCGTGGTCTCGCTTTGCTAAAAATTGCAGCAATACCAAACTCACTAAAAATACGATACTTTTGCAAAACTTGCCTTGCTTGTGGTGCAAAGAGCAGATACTCTCATGGATCTTGCCTGAAGGTTCTGGAAGAAACTCTCTAGCATTTTACTGGGACAAGCTGGGTACTTCATTTCGTTGCACTAATTGCTGTTTACTAATTGATAAGCCAGTCCCTGTAACAATCAGTTAGTGGTGGATGTTGTTATCACAAAGATCTTGTGCTGGTGAATAAAATCAGCTAACTAAAACCCAGTCGTTGTTGCCTTTCTGAATTATTTTACTGTGTCCTTTAACGAGCTAGCGTGACCATTCTCTTCATCCTCCCTCCATATGCAGTGAAGGCAATATTAATCCTCTACCCATTTCTACCTCAGGAATCTACGACTTAATTTTTTAGTATGTGTAAGATAGTTTAAAAAGTTTGGACAAGAGGTACTGCGTGAGTACAAAAAATGACAATTTTTTTGGTGAAGCATGCCCTACTTGAATGATAGCGGAATTTACTGAATAGTACATATGAATCAATTTAATGGCAATCAGTTATTTTTAAAGTCACTTTATATGGACAATACTATGATTTTTTGTTCTAGTATTCAAAAAAAAAAAAACACCAACAAAAAAACAAACTCCAAAACCTCGTTGTGGCCCTAACCAAATTCCACAGCCAAAGCCTTTCAAAAGTAGTAAATTAATGATAGTTGTCTTTGCCAGGCTCTGATCAGGTCTCCTTGAGCACTGTATTCATTCAGTCACCTGCCTTGCACATATAATCACAACAGGGCAAAACATTGCAAATCTCCGCTGCTAAGTGTTGAACAAAAACCTCTGTGATTTATCACCAGTTAAAGTTCATGAAAAAAAAATCTGAAATCATAAAACTTGCTAATTTTTACAGATAAAATTTCTACAGATATTGTTAAGATACAATGTATAGCTATATAAAAAAGGGAAGTCAGCATTGTAGAACTTCATTAATCTTTCTCAATCCTTTTCTCATAGCATGTAGGAAGTAGCATCAATATTTAAAAAATATCAACATCACATGTAAGTTCATTAACCTTGAAGCAAAAGACTTCAATATTAGTCTCAAAACATATGAAGATTTCTGGTAGTCCAGAAACTTTTTATTATTATTATTATTTATTTCATTGGTTTTAGTCTTAATCAGAATTAAATGATTGGTCTGTTAGACTCCCAGCTCCATCACTGCTTGTAATTCCTGCAGTGAAACTGAGTTTTCTGAATTTAAGCCTCTGCTTCATCCTAGACTTGCTAGCCTCAGGCAAGTAGAGAAAGACTTTCTGTTTTCCCAGCAGGCTCTATAACTAAGGGACTTTCAGGGAAACTTTCAGGGAAAATTCAGGTACTTGACTTGTTTTAAATGAAAAAAAAAATAGAAAAAGTTGATGAAATGTTTTCATTTGAGAAACTGTCAAATACTTCTACTTAGTCTTAGAGATGTTTCTGCAGCTCAAACTCAATGCTTTGAGCTGAAGAAATGCTATTAGTTGGGTCATTCTTAAAGCTCTTAGTACTCTAATGTACTGTGTACTTTAATCCCAACTGGAGTCGGCCAGGGAAGGGGCTCCATTTCAGCCTTCCAGAATTCCTCATTTACATGAACTTAGCAGTTAAAAACCCTCAGGGTTGAAATAGAAGGGAATAAAGCTATAAATCAAGTTTCAGGAGAATGCAGGAGACTTTTTTTTTAAATAAAACTATTGCTTCCCCAAAGCATTGTGAAATTAAATACACTTATCTGAGAGAAAGGTTTTATCTGTATAGAAGGGCAACACAAAAATAACCACAGAAAAACACCTGTTGGCAGCCTGATGCTTGCAAATGTGAAGAATAGGGATGTTTCACCAGCTGTTTTAAAGCATACATATTAATGTGATCATAAAGCTAGATTAAGGACATTTTAAATTTTGGAATCTTTTAAAGCAGAATATTGCAGCATTTTTTATTGTCTTTCACATTACACATTCAGAGGTCATATCTCATAAATCATATATACAGAGCCAAAATCATGGAAGCACTCCATGCACTTGCAAAATTTAAACAGAATTGGTTGCATAAAGGATGTTGAATGTAATATTTATGAGCAAAATATAGGTAGTTTAATATTTCATTTAAACGTCTTTTTTTCCAGAAGTAGTATGTTTTCTTCTAGATAGCGGGAGGCAAATGTGAAAATCCTTTAAAGTGTGTGATTATGTATGTTGGGTGCGGGGGAAGGAGGGAGAAAGGGAAAAAGCAAATGAAAAGGCATAGCTGGGCAGAAGGGAATGTCCTCACATTTGGGCTGATTGCGATTTGATTGCATGGCTGGGACTCAGAAGGTTTTCAAGCACAGGCACCTGTGCAAGCATTGGAAAAATCTATATCCCTAAGGGAAAACCTCCCTTCTCTTGCAGCACATGTGCCAGCAAGATTATGTTAAAGTTACTGATTTTTCAGGCATGTCTCGCTCTCCATTTTAAAGTAATAAAATTAATAGAGGTGAACAGCAAGAAGATGTCATCTCTTTTTAAAATTAAATTCTGATGTGGATAATATCAAGTTTTGTGCTCGTTACAGTATGCTATGATAAAGTTTGAAATTACTGTCATCTCTAGTAAGATTGCTTTATTCCGGATAGGACATTGATTTCTCTGTTAGGGGAATTGATGATCCATGAAGGAAAGGAAATAAAGCTGTGTTTGAAGGTGAGAGAAAAAATGTCAGAATATTCATTTCATTGAGCCAGTAAAAGCAGCCAGGCAAGAGATTTGGCTGAAGAAGAGGCAGCTTTCCTTTGGAAAACTTGATAGAATTTTCTACAATTAATGCTTCTCTGAATGAACCCAGTAAAATCATCCCAGATGAATCGGATTTGGTCTGAAAGACATTTTAGTTTGAATGAGCAGCTTTCCAAAGACTTTCCACTATATAAGATGACTGATGAATATATGTGACTAAGTTTCATGAAATTTTGCTGTTATGTTTTGCTCTTAAAAAGATTTTTCTTGATCTTTGTAGAGTTCAAAAAGCTGTGACCTTAAGCAAAGACCTGTAGCCTCAAGTCATACCACCCAGTGCCTTAGTGGGAGATGTACTTGATACTGCCGATGTGATTGATGAGTCCACTGACTTTCACTAGAGCTCTCTGGACATGCCTTAAGAATAATCATATAACCAAAAAAAACACCCCAATGATACAAGCATATTATGACTGCTTCCCCTTCCATGCTTGTCAGTGGCCAGCAACCAGGAAATAATAAGAAAAAAAAAATACAAATGACTTTTTACACTGCATATACAGTGAACTAGATGATAGAAAATTAACTGACTTAGAGCTAAATTTTCCTTTGTTAAAAACTGCACTCCTCACTGTTGAACATATAAGGTAGAAAATAAAATGCTCCTTAGAATTTATAGTGGTGCACGTTATTAAGCTTGGTACAAATATGAACTCATATCAGCTAAATAGTTATTTATCAGTACTTGGGTAGGCAGTTTAAGCAGGTTGCTCATCACCTGGGCAACAAGTAAACACCAAAACTTTGGTATGTTTCTGAGGTGTAAAAAGTACCGTTGTCAGTAAATTTTGAAAGCATAATAGGTATGAGGGAAAAGATCGATGTAGCATGACTATGAATCTGTTGCAGTTTGAAAGCTGTAGTGGTGGGGGGGAAGGAGATATCAAATACTGTGTTAGCTATATGCCTGACTCTGGCAGTATCGGATTCACGAACAGTCTGTCAACTGTAGGTCCGATCGCCCCCCTGACCCCAAACAAGTAGTCAAGTTCACAAACAGCATGATTTATTCAAATGCAACATTTACAAAGCAGGTCAGTACAGGAAATTCTCTACTAGAGCATGGGGTTTTTAGTTAGCTCTGATGTACAAATGTGCAATCATCACTCACCCCAGATGATGGGAGAGGGCTCTCAGTCTCGAGTCCCCTCAGGCGGCGTCCCAACCCGAGGGCAGGAAAGGGGGATCAGCCCATAGACTGACCCAGGAGTTACAATGGTTTCTTCCCTCCTCCTTTTCCTCCTGAGTTCACCTTTTATACTTTACATTCAGGTGGAGCTTGAGTGACTAGAGTCATACTTTAATATTGTTATTGATTGGTGAAAAAGTTTCTCGCTTTCATTTAAAGGTACAGTCAATCAAAAATCTAAAGCGCATGCTCAGTGAGGAGTGGTCGTACCTTGGAGGCGGGTAACTTTGGGGATGGAGGTGTGTTTTGACATTATAATGAGCAAAGTTCAAGCAAAGTTCATCCGAAAGGAGTGATTTGCCACCCTTGCTGGCTCAGCACTGGACATGTTATCGTATATCTCCCACTGGACAGCTACTGTGTGGCTTATCAGCAGCCCAGCACAGGGAGTGCAACAGAGTTTGGCCACGGTGTCTTCACTCTGCTCCAGCCTCCGTTACTCCCCTTTGCAGCTGCAAGGAGGGCAGATTGCGTTGCCCAGGGAACCGTGGAGGAGAAGAGTCCGTGCGCACCAACCATCCTGGAAGTGGCAACTGTGTATCACCCCAAGCAAGCTTTTGTAATGCCAAAACTTCCGTTAGGCCCTAGTCTTTTTCTAAGTTGCCCCTTTTTCAGGCCATTCTTCCACAGAATCAAAATAGTTTTATTCAAAAATGTCAGTGTAATAATTAGTGTGATCTTTTTATGTAAATTGATCCTTTAGAATATGCAAAACAAAATTCTTAAAGCTGTCTTTGAAAACCTTTTTCAATACTTTTTAGACTTTATTTCACTTAGAGATATTAGAAATGTCATTTAGAAGCATTTATTTTTTTCAGTAATACTATTCAATGGAGATTGTTGTGTTAACCTCTTATTTTACTTAGCCCAGCAACGAATAGTAGCAGTACTGATTTAGCTTCAGAGGAACAATAAGCTCTTGAGCTGTTTGCTAAATGAAGAAAAATGATGGAGTTAGTTCTTCCTTCTCATTCTAAGCTCAGAAAGATATTCAAACCCCCAGGTTCTTAGTTTTTCCTCATTTCCTACAAGTCTCTGTTATAGGCCTGTGTCATTCTTGCTTATTGACAACATTTTTAAAAAGTTATAAAAATATGGAACTTTGAAATTCTAAGCTTTAAATTTACAATCATCATCCTCATTTAAATAAAAATAGAAAAGGAAATATCAGTGCTAAAATAGTTTGAAAGAAAGGGCTGCTCTTCTGTGTCTGAGGAGCAGCTCATTGCACCACAGAAGCATTTCACCTTTCTATTGGTTACACAAATAGGACTTTCTGAACAGACAGGCAGGGAACACATTGTATTACTGCCTCTTCACAGGCCACCAAAGGGCGATACAAAGAGTTACATCTAGTTCTCATCTGAAAGAAAAGTATCATGTAACATGAGCAACAGAATGGCACCTGGAAACATTTTTCTGTAGGAAAAGTAACAATACATTTTTTAAATGAAAAATGAATCATAATGCAATAAGAGCCTTTCTTAGTAACTAATCAAATTGTACTACATATTGGACAAAAATATAAACACAAAACTGATACAGTCTCATAGTCCTTTCAGTGTTATTTCATTACTCAAGCCCTAACTCATAATTTAACTTAAACTGACATTCAGCATCAGGAAGGGCAGTGTATTTTGCATAATCACAGTGCATAAAGACCATTTAAATACTGCGTTGTAATAGGCTATAATCATCTGGTTTATTATTATTTTGCTTGAATGGTTGGTCTTTGTTTGCCTTTGATTAGCCTTAGTAACATAACTCCTGGTTATATGCTGGTTAAACTTAAAGTTCAATCTGAAATTAAGCAATACTTTGATTAGGAGTGAGCCACAGATGAATGTATTTATCTCTTGTGAGAGATGAATTTATTATTCTAGTTTTTCTCCATTCATTTTCAGGGTTCCTTGGAGAAGTGTATTCTCCCAAATCAGGTTGATGAAATATTTTGGTTGGTAGCACTGTAAAAGTGTTTGTGGTAATTATAACTATAGATCATAGTAGCAATGATACAGGAAAGCAGCTGTTCCTTCTCTGTGGTAATTCTAGATTGTTGAAAAGGAATCTGGTAAAGCAGTAAGAGTATTAAATTAATAAAATAAATGATGAGAAATTTGGAAGTTTTTGCTAGTTTATAGTTATAGCCATAATTAAAAATACATACAGCCTAGATAAAACTGATATTCACAGCAATTAGTCTTTACATTGAGAATAAGACTGCAGGTGTTTAAGACAGAAAATGCATTGCTTGTGCTACACAAACAAGTTCTTGGAAAGTCTTTTATGAAAGTACTTTGCTCTCAACCCTTTCAGGTGATGGTAAAGCCTTGCTAGATTTTCCTTGGAGTAAGGAGTTTCACAACTGAGAATTCTAATGCCGCTTTCAATCCTATGTACTCTCGCCTTTCTGTTGTGCAGTTGCAGCTAATTATTTTATATTCTCAGGTCAGCAATCTCTAAACAGATTTTTTTAAGAAATAAATGTGAAACATGGATTGTTTGAAGAGTTTAATAGGCAGTCTAAGGAACATAATATTGTCCATATGCTGTATGCAAGTCAAGTTGTTCATGGTTCAGAAGCTTTCTGAGGCCAACCGAACTATTATCCTCTCTCAGTATTTCTTGCTGATTGCCATGGACATTTATCAAGACGGAGTGCCCGTGGCATGGTAGGAAGCTTATGCTGCTGTGGTGGAAGTTGGCTGGAATTCAGCGCTGCAGCACTGGGCTGCTGGTGGCTCATTCCCTGCCCAGAGTTTGCTACGATCGGGATCCAGAGCAGACACATCTTTGTGAAGCCCCTCCTGCCTTCCCGACATCTGGAAAGGGCAGTGAGTCTGCGGAGAGCAGTTGTTGAGCCTGTTGAGCAGTTTTTGAGCCTGTTGAGCAGTTGTTTCCGTGCCTTCCTGGAGCAAGTCTGGCTGGTCAGATCATGTTGCCCTTGAATGCTGTGTGTGTGTCGTTCTCATGGATTATATCTCCATTAGTAAATATGTATTTTTATTGTGTTGTTTGGGAAACACAAGAAAGGGGAGCGTTGCACAGAAACGTATTAAAAGCCATAGAATGTTAAGTCTGAAGGAATCGCTGGAGGCTATCCAGTCCAACTGCCCGCTCAGCACTGGATTACAGTTTAAACCAGTTCTCCAACAGAACAAGAGGTCATCCTTTGGGTTGTGTTTTCTAAGGTTCACTTTGAGTTCATTTTATTAAACAACAATAACTTTCCATGGTAATTTATTGATTAGGAATTATCATCATTCATTAAATTCTGTGCATATTACCATCTCCTTGAAATCTTTCATCACAATAGATCTATATTCTATATAATAGGCAGCCTTACTCATTGTTTCTGTAGAAGATACTAAAGATGTGAGTCTGGCTCTTTACCATCTGTATCAAACTGTTTTCAGTGAGGTTTGAAGAGGAGCCTTTAGATAGTTCTGAAACAAAATAGTGAAATACAGTATCCAATTCTTACTGTGAAAGTTACAGGTATTATTCAGCTCTGAAAGACAGGCTATCAGGTTGTAAAAATGCATGAAAGTTCAATTTAGGTTGTAAAAGTCAGGGTAGATTTTGATATTATCTAATTTTTTATTCTATTTTCTGCTTCAGTGCTTTTTTCACTTCCAATAATTTTATTCCAGCAAAGTAATGGTAGGAATACATTTGCAAAGAGGTACTTACATTTAATATGTTATCTGTTAGATATTTGGGTTTCCATTTGGATGGAAGCCATGAAAAAAAATAGTCACATTGCTAAAGCATTTGTGATTGCCACTAAGCATCCATTTTACTTATATAAGCGTGGTAATAGGTTTTGACAGGAGTTTGGAGAAGGCCACTGAATGCCACACATGCACCTTTCAGATATGCCGTGAAATGATAAGCCATGGCGCTGACTTCATCCTAGATGCATATCCTTGAGAAGTAAGGCATCTAATAAAATGTTTAAATTACTTTGTTTTCTCTGCTGACTGTGAATATATCAAATGAGTTAAAGTTTCCTTAGTGTTAACAAAATATATCAGCATTCTCCTATAGCTTGTACCTCACTACAGCAGCATAGCATAGCTACTAACCTGGTATGCATTTTATGGCAAAACTGACCATGCGTTACAGTATTTTAATTCAGTAGCTAATTTGTACAGAGCCAAAAATGTGCTTGAGGTGAAGGTGATGGCGAGATAGAGACCATCTTTCTAAGCAAGTTATACTGCATTACATCAACCATTCTGTTTCTTCCATTTCTTAGGTTTTACTGGGACTTAATCATGCTCATAATGATGGTTGGAAACCTTGTCATTATACCAGTTGGAATCACATTCTTCACAGAACAAACAACAACACCATGGATTATTTTCAATGTGGCATCAGACACTGTTTTTCTATTGGACTTGATCATGAATTTTAGAACTGGGACTGTTAATGAAGACAGCTCTGAAATAATACTGGACCCTAAAGTCATTAAGATGAATTACTTAAAAAGCTGGTTTGTGGTTGACTTCATTTCATCAATACCAGTGGATTATATCTTTCTCATTGTAGAAAAAGGAATGGATTCAGAGGTTTATAAGACAGCAAGAGCACTTCGGATCGTGAGATTTACAAAAATCCTCAGCCTGTTACGTTTATTACGACTTTCAAGACTGATTAGATACATACACCAGTGGGAAGAGGTAAGATATGTTTATATTTTTATTCACTAAGATCTTATTCCTCTAGATATAATAGTTCTCACCAGAGAGCTACGCAGAACCAGTATGGAATCAAGGGTTTTTACTCACTGGTTGTAGTTACGTATAGGTACTAGTGGAAAAGCCTGTTTTTGAAGAAAGCACAGGGAAGTTCATTTCCGATTCAGGCTGTTAACCATAGAGACTGAAAATCCCCTTGGCACCATCAGCACGAGGAGCACGAGCTCATACTGAGAGTTAGTCAGAAATTTTAGGAACTAGCTAGAGCTGCCTGTGAGTTCAGTGACTAGCACTTACAACTGTGAGTTAAATGCTTTTGTAATCCAAGAGAACTTAAAATGCATGTTCCTATTTCTCTATTCCAGGAGAAATTGAATCCATTTACAATTGACTGGATTTCCTAGAACACTCATTGTCTGAAGGCTTGTATGTAGGCTGAATATATAGAATACTTACTTCTACTTCAAAACTCCACTATTTCCAGACGTGACCTTATGCTTCCTGCCAACTTGGCATGGTGACATTTCCAGGAAATTATGGCATTCCCTAATTTGGCATACTTAGGGCTAGAAAGTGAAACTTTGGCACATACCACCATGATTCAGTCATTTCGTTTCTTGCCTGCCCCATTCCTGTAGATCTAAATATCATAATATGTTTTAAAGGGAAGTGCTAAAACACAGGAAAAATAACTGCTGTTCTTTAAGCCTTTCATGCAGCTAAGAGTACTGGGAATTATTTTTTGAAACATTTTCACTTAAGGACAATATTAAAAATGGACTCGCATAAATTTGCTTACTTTTATTTTTTTTAATTAAATGAATATTGAAAGATTACTTGATATCCTTTCTGGTGAGTTTCTGCTGGTTCTGTTGCTTTCAAAGCCTTACCTTCCTCCTTTACAGAAACCTAGATGCTAAGCTTTCTCACAAGTGAAGTCAAATTATATTTAAAAAGGCCTGATCCTAGATGATACTAAGTATCAAACTTAGAATCATAGCTGTTTCTTCATAGCTGTTTCTTAAATATCTCCTTGAATCAGTCATTATTTTTATTATTATTATAGCAAATTCTGTATCTTTTTGCTTCCTGTAATGCATTGTAGAAATATTTTTTACACAGGAAAAGAACATGGCAGTTTTGTACGCAGTTTAATTAAGGCAAATGATTAGGAACATCTTGCAGTTCTATCATAAAGCTACCCTTTTGTCTCTTTACTTTGCAGAGAGACAACTTTCTGAAATGTGGTCAATGACATTATTTTCCAGCAGCTTGAGTTAATGGCTTGTCACAATAAAACTCAACTAAGCAATGAAATAAATACAGTTTTTTTTTTCTGTTGCCTCTGTTGTCAAAGATAAATCAAGTATTCTTAATCAGGAATAGTTGAATCTCGCACTAAATGGGGCTAGAAGAGACCAGAGGATATAATCCAAACCAGCAATGTAATCTGTAGCAAATGGCAGCTGATTTCTTCAAGAACAAAGATTTCTCTGGGCCATCTGTTTTGCATCCAATTCCACTAATAAAACTTGAGAAGTATTTGTCCTATGATCCTTTCTTTGCAGAGTATTAAAAAATAAGTTGAGTCCCTGATTTTAGATTTGATAACATGTTATCATTCTCCCTGGATATTCTCAGAGAGTTAAGATAGATAGAATCTGTAGTAGTACTATTCCTTTCTTTGTTGCTGAACCTCTCATAAAGCAACCTTAAGCTTATTGGCTCCTTTTAAACAGGAGCGTGCCGGTAGCCAGGATAAATATGGAGACTAAGTAGAATTTGGTAACTCCCCAAATGAAGGGCATGCAACCATCACCTCTAGCTCTTTGAAATGTCAGAAATATAGGCAGTTATGTAGGTTTTGATATTTGGCTGTTGCTATCACAGCAATTTATTAATTTGAATGTTGGGTGGGTAAGTATTCTAACTGGTGATCCATTTCAGCTTCTGAGAAAACACATGTTATAGCATTGCAATGTTTTAAAATAATAAACCCAGTAGGGATGCACTTTGTTGGATTAGAAAGCAGTAGCTGGATTGTCCCATGGCAATAGTCAGTGAAACCTTTGCTGATGACATTAATTTTTATTCTGTATTGTGGGTGTTTGTACATGCACAAGCCCTGTTTATATGTGTGTGATTAAAAGGCTTTAGTACTTTTTCCATATGAATTATACAGACTGCAACTAAAATGTTGTATATTTGGATCCAGATTAAAGAGCATTATGTGAAAAATATTGAGAGGATGATCAGCAAGCTCATCATTCATAATAAATCGCCAAGAGGATAATTCCTGGAAAACTGTATAATGAACAAAGTTGTTTAAAATCTTATCGCACGGAGGGGTATTTATGTCCTTAAACAGAAAACACAGGGTGAAATTGTTTGGGCTTTTCCTTTCCTAGCCTCATGTTTCCTGAACATTAGGATGAGTAGACAGTAATTTGAAGGCTTATTATATGCTATTTTTGAAGCAGAGTTCCTTTTATTTATTTATTTTCACATCTTTTCAATTGGTTAAACCAGTATCAAGTTGCTAAATCTTATATGGTAATATTGAGGTAATGTGTTTATTTCAGAAGCTTTCTCTTTAATGGTTATGAGGGAACAGCTGAAACCTGTGGTGCAAGATATATATAAAATATAATGACATATTTGTCTTAGTCTGATGTTAATACTTTGTTCAAACAAGTAACAATGGAAATCAGAGGAGACATTTAAACAAAGATACAGAATATATTTTTGCAGGAATTAATTTACTGAATTTCCAAATTCACATTGTCCTCAGATTATTTTTTCTACAATATCTAATATGCTAGTCTTTTTCAAAACAGATAAAATATATATATATACTTAATTAAAGTTATATAATTTAATATGCAAATAAAGTTAGCTATTTAAACTGTTGATTGCAGAAACTATATTTTAGCAATAGCTTCTTACAAGTGGGCTTTTTTTATTAGGATAGATTCCTGAAAAGTACTTTACTGTGTACAAAGAATCCAGTATGAAAGAACTTTTGTAGTTTGTTTGACATCAGAAAGTGAAGATGCAGAGAATAGGGCAGTGAATAACTTACTTAAATCCAACCCAATACAAGGACATATATTTGCTTCAAATACAATAATAATAAAATATTGAATGATCTAATTCGCAATTGTTTTTTGTAAAATGCTTCTAAGAGAGATTGTGACTGCTTAAGTTGCTGACCCCTAAACATTTTACATAAGCTTGCATGAAGCTAATTAGCTATTCCTAGTAGTTGCCTATATTTTTAGGTAACTCAATAGTAATAATAATAATAAAATATATGACTAATGAAGAAGAAATATATTGTTACAGTGAATTTGTTTACATTTTTAAGTAATTTTTCAACTTTTTCATTTGAATTTCCATTTCAATCAAGAGATCTCAAATGCTATGCCATTTTTGCTTTACATTTACTTGCAATATAAATTTACTGATTCTTTCCAATCACAGCATTTTCCAGAAGCTACTTGAAAAAAAGAGTTTAGCTTTGCTTAAAACTGTTACAATCAGAGGACAGGTATGTATAAATAAATGGACATGTATAAATAAATGAAACCTGTACTCCTAAAACTGCACTCTAAATCTTAGCAACTCAGAGATGCCTGGTAATGTAGAATTGGAACATATTTTAAAGTGACTGAATGCTTATTGCGAGAGATTCAAAGAAGGTTATATTTTATAAAATATGCAATGATTATATATTCCCGCCATATCTTATTTTGGTTTGATTTGTACTGAAAGCTGTTTTTCATTTCTCCTAACCTTTTTAAGGTTACTTAGCCTATATCGTTGCCATTGCTACCCTCAAGTGGTTAATGAAACATTCGCAGAATTTCTGAGCACATTACATGAAAGTGTCCTATTCTACTTTTGCTGTTTTATTCCTAGTCCTCACAATAATACTGATTCAGAAAAGCTCCTAAGCACAAGCCTGCTTACATGCCAAGTCACACAGAAGCGTTTGAAAACTGAGCAAGTCTGTAAGGGCATTACCAAATCAGGTAATTTTGTCTATTGCTTATGGGAGATATTATCCAATCATGATTACCACTGATCACCACTAGGTGTCCTCTCTTTTTGTTCCTGTTCTACTTATTGTTAAGAGTGCAAAAATTAATATTACTTATTGGCTGGATTATTAATTTCTGCCTAAATAAATATATTGTTAAAGAATGTTTGTGTTACCTGGGTGAAAGAAGACTTTAACTTTGATTGTGTGCTGTTTCTGTGGTATGTGTACAGATGAATTTCCCCCTATATAAACCAAACCACTTTTTATGCTCATCATCCTGTAATCTGTTGAGAAATCAAGATTTTGTGTCTTTCCTTTGGATCATTGATTGTAAAATTGTGTGGGAAGGGGGAGTGAACAAGTTAGTTGGGTATTTCAGGAAGATGAATACGTTCATATATCTTTACCGAAGGAGTTTTTTTTAATATATATTATCAAAATATAGTTATGTCTATCATTGTTTTTTTTATGTTTATCATTCTTTTTCAGGCTGAGGCCATACTGCTCAGAAGGAGGTTTTTATTCCCCTATTTTGTGACATCAACCAGTGCTTTACCTTTTCTTTTTTTTTTCCCTCAAGTCAAGAGTAATTTATTGGTCTGCTAAAAATCCAGTACAATCTATAGCATATAGACTGGAGAAAACACTCAGGAGAACTGAGTTTCCTTGCTTTGAAGAACTTCCTTGTTTTGGATACGATGTTTTAGGCAGCCTCAAAATCCACTTTTTACCCCTGCTTTTGTTTGGAAGGCTTCAGTCTTTCTGTGGCACTCCATCATCACTGAGCTATTAGAGTGTTTCTACTTCAAGCTGTACAAGCTGATCATTTAGAAATGTCACATAGTGTGTCGCCCAGGATTGCTTAGCTTAGTTCCCCAGAGGGAACATGATACTTCTGTGCATGTGAGTTGCACTCCCAGCTGTCAGTTCATTATGGGGTACGATTCCTGGTGTTGGTGAATTCCTCTGTAATTTGACTGGGACATGGGCTAATGGGGAGTGTGTCTCTATGACAGGAACTGAGAGCAGGGTATTTTATTCGCAAACTCTGATCCTAAAAAAAAAGTTATCCTGACAAACAGCCCTTTTCTTCTCTCCACTCCACTTTTTTTTTTTTTTTTTAAATGCCAGATGTGTGATTAAAAGGTTGATACTCTGTTTCGATAGTCTATTTCTATAGTCCAAAGTCTATAGTCTAGACTATAGTCTATTACATATACATATGTATAGAACTGAAAAGATATAAAAGATACGTTACACATAAATTCCAATATAAGGTATCATAAGAGTAAAAATAGGTCTCGAGATATATAGATATGCTAGTCTCAGACTTATTAAATAATATTTTTTTCTTGTCGTGATTTACAAGCCTTTTATATGCTTTTTGCTAAATAGAGCACCTAATACAGTCTTTACAAAATTGAGAGCGTAGTGGTTCTCATTTCCCGCAAACTTAAACATATATTAACATTAGATGAGTAGATTCTGCTCATAGTTATGGCAGTGCTTTCTCATTCAAATCAGTGAAAATTATGTATTTGAGAAGAGCATGTATCATTGGAGCTAAAACCATGAAATATTTGTGTAGATGTATAGACGATGGAGCACATTTTGCTGTGAGGTTTTTGTTTGCTCATTCTATTAAAGCCTAAATAACAGCAGGAAAATATATATAACTAATAGAGATAATTAGAAGGCATTATGATCCATGTTTTCCTAATAATAGAATATTAACTGCCAAAAAGGAACAGCAAATTTGTAGTGCAGGCAATTACTGAAATGCAAGCAAGGTTTAATATTCTGTTTTTTCAGTTTCCTACCTTATGATCTAAGCACAGTGACTTTCATGGAAAGGATAGTCCTTTTCCCTGCAGAATCACTAGTAAGTGTTCTGAGTGTAAAATCTGTTGCTTAATCGTTTCACACTCTTAAGACTGCAAACAGAGCTTTCATGTGCGCAAATACCCAGTGGGTGTGGTGTTAATGTTTCCCCTAGCACATGAAACATGTAGGCAATGGCCTAAAATAAATTTCCTTCAACTCAAATGCTGTCAGGTACTATTTCCTTCTTTCCATGTGTGTTTGTGTGGCTTGTAGAGGAACAAACCTGTTGCTGTTGTCTTGCATTCACTACCTTATGTCACTAAGTTAATGTGTTCACCCCTGCATTAGCATTTCTTGGTGATTCCAGTTGAAATGTAACACGATGCTATTTTTAAAGAATCTTTTAGAGTCTGATTTGTTGTTCATTAATTTTTGAGCCTTTCTAGATATAATTTCTGTTTGCATCTGCTATCCTGGCAGCAAGAGTGGTAACTCTCCCAACTTAAGCTTTTAATACAGGTAAAAAGCTTCTTTGGCTGTGCTTTCAGGGAGCTTTTTTTATGGGAGCTGTTGAGCATTGTATTAAAAACACTTAGAATGATTTTCATTAAAAATTACATTAAGTGTAAGGCTTACCAAATTACGTGCAAAATGAACTGTGAATTTCTAGCTTAATGAGGGGGAGACTTATAATGTGGAATTTTTATTAGACGGCAGTATTTTAAAACAACATAACTTATTATAGTATTTATAGTATAGTAATATTGCCAGTGAGGAAAGCAGTGCCTGAGCGATGCCTTTCTCTCATCACGTACTTTGATGTGTGCCCGTCTAGTCCCGCAGGCCACCTCTCTCCTCTGCCTCACAGGCTCCCTGTTTGCCCAAGGGCTGCTGCCAGTGTGAAACGAGGCAACGTGTTGGCAGGTCCTCATGTCCCACTGGCAATATCTTTACTATGGGGTCAGAGATGCATCTCCTGGCATATGACAAGGCACCCCATTGTATAGAAGTGACCAAAGGGTCATGGTGGCCACAAGCCATGCACAGGTGTAGGCCTGAGTTGCAGCCCCCCGGACAATTTCTGCTTCAGCAGTAACAATGTCTGACCTTGTTCATAACACAGAAAAGCGGCATGCAGCCTTGCCTTCGTTGGCAGTGGTAATTGAAGCCTGCAGGATAATTAGAGCTGGAGTTTTTGGCCAAGATTAGCTTTCAACAGGGGATGCCACTTCATAGATGTCTCCCCTCTCCTCACCCCCCACCTCTCTCAAAAAAAGGTGATAGGTGGGAAGGTACCAATGTCAGAACATTAATGGGGAAAAACATTCTCAGGTCTGAATATTTATGATCAAAGTAGAAGAGGGAGAGAGAGAGAGATGCCAAACAGAACAATGTCCAGTAAATGAGAAAGCTCATCTAGACTTCCGGAGAATATTGGGATAAAGTCCCCACCTGACTATGTTTCTGTACCTGCAAGTGAGTGGTTCTAATTATCAGATGACTCTCTACTCTCTTTCTGATCTTGCCTGTCATTAGACAAGTATTTAGGAATTAATTCATCTTTTTCTTGTCTAAGATTAGTGCTCTTGCCTCCAGGCTACTTGGAAAGAAATGTCTTTTTATTTTGTTTTTTTGCAAAAATGTCTTGGACTTGTTACAATGCACATAGTGCTATATCTGTTTGTGTTTGAAATTCTAGACACATTTCCTATTCAGTACTAAAGTTAATCAGATAAGCAGACGTTATGTCTGTATCCTATTTCAAAATTTCAGTATGACATTTAGACTAATATGTGCAATAATTCTCTGCACTGGTATTTCCATTTCATATCCATTGAAAACTAACTTTTCTCCATTTCTCTTCCTGAGCTTTACCAGTTGTCACATTTCTGTAAGATGTTTATAACCACCAGTGACAGAAGAGGAAGTAGCAGTTGCTTTTAAAGTGTCAGGGCTGGCAGATCATCAAAAGACAATATTAACACAGTGACAAGACAGCTGTTCATTGCTGGGGAAATGGTCAAAGTCTGTGCACTGTAGTAATTCTAATTGTCTTTCATTTTTATTAGTGAACTCTTTGTAAAGTGACTTGGCTTTATAATATATTGTGTAATTAAATGTTTGCTTATTAATAGCCCTTCATTTCTAAGCAAGGTGATATCCAAAAAATTTAAATCATCATATTTTCAAAAGGGTTTGGCAGACAATACACTGATTCAATTGAGGTTGATATTGCTTGATTGCAGGTAGGAAAGAGATATAGAGTAGAAATGTACTTGTAACTTTGAAAAGTCAGAATAGATCTCATCATTTCCTTAGCCCACAGCCAGAGAAAAGAATCAGGAAACTTGCTTCAACCTTTATTACTTGGAGACATGTCTTTTGTCATTAAAAAATAACAGGAACCAAAGCCACAATCCTTATGGCAGTTTTGAATGTTTGATTTTTCCTTTTTTTTTTTTTTTTGAGATAATGTACCAAATTGTTTTGTTACTTAGGAATAGTAAATTAATTCATTTTTTTCTCTTTATTTATCTACAACTTATATATATATATGTATATATATATATATGATGTGTGTGTATGTTTGCATAGATCTAGAGTGCAATCTGACTATGACAGAAGACAGTATAGAGATATTTTTTGTGACACTTTGAAACTGATTGATTACTCAGTGCAGATTTTCCATGATTTATTAATTCACATTCTGGATTGAGTAGTTCACCTACACTTTTTTTTTTTTTTTCTTTTTGTATTTGGAAGAGGAAGGCAAAGAAGATGTAAAGACAAGACCACAAATTATTTTGCATATTTAGGCCGTACCTTTTAGGAGAGAGCAGCTAAACCTGCACTCACAATGTCTTGTTGAGCAACTCTATTTTGTGAAGGATTTTATGATTTTGAGATTTTATTTGCTTTGGTAAAGAATAAAACCTGGAAATTGCAAGTTTACCAATAGGAAGATTCAAGAAGAATATTCTTCACCTAGAATATTTTACTTTGACAAAAAGCAAATCATTTTGAGATCACCTTTATTTTTCATTTGCACTGTGATATATATTGTAGGGTTGTTACAATTTTAGTTCCCCTCCTCCTGTTCCTTCAGATAATGTCAGAAAAGGAGGTGGTCTTTCACTTCTAAAGAAATTTATTTCTCAATATAAAAGAATTTTGTATTTTTTAATCAGATATTCTCCTGAGTCACACACAATTACATAAACTGTAACAGATTTTTGTGCAGACTAAGATTGGTGAGCATGCATTTGCTGAATTATAATGACTCATTTTCAGGAACAGATAAAACCATTATACTGCCTGGAACAGTTTTGATGCTGTCTGGCTTTTACTTTTCAATTACAGCATGCGTTATTTAATACTCTTCTCATCTTAAGGGCTCTATACTTTCTCTTCTCTTTGCAACAATAAAATGCTAATAACATAGAATCATAGAATCATAGAATGCTTAGGGTTGGAAGGGACCTCTAGAGATCATCTAGTCCAACCCCCCTGCATACGCAGGGACACCTAAAGCACGTGGCACAGGACTGCATCCAAGCGGGTTTTGAAGATCTCCAGAGAAGGAGACTCCACAACCTCTCTGGGCAGCCTGTTCCAGTGCTCTGTCACCCTCACTGTTAAGAATTTTTTCCTTAAGTTCCTATGGAATTTTTGGTGTTTCAGTTTCCGGCCATTTCCTCTAGTCCTATCAGTGGCCACCACTGAAAAGAGACCATCCCCGTCCTCTGCACTCCCTCCCTTGAGGTATTTATATACACTGATTAGATCCCCTCTCAGCCTTCTCTTCTCCAGGCTGAACAGGCCCAGCTCACTCAGCCTCTCCTCATAGGGCAGATGTTCCAGGCCCCTGATCATCCTTGTAGCCCTGCGCTGGACTCTCTCCAGCAGCTCCACATCCCTCTTGTACTGTGGAGCCCAGAACTGGACACAGTACTCCAGATGCGGCCTCACCAGGGCTGAGTAGAGGGGCAGGATCACCTCCCTCGACCTGCTAGAGATGCTCTTCTTAATGCAGCCCAGGATCCCATTGGCCTTCTTGGCCACGAGGGCACACTGCTGCCTCATGGTCAACTTGTTGTCCACCATGACACCCAGGTCTTTCTCCGCAGAGCTGCTCTCCAGAAGGTCGGTCCCCAGCCTGTACTGGTGTCTGGGGTTATTCCTCCCCAGGTGCAGGACCTTGCACTTGGCCTTGTTGAATTGCATGAGGTTTTTCACCGCCCAGTTGTCCAGTCTGTCCAGGTCCCTCTGGATGGCAGCACAGCCCTCTGGGGTATCGGCTACTCCTCCCAGTTTGGTATCATGCAAAGCACAAAATCTAGCATAGAATTGATATTTAGAGAAAGCCATTGATGTCCAATATTTATGCCATTAATTGTCATAAGGAATTTCTTACTTGTATATACCTGAACATTATTGTACTTTGAAGTGAGATTTTGCTGTTTAAGGTCTGGACATGTGAATAAATGGTATTAAGAAAGTATCAGCGTTTCACTTTTTCATTTGTTTTTGTAATTGCTTACTCTCCCTAAGTTTTAGATTTCTTTCTTTTTCATATTAATTCAGTTAGTTAATACTGCATCCTCTCTCTCTCTCAAAAAAAAAAAAACCCTCTGGATCACTAATATTATTAGTAGGGAGAAATAAAAAAATTTGATGACTACTGTTCAGCATAATCAAATGATAATCTTTGGTAGTTATGTTCCGGAGAGCAGGATACCTTGTTGAGGGCACAGAGATTTCTTATATAGTATATGAGGAAAAGTGACAGAACAGGATTCCAGACGATCCTAAAAGCTGAGCACCCAAATGCATACATTCAGCAACTGGGTAAATGGTATAAAACACAGAGTAATGCAGGGTTCTGCCCTTCAGTATAGTTTGTAACCTGGTGGTACAGGCTTTTGTCCTGTGAGGTGGAAGCAGATCTCTCAGACTGAAAAGGGGATCCACCTCTGTCATCAGGAAGTCATGAATCTACCCAGCCACATTATTACTAAAACTAATGCCATTAATAGGCATAATTTAATTCCGTGAGGAGCTGACTCCTGATAGTTTGAATTAGGCTACTCTGAGAACACCAGTCTAATTGGCCTTCAGAGAATTAGGAGAAGAAATAGTATTCAAGATATTCAAGATATTCAAGAAATAGTATTCAAGATACTCAAAGGTGTTAAGTTGAAAGGCAGCACTAAGTTGCATGGGCTGCTGCAGATCTGTACATACCTTGGCATTTTGTTATCATCAGCTTCAAAAAACCTAAGGAAATAGGCAGTGGCTTTAGCAGGACTTTATCCATCATAAGTTTAAACCACAGTTTGGGTTTTATATCTTTTTCAAAACAAAGTTTTGAGTCTTATTTTCATTTAAAAATGACATTTTTTAATTTCATTTATTTATTTTTATTTCATTTAAAATGACAACCATCCTTCTTCTGTACAGCTGTATGGAATTTCTAGAGCATCAATTTTGACATCACAGCAAATAACACTGAAAATTATTTCAGATTGGAAAATAAAGGTGTATGTTTATCTGAGGTTAAATGAAGTGTTTATTAACCCACCTACTGTACTTTAAATTCAGTCAATTCCTACTTTCCCATATTCTACTTGACACTAGGTATCCCATCATCTAGACATTATTTTCAGATAGTCCTTTAAATTGCTTTTGAAAAAAATTTATCTCTATGAAACAAGAGATCACACTGTTGTCTGAGCAAAGTATGATTATATGGAAGAAAAACTGGCTAAAAAAAAAGAGGAAAAAAGGAAGGAGCTATAAGGTACTATAAGTTCTAAGGAACTATAGTTCCTTAGAAAATTATCTGCTGCAGAGATTTTCCAGCTTTAGTGTCTCATTAATATAGATCTCCATGAAGACTAAGTGAACCTCTGATGAACTTAAAACTTGCTAATGTGACTGCACTGCTGCTTATCGTGAGTGCTACTGCTCTGTTAAAAACTGTAGTTATAAAAACTGGTTGAGTGGGAAGTAACCCTGCAGTGAAAAGTGCTCAATATCAGGTTGCATACAACAGAATTTTATATATATATATATATATTCAAAATAAAAGATAATGCATATAATTCAAGTTCATTAATTCATTTTTGGAGAGTTTTTTTTTTGAGATAAAGAATAATATCATGACACTACTTTAAGCTTGAGGTTTTAGAAAGATGAAATATAATTACACAGACTATTGATAAGCCAGTATGACCTTCTTGTAAGCTGTCACACAGCAGTTGTTAGGTGCTTTTTGAAATGCATGAATATTAATTGTTAAAATTGCTAAAATTTAATGGAGAAATCTGTTTTGTCAGTCTCAGAAACGCCTGATAAAATGTATTATCATGAACTTGAAAGCTCACAGCACATGCACATTGTCCTTCTTTCACCTCCATTTAAGTGGAAAATTAAGACTCAAAAGGAGTTCATAAATGAAAAATTAGTAACTCTTCCTTCCCAAATTATATAAAGGCTTTGTTCATGTGTTATGCTTCATATGCAAATATATTTAAATACAGGAATCGAATGAAAAGTTTAATTATCCTTTCTCTGAATCTGTCAAATAAATACAAATTAATTCAGGAATTCAATTGAAATGCAGGAGTTTTTGGCTACACGAGTTACAAATACAGTTATAGCAAGCATGAGGAATGTCCTAAGTATATTAGCTCACGTGTTTCTGAGCAATGTGTTAAAGATGTCAGTATTAGAGTTAAAGCACATTCCAGATGGTGATTACAGCTGATTCTTTTTGGCAGTGAATTGATACTAGACTCCGGCTTGACAGGAAAATATTCAAGCCTTTTGACCTAACATGTAGTACACTCTCTTCTGTCACTGTTACCATGGAGAAAATAAGTGTAAAAAGTAAACATCACTTCAGGCATGCTTGGAAATAGTCTTGCCATCTTTTCCTCAAAAATTATTTCCAGAACTTCTTTTATATCACTAAGAGTAAGATGTAGCTGGAATTTTTCTTTAGTATGGGTACAAAACATTGCATTACTATATCCAGGTCAAAGTTAAAATTAAGACAGATTTTATAAGTGTTGCTGTATATGTATGTGCACACCATTCTTGTCTGGCTGCCTGGCACTTTGCCTCTGTACATGGTCTTGGGGACACACAACAAGCTCTAAATGGTCATTTCCCTACTGGGTCTCATAACAGCTGCTACATTATCAATAGTTATAATGTAAGTGTTTTATTTATGTAAAAGTAAAGGATGCCAGCAATAAAAGATGTGCTTCCTAGATGTATTTTTTGCAGTAAACAAAAGAGAAAACAATAAATCCTTAGCCACTCTGCTAAGTCTCTTCCTGCTCTGGTTCTTCTCCCCATCTACCTTTGAGGACCTGGTTGGTAGTCATGACCTTAAAAACAAAGAGTGGCCTCTAAAAAAGGGTTTAAATGAGCACAAATTTTTGTGCTGCTTTACTCTTGGCATTTACTTTATCAGGTCATAGGAGTAAATATGTGCCATCCCAATTTCTTGATCTTTGCTTTACTTTACCTTTCTCCAAAAATACCTTCATTTTCAGTTTGGTCTCTCCATAAGCTCCAGTTTCATCTCTGTTTTTCTTAGTTGCTGTTAAGTCCGGTTCCCCAGCCCGCAAGCCTGACAGAAGCAGAGAGGCCGATAGATGCAGGATCCATCTTTATTACCAGCTAGCTGGGGTCCCCGGCTCACCCTCAAAGGGGGAATCTTGCACAAGGACCCCCCTGGTGTCACGCGCAGGGTTTATATACCAGCAAGGGGGTGGGCGGTTACACAAAAACTAGATATTTCCTTTTAGGTCCGATCACTATGGGTTCTCTTCGGATTGGTCGTCTTTGTGGATGGGGAAGGAGTGTCTTTTCTCGAAATCTTCCGGGTGTAAGGGTTTTGCAGAAACATAATGTTCCGTTCTCACATTCCCCCCTTCTCCTTGTTCACTTTTGAGAATTCCTTCTCATCTTGGTCGTCCACATCTAAATATTGTTGTCGCATCACCATTAATTGTACAGTACCCACCCGATCCTTTACAAATTCTATTACACGATTTAGGATACAAGGTCCTAACGTCAGGATCAGGAGTAGGATTATTACCGGCCCGAGTAAAGTGGATACCAAAGTGGTAATCCAAGGGGATTGATTGTACCAAGTTTCGAACCATCCTTGTTGGCTCTCTCGCTCCTTTTTGCGCTTTTCGAGCCCCTCCCTAACCTTGGCCAGTGAATCTCGGACCACTCCCGTGTGGTCTGCATAAAAACAACATTCCTCGCCCAAAGCTGCGCATAACCCTCCTTGCTGTAGGAACAAAAGGTCCAACCCTCGTCTGTTTTGCAAGACAACCTCTGACAGGGAGGTCAGTGACTTCTCTAAGTATGATATTGATTTTTTCAATTATCCTCATCTACAGCAGCTCGTAATGAGGCCAATTTTTGAGGTTGTAAAGTTAGGGACGCTATTCCTGTTCCAGCCCCCGCTATTCCCAACCCTACTAAGGTTGCTATGGTAAGCGTGGTTATTGGTTCCCTTTTCATTATTCTTGACTTCCCCTGCCCCCAGTGAATGTACATACTCTCTTCCTGATGATACAATATGCGGAGAACTACTGAAACCTGTATACAATATTCCTTGCTCTCATTGAACACTGTTAAGGCGAGACAGGGTGTTAATCCTGTTTCAGAACATATCCACCATCCTCCTCCTTGAGGTATTGCCCATTTCTCTCCTCCTGTCCTGTTGATCACTTCCACTTCCACCCCGCAAAGCATCTTTCTATTGTGGGGTACCTTTACCTTCCTGTCTTCCCATTTGCACTGAGGAGGACTATCCAGAGTGCTGAGGTTGTAGGTAGAATTGAGTCCAATTGCCTCATAGAAGGGGGGTCTAATGTCATAGCACAGCCAACACGCTGCAGTGGTATTCGGGTTGGTCTGGTTCAAGGTTTCATATGCTGCCCTAACCAATTTCCAGAGAGGGTCGTCACCGGTCCCCTCTTTCCCAAAGCCAGGGACTTGGGTAGTGTCATCCCTACGAGAGGAGGATACGTAGCCCTCTGGGCTACGGGTGGTTAACCCCCCTTTCCCTCTGGTTTCATCTTTTTGTCCCTTAGACTCCTTCAATACCTTGTTCGGGCCTATAGGTTGTTCTGACCCGACTTCTTCTTTCCGAATAAGGATTAAGCCTCCCCTATCTGTTCCCAATATCTGACCCCCCCATGTTTTCCGCAACCTCCACCCTGGATCCTCAGGGATTGTAGCATTGAGGATTAGATATTTACAATTGCTATAGGGATACTTGATTCGCCCGTGGGGACCGTATCCTTGAGGCTTACAGCCCCTTGGTCCCCATTCCACCCTTAAGTATTTATCAGCCTGTGAAGGGTAGTCCCATGCCGAAATGGTCACACATTCCCAATATGCACAATAATACTGATTGGGGCTATTGCAATCCCCCTTCCCTGGATTCGAAGCAGGGCAGAAATAATACGCCTTTTGGTTCAGACACGGGCTAATAGGAGCTAGAATACATAGATCAGCAGTGAAACTAGGAGAGCCTGCCGTTACCCTTGTCTGTATCACCTGCCCATCCTCCCACTTTGCCAGAGTCCATTTATAAGGTTGATGAGGGCTTCCCCCTGTTACCAGTCGAGTCACCACCAGAACTAGGACCAGGAGATGCCGCATTCTGTCGTTTGACTCGGATCTTTAGGGGGTTCTCAGGATTCTGCTGAACTTCCCACTTCTCAGCTTCCTCTCGTTCTGGAGAGGATGCCCTTCGCACATGCGAGTGATGTACCCACGGGTCGATTCCGTCAACCTTTAGAGCAGTGGGGGTTACAAGAACCACAACATAAGGTCCTTTCCACTTTGCTTCTAATGACTTTCGGTGATGCCTTTTTACCCATACCCAGTCTCCCGGTTCAAGATCATGCACGGGTTCCATAGGCCCTTTCCCTTGATTATAGATAGCCCTGATTAGTGGAAAGATCTCCTTATGTACTTGATACACGGCCTGGACTGCCTGAAGCATATCTTTTGGTCCCGGTTCGATTCTCCTTTCCCCTTCTCTTAGTGGGTACACCGGAGGTGGAGTCCCATACATGATTTCGAAGGGGGTAAGATTCAGAACATAGGGCGTGTTTCATACCCGGAAAATAGCAAAGGGAAGGAGTGTCACCCAGTCCCTGCCAGTCTCTGTTACCAACTTTGTTAAAGTCTCTTTTAAAGTTCGGTTCATCCTTTCCACTTGCCCCGAACTTTGGGGGTTGTACTCACAATGCAATTTCCACATAGTCCCCAAAATTTGGACTAAGTTCTGAGTGGTACTTGCCACAAAAGCAGGTCCATTGTCCGATCCTATAACCTCCGGGACCCCATAGCATGGAATTATTTCCTCTAACAACGCCTTGGCTACTACCTGGGCAGTTTCACGCTTAGTGGGAAAAGCTTCTACCCAGCCCGAAAAGGTGTCTACCATAACCAACAAGTACTTATATCCGTATTTTCCAGGTTTGATTTTGGTGAAATCTACCTCCCACGATCTCCCAGGTCTCCAACCCCTCTCCCTAACCCCCAGATGTTGTCCTACCCTTTTTCCAGGTTTCATCACCTGACACGCTATGCACTCCTCTATTATTCTACAGCCTATCGCCCCCTAGTTGTGGAACTGAAGTTTGGCCGTTTCCAAGAGTTTAGCTGCTTTTCTTTCTCCCAGATGGGTTGACTTGTGCAGCTGAGTTAATAATTGTTCCCCCAAAGTCTGTGGTAATAACAAGGTGGAATCCAAACCTCGGTACCACCCATCTTCTCCTTTCTTTAAATTCCCATTGTGCCTTATCCACTGCAGATCTTCTTCAGAGTATACTAGAGTTGGCGGCAACTGGCCCATTCCTGGCGGAGGGAGGTTTAGCGCCATCGCATTACTTCTTTTCTGATGGGTTCACGCGCAGCCAGTTTTGCAGCCTCATCCGCCACTTGATTTCCTCGGCTAATTAGATCCCCTGCTTTTTGATGCCCTGGGACATGAATCACGGCTACTGCTCTAGGTTTATGTATGGCTTCCAATAGGTGAAGTATCTCTTGCTTGTTCCAAATTTCTTTTCCAGACGATGTTACAAATCCCCTTTCCTTGTAAATGGCCCCATGTATATGCACGGTCCCATACGCATAACGACTGTCCGTGTATACAGTCAACCTTTTCCCTTCTGCCATTTCTAGGGCTTTTGTTAGAGCAATGAGTTCTGCTTTTTGTGCTGAGGTGCCTTCCGGCAAACGGGCAGCCCAAATTACTCTTCCATCCACATCCACCACTGCTGCCCCCGCCATTCTTGTCCCATTTTCTATAAAGCTGCTCCCATCAGTGAACCACACCAGTCCGCCCCCTTCGAGAGGTCTATCTTTCAGATCCCTACTCACCGAGATCACTTCCGCATGGACCTCTTGGCAGTCATGAATTGGTTCATCATAGTCAGTGCCCGGAAGTAGGGTAGCCGGATTCAGAACCAACGAATTGGTAAATTTCAAGCTTGTAGGATCCAGTAATAAGCTCTGGTAATGAGCCAGTCTGGTATTGGTTAACCACCTGGCTGGCGGTTGCCGTAGTACTGCCTCTACCTGGTGAGGGGTAGTTACCGGTAACTGTTGCCCAAATGTTTGTCATTAGTGCAGTGGCAGCAATCATCCTTAGGCACGGGGGCCATCCTGCGGCTACCGAGTCTAATTTCTTGGATAGATATGCTACCACTCGTTGCCATGGGCCTGTGGTTTGGGTTAAGACCCCCTTCGCAATTCCTTTTTTCTCATCTACAAAAAGATGGAATTCCTTCGATGGATCAGGGAGGGCCAATGCAGGGGCCTCTAGTAATGCTTTCTTTAGGGCCCGGAACGCCTCTCCCATTTCTGGGGTCCATGACCAGGCCGGGCTTTCCCGGCTCCCTTCATATAGCGGTCTAGCAATCTCAGCAAATCCTGGTATCCACAGCCGATAGTACCCTACTGATCCCAAAAATTCTCGTACTTCCCTTGCTGTTCGCGGTTCGGGAATTCGCAACACCGTTTCCTTCATGGGCGTGGTCAGCCAACGTTTACCCTGGCGCAACTTGTATCCCAGATAGACAACCTCAGTTTTATAGATTTGAGCCTTCTTTGCACTGGCTCTATATCCTAGCCGTGCCAGCTCCCTAACCAAATCTTCAGTGCCCTTTGCACATTCTTCTTCAGTTGCTCCTGCCAGAAGTATATCATCTACATACTGCAGCAGCGTTAGTTCCTGGAGGGTGCTACGGTACAGCTGCAGATCCTTGCTCAGAGCCTCATTAAATAGGGTTGGCGAGTTTTTAAACCCTTGCGGTAGCCTAGTCCATGTGAGTTGTCCCGCTATCCCTTGCTGCAGGTCCTCCCATTCAAAAGCGAAAATATCTTGACTCTTTACAGCCAAGGGCAGGCTGAAAAATGCATCTTTAAGGTCTAGGACGGTGTACCAAACCATAGTCGGGGGTAGACTGCTCAGCAGTATGTACGGGTTGGGGACTGTGGGGTGAATGTCTTCTACCCTTGAGTTGACTTCCCTTAAATCCTGAACGGGTTGGTAATCCTGTCCCCCCGGCTTCTTGACGGGTAGGAGAGGGGTATTCCACGAGGACCGACAACATCTCAAAATCCCCAGCCCAATTAACCGGTTGATATGAGGGGTTATACCCATCCTCGCTTCTTTTGTCATAGGATATTGCCAGACTCGGACTCGGTTCCGCTCCTGGTTTCAGTTCCACAACTATCGGGGCTCTGTGACTAGCCACTCCTACTCCTGCCGTTTCTGCCCATGCTTCTGGAATCTCCCGCACCCACCTTTCCATTTCTTCCGGTATTTCCCCCGTCCCCTTTTGCTGATATATCTGGTACTCGTCCTCTAATCGCATAGTCAGTACATGTAGCGGGTTTCCTTCCCCATCGCTAACCTTCATCCCTCCTTCCTCAAAGTATATTCTAGCCCGCAGCTTGGTCAATAGGTCCCTTCCCAACAGGGGTGCTGGGCATTCCGGTATATAGATAAAAGAGTGAGCAACCTGCTTAGTACCTAGATCCACCTGGCGGTTTGTGGTCCATTGATAAGATTTAACCCCATTCACCCCCTGCACCCAACTGGTTTTCTTTGTTAGCTTCCCCCTATCCTCATTCAATACCGAGTGGTCCGCCCCCGTGTCCACCATAAATCCTACTGGTTTCCCTTCCACTTCCAACGTTACCCAAGACTCAGGGAAGGGGGCCGAGTCCCGACACCTTCAGTCGCTTTCCCCCTCCCCCGCCAGCAATACCCGCAGTTGGGGTCTATAGTTGGACGGCCCTGACTTCCCACTGGTCCCTCCTCTTCTTCTCTTGGGGCACTCATTCTTCCAGTGGCCCCTTCCCTTACATATGGCACGCTGGTCTCTTTCCAGTCTCCTTCTCTCTCCTCCCCCTCCTTCCCGCACTTCTCTCTCTGCCTCTTTTTTTCCTTTGCCGGCGTAGAAAATTCTCGCTAATTCCCTCTGATTACGCCGGTTTTCCCTCGCTTGGAATTCCCTATCTTCCTTTCACAGTCTCTCCTGCCTTTCCTCGGGCGTCTCTCGATTATTGTAAACCTTTTCTGCTACTTTCAATAGGTCCTGTATAGTCTGTTCCCCCAGTCGATCTACCTTTTGCAGTTTTCTCCTAATATCGGAGGCTGCCTGATTTACAAATGCCAGTATGATGGCTGCCCTGTTTTCTTCTGCCAAGGGGTCCAACGGAGTATAGTGTCTAAAGGCCTCTAATATTCGCTCCAGAAATGCCAATGGAGTCTCAGTCGGCTCCTGCCTTACCGCATTAACTTTAGCTAAGTTAGTGGGTTTGTGTGCCGCCGCCCGGAGGCCGGCCATCAGAGTCTGGCGGTATACTCAGAGACGCTCCCTACCTTCTGCCTGGTCGAAATCCCATGGGGGTCGCGTTAACGGGAATCCTTCGTCTATCAGGTTCTGTTGGGTGGTAGGTCTCCCATCCACCCCTGGGACAAATTTCCGTGCTTCCGAAAGGATCTGCTCCCGTTCCTGTGTTGTGAATAGAACCTTTAACAACTGATTACAATCATCCCATGTTGGGTTATGAGTAAACAATATGGATTCTAAGAGATCAATTAGTGCTGAGGGTTTCTCAGAAAATGGTGGATTTTGACTTTTCCAATTATATAAATCGCTAGATGAGAATGGCCAATATTGGTAAGTTCTTTCCCCATTCGGCCCTACTGCCCCTATAGCCCGGAACGGGTATGCCTGTACAGTAGAGCTTGGCATCTCCACTTCTTCCCTATGGGTCTGCAATCTGGTTCCGTAGGCCAGCCCCTGGTGGATACCTTCCCTCCGTACGTCCGCCCGTCCTCCACTGGAGGATACCACAGGGAGTGAGGCTGACCCCGGCGGAGCTGGGGCCTGGGGTGGTGCCGGTGCATATGGAGGAGGATTTTCAATCTCTAAATCGATTAAATTTGGATACGATTGCGAGTTCTGGAGTACCGGGGCTTTCTTGTCCAGTCTCACATCCTTTCCCTCCTTTTCTGGCCTAGCTATCAGTACCTGAGTCTCCCCGGCTACCTGAGCCTCAGGATAGTGGCCAATGAACGGCTTAAGCTGTTCCAGGGGCCTTTCAATCATATCTTCCCATACAAAAATGTACGGCATTTGGTCTGGGTGACCGTGCGGCCCTGGGTCCATGATTTTCCTCTTTACTCTTCGGACCAATTGTAGGTTAAGACTGCCTGTATGTGGCCACCCTACCTCGAAAGTCGGCCATTCATTTGAACAAAAATTAACAAGTTTGTTCTTTCTTACTTCCACCGACAAGTCATGTCCCCGTCTCCTAAATTCGGGAAAATGATCAATGAACAAAGAAAGAGGGGTAGTTTGTCTTTGCCCCATTTCAAGTGATATTCAATTGAGGAAAAAACACAAACACAAAGCACATAAAGCGAGAGCCAAAAGCACATAAAGCGACAGACAACAATTCCATGCACACAACACCCAAAATTTCATGTTACTTTTCCGTTTGTGTGCATCCTTTTACCTTTCACCACGAGGTTTACCTTTCACCCCCGTTTTCCCTTTTACCACAGGGTTTACTTTTCACCCCCGTTTTCTTAATAACCACGGGGTAGTGGGGACGTCTCCCACACTACCCGTCTGGCCACCCTGTGGTGCGTCCACCTAGGCACTCGCCAGTCTCCCCTCGGGCCCACTTATCCTGCTTACCTTAAGCTGTCCTGGGCGTCTCTTAGGCTTCACCTGCCGGCAGGGTGGGCTCCCAGATGAGCCCCCAAAATGTTAAGTCCGGTTCCCCAGCCCGCAAGCCTGACAGAAGCAGAGAGGCCGATAGATGCAGGATCCAACTTTATTACCAGCTAGCTGGGGTCCCCGGCTCACCCTCAAAGGGGGAATCTTGCATAAGGACCCCGCTGGTGCCGCACACAGGGTTTATATACCAGCAAGGGGGTGGGCGGTTACACAAAAACTAGATATTTCCTTTTAAGGTCTGATCACTATGGGTTCTCTTCGGATTGGTCGTCTTCGTGGACGGGGAAGGAGTGTCTTTTCTCGAAATCTTCCGAGTGTAAGGGTTTTGCAGAAACATAAGGTTCCGTTCTCACAGTTGCCAATGTTGATACAATTCTGATCTTTCAACTGCAGTGTCTGTTAATTCTTTGGAGTGTGGTGAGAATGTTTATGCTTTGCAAGATGTACTTAAGCTTTTCCCTCAACTGTATTTTAATCCTGCTGATTAAAAGACGTAGGTTACCCCAATAATATCTGCTTTTTCCCCAGTATGGTTGTGAACTGTATTGGCTGTGCATAGGAGAGTCCAGGCTGGGCAGAGGCTGCCTGGGAAGCAGCTCTGCAGAAATGCCCTGGGGTCCTGGAAGGCTGCACAAAAGACATCTGGGACCTCTTGCAGCAATGAAGACAAACGGTGTCCTGGGCAATAGGAGGCTGAGGGAAGTGATCCTTCCTTATTGGACACCTCTGGGACAGGACTGCTGTGCTCCTAATGCATTGCAGCCATACGCTCGTGCCCTCTGCTTGGCTGCCTGGTCTTCATATCATGAACGCTATTTTCTTCCACTAGCAGAGCCTTTTTTTAAATAGTTCTAATGCTGTAGCTATGGCTTCAATTTTTTTGAGCCATCTAGAGTGCCTATTTCATAGAATCATAGAATGCTTAAGGTTGGAAGGGACCTCTAGAGATCATCTAGTCCAACCCCCCTGCACACGCAGGGACACCTAAAGCACGTGGCACAGGACTGCATCCAAGCGGGTTTTGAAGATCTCCAGAGAAGGAGACTCCACAACCTCTCTGGGCAGCCTGTTCCAGTGCTCTGTCACCCTCACTGTTAAGAAATTTTTCCTTAAGTTCCTGTGGAACTTTTGGTGCTTCAGTTTCCGGCCATTTCCTCTAGTCCTATCAGTGGCCACCACTGAAAAGAGACCAGCACCGTCCTCCTCACTCCCTCCCTTGAGGTATTTATATACACTGATTAGATCCCCTCTCAGCCTTCTCTTCTCCAGGCTGAACAGGCCCAGCTCCCTCAGCCTCTCCTCATAGGACAGATGTTCCAGGCCCCTGATCATCCTTGTGGCCCTGCGCTAGACTCTCTCCAGCAGCTCCACATCCCTCTCATACTGTGGGGCCCAGAACTGGACACAATACTCCAGATGCAGCCTCACCAGGGCTGAGTAGAGGGGCAGGATCACCTCCCTCGATCTGCTGGAGACACTCTTCTTAATGCACCCCAGGATCCCATTGGCCTTCTTGGCCACGAGGGCACACTGCTGCCTCATGGTCAACTTATCATCCACCATGACGCCCAGGTCTTTCTCTGCAGAGCTGCTCTCCAGAAGGTCAGTCCCCAGCCTGTACTGGTGTCTGCGGTTATTCCTCCCCAGGTGCAGAACCTTGCACTTGGCCTTGTTGAACTGCATGAGGTTTTTCACTGCCCGGTTGTCCAGTCTGTCCAGGTCCCTCTGGATGGCAGCGCAGCCCTCTGGGGTATCGGCTACTCCTCCCAGTTTTGTGTCATCAGCGAACTTGCTGAGGGAGCACTCTGTGCCTTCATCCAGGTCATTGATGAATAAATTGAACAGGACTCGACCAAGGACTGACCCCTGGGGGACCCCGCTAGCTACAGGCCTCCAACTAGACTCGGCACCGCTGATCACCACTCTCTGGGCCCTGCCATCCAGCCAGTTCCTAATCCACCTCACTGTGCACTCATCTATCCCACACTTCTAGAGCTTGCTCAGGAGGATATTGTGAGGGACAGTGTCAAAAGCCTTGGGGAAGTCGAGATAGATGACATCCACCGCTCTCTCCTCGTCTATCCAGCCGGTCATTTCATCATAGAAGGCTATCAGGTTAGTCAAGCAAGATTTCCCCTTGGTGAATCCATGCTGATTACTCTTGAGCACCTTCTTGTCCTCCGTTGGAGACAACGGCCAGTATGAGCCGTTCCATCACTTTTCTGGGGACGGAGGTGAGGCTGACTGGCCTGTAGTTGCCTGGGTCCTCCTTCTTGCCTTTTTTGAAGACTGGCGTGACATTGGCCTTCTTCCAGTCCTCTGGCACCTCCCCCGTTCTCCAGGATCTTTCAAAGATGATGGAGAGCGGCTTAGCTATGACCTCTGCCAGCTCACGCAGCACTCTGGGGTGCATCCCATCAGGGCCCATGGATTTGTGGGTATCAAGGTTCCTTAGGTGCTCTCTGACCCAATCTTCCTCTACCCAGGGCAGGTCTTCCTCTCCACCAGCTTCTTCTCTTGTCCCTAGGGCCTGGGGCTCTAAAGGGCTGCCCTTGGTAAACACCGAAGCAAAGAAGGCATTGAGCAACTCTGCTTTTTCTGTGTTATTTGTAACCAGGGTGCCCATCCCATCCGCCAGCGGACCCACGTTTTCCCTGATTTTCCTTTTGCTGTTAATGTATTTGAAGAATTTTTTCTTGTTATTTTTAACGTCCCTTACCAGATTGCGTTCCAACCGTGCCTTAGCTTTCCTTGTTGAATCTCTGCATTCCCTGACTACGTTCCTGTATTTCTCCCAGGGGGCCTGTCCTTTTTTCCACATTCTGTATACCCCTGCCTTCTGTTTGAGCATTGCCACAAGCTCCCTGCTCATCCACGCAGGTCTCCTGCCCCCTCTGCCTGACTTCCTACACACAGGGATGCACTGTTGCTGGGCGTGGAGGAAGTGCCGCTTGAAAACTAACCAGCTCTCTTGGGCCCCCCTGCCTTCTAGAGCTCTAGCCCATGGGATTCTACCGAGGAGGTCTCTGAAGAGGCTAAAGTTGGCCCTCCTGAAGTCCATGATTGCAAGGCTACTTACAGCCCTGCCTCCTCCTCGTTGGATCCTGAACTCCACCAACTCATGGTCACTGCAGGCGAGGCTACCCCCCACCTTAACATCTCCTACTAGGCCCTCCCTATTTGATAGCACGAGTTCCAGTAGCCCACCTCTCCTCATCGGCTCCTCCACAACCTGCGTCAAAAAGTTATCGTCGACGCTCTGCAGGAACCTCCAGGACTGCTTGTGCCTGGCTGTGTTGTCCTCCCAGTTGATGTCGGGGTAGTTGAAGTCCCCCATGAGAACCAGGGCCTGTGACTGTGAGGCAATATCCAGCTGCCTATAGAAGGCCTCATCAACCTCCTTGTCTTGGTCAGGTGGCCTGTAGGAGACACCCACCGCAGTGTCTCCCACATTAGCCTGCCCTCTAATCCTTACCCACAGGCTCTCAACTTCCTCATCCTCCACTCCCAGGTTGACCTCCATGCATTCCAGTTGCTCTCTCACATAAAGAGCAACTCCCCCACCTCGCCTTCCCAGCCTGTCCTTCCTAAAGAGCACATAGCCTTCCATGGCAGCGCTCCAGTCGTGCGAGCTATCCCACCACGTCTCTGTGATACCAATAAGATCATGACGCTGGGACCGCACACAGATCTCCAGTTCATCCTGCTTATTCCCCATGCTTCGCGCATTGGTGTACAGGCATTTCAGGGAAGCAACAGAGGCCACAGGTTTCCCAGGAGGGGTGAAAGAGGACCCTCTGTGATCATTTCCTATCCTCGCTTCCCCACTAGCATACTCCCACTGGACGCCATCTGACCTAGGCTGTGCGGTACTGCTTGCCGTGTCTATGTGACACTCCCCTTCCCCCTTCTTGCCTAGTTTAAAGTCCTCCTAACCAGGTTGGCCAGCCTTTTGGCAAAGAGACGTGTGCCCCTCTTGCTGAGATGGGTCCCATCATTCCCCACTAGCTGGTGGTCATAAAAATGAGTCCCATGGTCATAGAAACCAAAACCCTGTTGCCAAGCCCAGTGGTGCAGCCAGTTGTTCATCTGCCATATCCACCTTCTCCTCCTTGAATCCATTCCCCTCGTTGACAGAATAGAGGAGAACACTACCTGGGCTCCCGTACCTTGGATGGCCATCCCTAGGGCTCTGAAGTCTTGCTTGATATCCCTCATTTTCCCCATGGCATCATTAGCGCCCACATCAAACAATAGTAGAGGATAATAGTCAGACTCTTGAACAATTCTTGGGAGCCTTTCTGTAACATCCTTTATTTTGGCGCCTGGCAAGCAGCAGACCGCTCTGGATGAGGGGTCCGGTCTACATATTGGTGTCTCCGTGCCCTGTAGCGTGGAGTCACCCACGACGATCACCCACCGCTTCTTCTGGGTGCTCCTTTTCTCCTTAGGGGGAGCAGCCTTGCAGCATGGACCAGACTGCCTCTCTGGAGAGAGCCCCCTAGATGGGCCTTGGTTCAAGGCCTCCTCTATCTGATCCGCAAGTTCCAGGGCCTCATACCTGTTGAATGTGGTTACAGGTGGAGGTGAGGTGGGCTGTGGAGGGGATCTTCTGCCACCTCGAGTGGGGACCCGTTTCCATTGTTGATTGTCCCTGGATACTGTTAATTCTGCCCCCTCTGCCCTAGGGCAAGAGGGCACTGGATTTTCTGACTCAATCGGGGGGTTCTCAGGGTGGCTTTCCTGGGAAGACTGCAGGATGCAGCTCCACCAGTCTATTTCTCTTTCACATTCCCTGATGGCCCTCAGTCCTTTTACCTCCTCCTTTAGCTCCGCCACCAGGCTGAGCAGGTCATCCACCTGCTCACACCTAAGGCAGGCTGTGTTTTCGCCACTCCCCGGTAACATGGAGAGGCTCAGACATTCCCCACACCCAGAAACCTGGACCGCTGCATGTTTCTGTGGCGGTTCAATCCGGGTCGCCACAGTCTTCCTGGTGGAAGCTCTCTGCCGAGTGGAGACCATGGCTTTACCTGATCTCCCACAGCTAGAAGAGTCCGGGGAAAAGATTCTTTTCCACACCTGGGGGGAAGACTCCCTGACCCCTACCCGCACCTCCTGCCTACGCTAACTAGCGCACCACATGCTCCTGTCCGCTCGCGCTCCCTGGGGGCAGCTTTTGAATTCCCGCCTGCCCTGCTGACTCCGCCCCCGCTGAGTCAGAGCCGCCTCTGGCCGGGAGCTCAGCACTGCCCGGACGGGGGTTGGCCCTGGGGCTGCCTCTCGCTCTGTTGTTCGCCTCTAGACAAGGAGCTCCGGGACGAGCGTCCGCTCCAGAGCCCTTCCCTTCGAGGAAGTTACAAGTGCTGAAACTGCAAAATAACCTATGACACTGGGAAACTTTTTCCACTTCTGCCAAAATTGACCTGCTACAGTCCTTAAAAAAAAGAAAAAAACACACCACCACCATCAACAAAACCCCTCCTTTGATTTTTGAGAAGGCAGTACATGCCCAGGGCTGACAGGCTTGGCCCCATCAGTTCCAAATTTTGAAAAATTGTTTATTTGTTTTGATATATTCATATTTCCAATGGGGAGAAAAAAAGCTTATGCTTTCCTCTAATGTCATTTTTGTGGTACTTGGACACAGTATGCATATGCATATGCATGTGCATGGCACAGAAGAGGGTATGTATGTTGGATGGATTCATTTCTCTCTTGCCTGACTATTTTGAAATTTATGAGAGCTGTTTCATTTTAGGTCAGATTTTCTATCTAGATTATAACAATGCTTAAAATGGAAATCAATAAACGTATTTTGTATTCTGTAACAAATGTATTTTATATTTAATATAGAAGGGTATTATTTTTTCCTTCTCGTTGTCTCATGCAAAACCATTTCAAAATGAGAAGAAACTATTCTAGGATAAGATTATTATTATTATTATTATTTTATCTGCACCATTCATCTAATTGCAATAGAATTGAGATAAACTTGCATTAGCTCATAACTCCTCTCTATTTGGTATGATATGTTAATGCATTTGCTGTTACATACTGCTTCTGCAAAAGAGACAGTTATCCTGTGTGCCACTGAGCTGCCAATCACTGCATCTGAAAGAGTGAAAGCACGAGTGGACAGAAGCAACCATGTGATGAGCCCAGAACAGAAATCACACTTCTCAGAAATAGATAGTGGTTTCCACTGGTCTCTCGCTTCTAAAACACAGAGCTTGTTCAGTATTACAAGCGTTAAAATATTTGCATAGTTATAGTATTGTACAGATACGCATAAGACTTAGTTCTACCAGTAGAATAAAGAGGCAGTTTGAGGAGGAAATATTCCCAGAAAAAAAAATTCTAATTCAACTTTTTCCAGGAATGTTTCTTTTTTAAAAAGTATTTTTAAAATCAAAATGTTCCTTTTTGTTTGTTTCTTTGCTTCTTTTTACTAGGAGGTAAAGGGGTTTGGGAATTGCTTTATAACTCTTTCAATCCCAATGATGAAAATTTGGAAGAAGTAATTGCAGATATTTTAGCAAGCAGTCTAAGTAGCAAAAATGAAAGATCATTAAAGAATGTCAGTGGAAAAGCAGTAGTACAATAGTGATGGTACTTAAAAATCTCTAGGAAAGTTAATTGGCATATTAGAACATACAATGTAGCCTAAATTAGAAATTAGAGTGATTTAAACTTTGATGAAATTTGTATAGCTTTGCACAGTAATGCTGATGGACAAAAATGCAACACATCCCCAGCTTACAGTTAGGCTGATCTGAAATGTATTTGGAAAATGTGATTCCACGACTAGCACAGATATTTTGATGGTGAAATCAGTCGCATGATCAGCAAGTGTTTTGGGATAGCATCATCTCTGAAGGAAGAAAGTTTTAGTATTGTGTATCCTATCTTACTTGAGACAGTAACTCTGTCTGCACTAGGAGCTCTGTTGTTGCTTGATTTTCAGCTGCCTTTTTTGGTATGCTGTTTCCTTCCCTTGCACTTTTAGTATTGACTCCAACAGACAAGCCGAGCTGCTCTTTGATCATTGTCTGGGATAAAAAAAAAGAAAAAAAAAGTTTATTGGCAGAATAATTACACAGGGCTGCATTTTAAAAGGTATTTTAACAGTTTCCTCTGCAAAGTGGAAAAAAACCCAAGATGTTTATGAAAGCGGTTTTAAAGATCCCATATTTTCCACAAATCCATAACTTTCCCTGTTGTAGTTTTTATCAAGACAGATGAATACCAGCTTAAACTAGACCTGCCACCTGTTCTGTGCTTATTTGATACCAGATCACCCTTTATTTTTTTCTTATATTCCTTGACCCAGATTAAATAATGTACATCTTAATTTGAATGCACTGACTTTTGCTCCATAGTACTTTCCAGTATTTTGATATTAATTTTGATGCACATTAATTGTGACTGTCTTGTGCATTATACTGATTTTTACAAGACATCAAAAAATCAAAAAACTTTGCTTTGTTTTTAGATTTTTACTTAATCTTGTGAGCTGTTAATAGCACATGCAAAGCATATCACCATAATTTAATTAGAAGATGCTAATTTTTCTTACATTTAAAATCTTTGTGTAATTTTATTCTTTGTGTAAATTGCAGTGATTTTTGTAGATTTGAGATCTTTTTGCCCTGTGGTTGTAAATATACGAATACACACAAACACGCACAAACAAAGAATAACATAACATGTTCTAGTAACAGCTGTTAATCTGAAACTCACTCTATTTTAAAAATCTCAAATTTATAAAGACTTCATATTGGAGAATTAATTTTTGAAAATTTCTTAATCTGTGTTGATAGAATATAAATATTTACATAAAATTCAATCATTTGGTATATTCATTTTTTTTAACATGAGAACAATCATCTGAATTGAAAAATGCTGCCTTGAATGCCCTTTTTACATTTCTCACTTCAGGTTCAAATTTGCATTGCTTTGGTGAAAGTCTGGTCCCACTAGAGCCCGCGGTTTTGCTGCCATTGGCTTTGATAAAGCCATGATTCAAACCTCTCTTCTGCTGGGACGCTATTGCCCCAGGATAGCCTCCAAAGCTATAAAATGACCTACTGTTAATTACTGTGTCACATTCCTATAAACAATTTCAACATAAATCTTCTTGTTAAGCATGCATCTATATCATTTAAAGCTTTTTATTACTAAACATTAACTGAAAATCATTTCTCAGCTAATATACACATATTTATTTTAAGCAATATTTATTGAAGCATCTTGAATAGACTGTGTTTGGATAACATGGTAGCTTGATGACAACACAATAGTCTAGCAATTCTATTAATGGCTTTTTGCAAAAATAAGATCACACTCCTCCTTCCCATTGCCAAGTATTTTATTTGGATTTGTGAGAGTTGTCACCAAGATTTGTTAATAAAATGTTTAGAAAATCAGGGAAATTTTGGCAGGAGAAGATATGTTTCATAGTTGCAAATTCAAGATTTAAGGCCCTAATCCTGTCAGACTAACACATGTAGAGTTTGAATATGCATTTGGATTGTGTTCATCTTTTTATTTGTATAGTGTGAATAAGAGCAGCAGCTCAGTGCTGAAGATGTGATATTTTCCTAAACTCTTCTACAAATGAAACATATGTTTCCTAGTGGATTTAATGGAGCTTAATATGCCAGCAAACATACTAGTGTAGCACTAAGAAACTGCATGATAAAATCACAGTTCCACAGATGTTGCTAGTGATTTGCTAATGATTTCAGTGAGATCAGAATATAATCCAAGATTGAAAATTTGAGTGAAACAAGCACCATTTGACAACATAAATTTACAAATTGTAAAATTGTTAACTTCCTCAACTAAGATTAAGGTGAATTTATAGTGTTACTTTCCTCTGAAGCTCAAAATAACGAGTCAGGATACAAAAGATACTAAGATACCATTCAGCTCAGAAAGGCTAGTACCCTGTCTATCCATTTTATTCCTGCATGAATCATTTCTAGTCATTAGCTATTCTTCTCTAAAATGCTGAAAACTGAAGGAGACATACTGCACTTCATTTTAGGAAAAAAAAAAAAAGAGTGTGGAAACTAGTTTTCTCCTACTTTGCACTGGAAGAGGACTGGAGTGGAGTGGTGTGGAGGAGTTTCTTGGCATTCATGGTTGACTTACTCAACTCTAAATTGTGTAAAAGTTAGCAACTATGCATGTGCTGAAGAAAGTAGAATAATCCCTGTCAGTCATGTTCAAAAACTTATTTTAGATTGTCTGAACACTGACATAAAAACAACTGGAGATAGGAGAGTTTTTTGACCCAACTACTCAATTTAAATCAAGTTTTAAGTTAGTGTTCAAATCTCTCAAGCTTTACCATTGTCTTATCTAGAATTTGTTTTGAGCACAGTAGATGTTTGGTGATTGGATACTGGGTTGGTTATTTGCAGGATGATAATTGCCCAAGAATCATTTTCAGGAAAATATAATTGGTATGGGATTAATAACCTTTAAAGAGAATTTGTAGAGATCAAGAATCACTGGGGTAACTTTTTTTACTTGAATAGTTTAGTAAGAATCATATTACTCACTGTTTTGATTATAAAAACTCTTCTACAACAGCCTTTTACATTATCTTAATTGTTGATCGGAATGTAATTCAATAGAGAATTACAATCTATTAGAAAATTCTGTGGCTATAGTGATGAAAATGTAAAGCTTAGACCCATCCTGAAGGAATATATTTTGACTAAGCTTTGTTTTTGGAAAACTGCGTCTTGTTTAATTTGTCTGACTATTCAGTTCTTATTTCTTGTGTGCTCTCTTCACTCTGCCACAAATAAACAAGTTTATTAATGTACTAACTTTTAACTTTCAAATACAAATATTTTAAGACCTGAAATTTCATCAGCACTTTTTTCCTTCTCAGTGAACCACACTATTTTCACTTGCAAAATCATAATAAAAAGACATGTTAGAAGTAAGACATATATAAAATTCTAAAATTCTAAAAATTCTATAAAATACTTAAAATATGCAGAGGATTCTTAATCATACAGCAAGTTAGTTTGGATAACCTTGAAAGAAACCTAGTACTAGCATGAAATGGAGTGATTAGCTATATGAGGCCGTCACTGATTGAAATGGAGAAGTATAGGTGAAATAAATCTGTGCCAAGCTGGAAGGTATAAAATGTTTATTAAAAACAAGGTGGGGCAGGTGAGGAAAACAAGATAATTTTTCAGGGATCTGAGCTTTGTTAACCATTCAAGCTTTAAAGTGAACTTGCATTATCAAAAACATTTTCAGTAGTACTACTGCTATTGATGACTTTTTGTCATGATAGTAGCAAATAGCCATTCCAGTCCAAGAAATATGCTACTGGTTGACAAATAATGAGGAAGACTCTCTATGACCCTGTGAGTTTTCAGACTACAAATTAAGTAATAAAAAGAAGATACAGTCTACCACAAATGAGCACTGAGCAGCATCATAAACATTGCTGAAATTCTCCTCAAAAAACATGAATTCAGACAACTCAGTGGTACATTTTCTGACCTAAAGCATATGTGGCCTGACTGTGCTGCTCTCTGCTGCTCTACAAGATGCTGTAGCCAACTTCTGTAGGAAGGGATCAAACACAAAGCAGAAAAGAAGATAAGACCTAAAAAGAAGCCAAGATTATCATTTTAGCCCCATGTCTGTGCAACAGCGAAGAATAGAAGAAAGGTAGTTGATAAGACTGAAAAAAGTCCTTTTTGCTGACACAGGGGCCAAAAGTGTGGTTTTATGTCTGGCTAACCTGTGTGTTGATCTATACATTATATTAAAACTTTTATAGTCTTGGGATCTAGGCCTGACAAAGTTTCATGGATAAAGTGAGTGACAAAGAGAATAAAATGGAAGGTGAAAGTTTTAAACTTTAATTTCACTCCAAAACATCTGTTCAGTGCAAGAGAATCTATTTAAGAAGTCTGAAGTTTGTTTTTTAAAGTATAGAATAGGACAAACAGTTGATTCTGACTATGTAATGTTAGGATAATTACATAAGCATAATTTTTTCTCCACGTTGTTCACAGAAAGAAGGACAGTTGTCAAGGTCATTTTAGAATGTAAGGTACTGAACTGCTGAGTTATGTATTTACAACTTTTGTTTTTTTTCTGTACATACAGGAAAATATGGAAATACTGACAGAAAAGAAAATCCTTCTAAAATCAGTTAGGAGCCTGAAATGCTAAGTTAAATAAACTATGCTTTAAATCACTTGAGAATAAAGAGAAAGCTTTTGTTTGCAAGTATGTGGGACCACCTCAGCTCCCTTAATAATGATGCCATGAAGGAGATAGATTTCTATATCTGTGCTTTGTGCTTTCTGCTGACAGTTGTAGAATGCAAATCAATAAGAACGATGCTATGGAGAGCTGTTAGCATTAAATTCTGGTCTTGAAATGCAAAAATGGCACAACAGACATTAACAGAGGCAAGTGGCACAATAGACGCTTTCTACTTCTGCTTATGGCTAGGTAGCATAATAGCAGTGAAGAAACATGAATTTATGCACAGATTTCTTGAATGATTATAGTGCTTTGGGTAGAGAGAGGGAATAAACTTGCTGAGAATAAAAGTTTTCTCTCCTACCACTAAGTGTCTTCTGCCTTGAGGTTGGAGAAGTAGGGTGCTGTGGACAGCATACCTGTCAGCATCTGCCATGGAGCCAAATAATCCAGACCAGATTGAGATTTGGAGACTCCTAATTGTGATATGGTTTGGCATGAAATGTAAGAACTTCTACATTACTACTATTTGAGTGTGTAGATTTTTCCCAGAGAGAGATGAATGAGCCTAATGAGCGAGGGTGAAGATAAGGCAAAATGAAAAGTTCTGTGAGCAATTTAGGAAAAGATCCATGGAGGAATAGATAATTAGGTCATGACATAACGGACTTCTAGGGAAGGTGCTTAAGGTGATAGGCTGTTATCCTGGTAAATGACCTTAAGACCAAAAGCTTTAGAAGGCAAATGCAGGCAAATGCATTAAAAGAGGGCTGTATAATTCTAACTGCAGGTATCTTGTGTACTTTGGAAAGAATGGAATAAGGCAACACAAGCTCAGTTTTTGCCATCTTACAAAATTAACAAACTGAGTTCAGTGGAGTGTTTGGTATAAAATATTTGTAAACTTTCTGATGCTCAGGACATAGCCTTTTGGAGAAATAAAGTGAAAAGATAATTTATTGATGCAGGCTCTACCTTTCTGGATCTGTGTGGGATGCCATGTTCTATCGTTTTTAGACATAAGCAGACAAACAGCATTTTTCTTTTGTTTAAGGTAGACATTAAGAGGGAAAAAATAACAGGTTTCCATGTTTGTTGCTTCTGCTAAGTACTGTTATACATTCTTCATGGTGGGAAGTGGGCAATAAAGCAACCAATACTACATTTAAAAGTGTGTAGCAACAAAGATTATCAGGCAAAAATGTTCAGTAACATAGCTACATTTACAAACTGGTGAACAGAAGTAAAAATGCATTGAGAACAATTGCAAATCAACAGATGCTGAAGCAGACAGGACAGCTGGATATATAGTTAGCAAAGCAGCATCCTGATTTTAGAAGCAGCACCAAAACTCTGCTGCTTACCTTGCCTAAAACTGAGAAGCTTCAAGGCAATAATAACTGATTGGTATTTTACTCTTTCTTACTTTGATGTCAATCATGAGGGGCTGGGTTTATAAATCCTTCTATGCCCTGTGGAGGTATCCCTTGAAAACTAATAGGAGGGCATGAATGAACATATAGAATTATTGCCAAGAGTTCCAAATTCATGAGTTATACCCCCTTTAATATACTCCTGAAATTTCCCTTTAGAAAAAATACTTGCCTTTGGATTTTAAGCCTCTGATACTAATATTTTTCAAAGTTTGCATAAACCTAATAAAAATGTATGTAAAAGAAGTATACTTCTGGAGCATGACTTTAGGATATGAGGCTTAAAGGAGTGATAACCTTTAGACTTTTAACCTGAACTTTTGTCAGGTTAAAATTAAATTGTTAAACTTTTTAGACTTTAGACCTCCTAAACAGATGACTTCTGGAAATGCAGAAGCCGATAAGAAGAATGTCTGCAGGATCAGCCCCCTAATCAGCTTGATAAACTTTGCTTGTTTTCTTTTTTTGAAAAAGATCACTAACTATAGAAGAGTAGTAATTTGCCAAACAAGCAAAAATTGTTAATTATGTTAGTACTACTAATCATATAATCAAATTTAAACATTTAAGTAAAAAAATTATATCTCTTTTTTAAAACAAGACCTATTGGACACTTGAAAATCTAGGGTTAGTAAAATCCAGGATATGCTTGTACAATCCGTTAGATTTATTAAATCTATGTTTATGGTTTTCCTTTAAGGAATCTCTGACCATGCATAGCTGTACTGCTTCTGTTGTGCGCAAGGTAGAGTAGCAGATCTCAGATATAAAAAAGGAATTGTGGCACAGTTGGATATAATGGAGATGTCAGGTTTAATAATTTGACTTTGCAGACTGTGAATGTGATAGATTTTGCTGAGGTTATTTATAGAATTCAGTCTCACTGATGCAGAGCTGGGAGAGTTTCGAATATATTTTCCTTGGCAAGCAAGTTTTCTTTTGCATAGAAAGACTGCTAAGGCTGTGGGCCTCAGGAGAGACTAATTAAATTGAGGAAGAAATGTCAAAGGAAGGGGAATTAAGCTCATAATGAATGTCTGCTTATTTGATTTGGTAATCTCTTTTTCTTCCTCCCCATCTTCCTTCCAGCAACGTCACCTGCTTTACATTTTAGATGCCATACACTGAAATGTGTCAATTTGGGGAAAAGGCATGGGAAAAAGACTAATTCAGCATAGTTTGTTTTCCACTTGAATAGTTTGTTTTCCACTTGAAATCTAAAGATAAACAGCTGTTAGGAAGCTTTTCAGAGTAAGCTCGGAGAGACATTTGTTACAGTTTAAATCTATAGTGGCCAACTTTCCTAATCTTCTTTGAGTAACTAAATGGCACCAGAAGAAAATATAATTGTCAGTAATGTACATTATGGCAGAGAATTATGCCATCAGAGCACAAGGAGTGTCCTGTACCAATCTGACTTAATGGTTCTTCATTACTGAGGGTACAAATAAATATTAATATTCTTTTAACAAGAGTTAGGAGGCCTATTTACACTTTCAAGTAAGGAGGTCAGGTTGCTTACTGTAATGGAAAATAAACAGTGAATATTGGAAGCCATGTAGGAGAAAAAAAAAGACATATTTCATTTTTATCTGCTGTGGCTGGTTCTGAGTAGAAGGCATTAAGCTTGAGCACTCTGATTAGACAAGTTCAACAGTGAAGTCTTATCTTCCTAAATCAACTGCAATTCCAGTTTTAGTACTGAATATTATCACCTATTGAACCGAGTAGGTAGAATTGAGGTTTTTAGCAAAACTGTAGTTGCAGTTTATAAACTCACAGAGCATCAGACCTTGACTGTCCTGGCCTCTTTTACCTGCCTTTACCCCTTCAGTTGTACCAGTGTGAGTGTTTGCCAGGTCACTCTGTAAAGCAGATCAGTGAAAAGATCCAAGCTCAAAACCAAAATAGACTTTTTATCATTTTTTTTAAGCCAGATCATCTCTCTCATGCATTTTATAGCAATGCCTACCAGTTCTCATGCCCAACAGCACAAACGGGTAAATACCATAAAAAGCTGTTCACTTAATGTTCACTCCAGAACAGGAAAGGATGGGGGAGATTCTTTGAGCTACTTGGATGTGCTTGGTTAGTTGTGTACCATTGCAATTATGTATTCCTTTCCTCTAATCCTTAAAAACATTATGTTCAGGGAGAAAAAAAATCTATCATGGCACTTTCTGATATCTTTTTTTTTCTGACCTAATGTAATGGTTAGATATGGTAGATGGGCATTTTCTGGACATCAGTCTCATTTGGCTTACTCCATTGTTTTCAGGGTTTCAGAATCACTCTCTCATTTATTTATCTTTTGCATTCATGACTTCAGCACTGGGATAAGGTGATTCTGAGTTTCTTTCTGCATATGCACAATAACACAGAAATTCCTTACAAGTAGGACAATCACAAAGACAGCAATTTGTGCAAGTCGCAAGTGCAAGGGAGCCTCAGAATAGAAACATGACGCCACAGCCCTTTTCCAGGAGTATCAGAAAATGCTGTCAATTAGGTCTAACAAAGCAGTGCTCGTAACTAGCACTACAGAGAAAAGATGATCAGAATTTGCATGAGCTGTAGATTTTGCACAAAAAGCAAAAAAAAAAAAAAACCAAATTATGAAACCTGCCAACAACTCTTAAACTGAATAGTTTCATTCTTGTCCTGAGCTACTGAGATGCACTTGTTTCTGGCACACTGCAAGGATGTCTGTGCCTTGCGCTCTTCTGGAAAGACTTCTGTGGGATCATTGGACATAGTTCTGCTTCGGTGCAAGTCAGCAAGCTGTCTCAGTAGTTTGTATTTCAGTCTAGTCTCAAAGTAGAACCAGGCTTCAGCTTCCCCAGCACTCTTGCCATTTACATTTTTTACACATTAGCTTTTCATGCTTATGTACAGCATGTTCTCAGTGAAAAATCTTTACCCATAGCAGAGGCCAAGAATCTCTGGCACACTTTAAGACTCAGAAAGAACAGGGAATTACAGTGACATAAGGACTTAGGAAGCACAAGCTCCCTCAGCCTTTTTGGAATTGCCTATTTTGGAATATTTTCAGTGATATAGGAGCTGGAAGCAGATGTGCGATCACAGAGGGCCAGTTTTCTCCTCCATACACAATGCAAGCAAGCAGCTTTAGCCACTCCTTTAATTACTCTTCGAGGTACCATTCTTTTTCAGGTTCCTAGTGCAAACTTCCAAATGAGACTTACAGGGTTATTCTACTGCTGCCTCTCTATCACTATCACCTAAGTGCCATCCAAAAAATGATGGTGTGATGGTGCTTCCCAGGTTCAGGGTCCTTTAGCAGCTGAATGGAGAGGTTTGTCATTTCTGCGTGACGAGAATTCATGTATACACACTTATGTATGGATGTCCTTGCTATTACTTCATGACTAACAATTATGTTCATGCTGATCTAAGCTATCCTGGTTGCAAGACCATCAAACTGCACAGTTATGTTATAACTACATATGCTGAGAAGAGTGATACAGAGGCATTGGAGTTGGGTTTATGTATATTGGCTCATGCCTGGAAGCAAAACCACCCCATTTGTATGGGGCTAAGCTTATAGGCCTACTTGAATCTTATATGTATGTATTCCCACTGATACAACATCAGACAAAGGTATGTTCCTTCGAGATGTAAGCTTATATGTTTGCATGACATATCTTTGCATTGTGTGAATTCACTAGCTTGGGTACATCATACACTGGAGTTGATCTGCACCCTGTACATTTATTGAGGTGTATAAAGACTGCCTGTAAGGAAACTTTAAGGTGAGCATTTTGTATCACAATATTTAATTTACAGTATTTAAAGAAAACTTTGCATTTTCTGTGAAATGATAAGGTTGCTCTGTTCTATTCCTTCTCTGTCTTTGAAACAGCACATTGCATTCATTTGTATGTGTTCTGCAATTCCCCAAAATTATGATTTTTAAAAATGAGTTTCATGACTCTTATTTGATGGAAGCTATATGGAAGTTACATACAAAAAAAACTAATGCCAGAATGCCTTCTCTACATTTTCTACATCTTTTTTGCTTCTGATTTTCAACAGAAAAATAGATGATGGAGATGCCTTTGTGTAGATATGCTCACTCACCAACCTTCTTACTTTCAGCAGTATCATGAAAGCCTTAAAAAAAACCAATTTTCACCAATTTTTACTTGTATTGTAAAATTTTTCACTCAGTATCCTGCAAAATCAGAGACGAATTAGGAACTGTTATCACAAAAAAAGCTCTACCAGATAATATGGTTACAGATTTTTGTAAAGCTGACAACATACTGAGGAATTCATTTCAGTAGCTCTATTAATGTCCTACCAAGGAAAGCATTCGTAGCCTTTAGGCCAGATTTTACTCTCAGTTACACAACTGTACGAGGCAACGTATAACTGATTCAAGAAATTGAAACAAGCTAGAGCATTAAAAACAATTATTTGTCAAGCTGGGATTGTAAGATTCCACAAAGAAATCATTTGGGGGTTTATATCAGGTTTTATGAGCCTTGAGAGTTTGTGTTTCTCTGTGCATTTCAGTGCAATTGTGAGAATGAGTTACTTGCTTTCTTTCAGGCTGTAGTTTAGGACATACTGAAATCTATGAAACCTCTTTTCTTCTGCCCTTATTTCATATATGTGGATTTTCCTACATTTACTAAGGCGTGATCTGTAAAACTTTTTTTGGAGATGAATATTTGATTATCATATTATCACATGTTTCTAGGAGGCAGCGTTTTGAGGAGAAACATTGCATTGAATATGATTTTTGTTGTCTTTTTTAAATCAAATGGCAAGGGTTGAGAACACCTTTAGTGGCATTCCAAAGAATTTTTCTCTCTTCTAACTCCAACTGTCTCTTCTGTTTTCTTTTCAAATCACTTTTTGGACAAGGAGGGAAAATGTTCCTTTCAAAGGCAGAAGTACATTTTTTCCCTTATGGCAGGAGGCAAGTTTTGAGACCATATCACAATTATTTCCTGGGGAAAATGTTTCATCATTACTGTCTATTTAAGGCTGAGCTATAGATTAGCTTAGCATGGGCTTACATAAAGCTTATAGCAGTGATGTAAGGATCATTTAATTAATGTCTGTGAAGTGCAGATTAAAAACAAAATCTTTTTTTTTTTCAGTGCAAATACCACACTTGCAGTAGGGTTTAGAAGATGGAAGTGAGGTCCATCTTAGTTTAAGGGCCAGTGATGAGTGTTTTAATCTTGTCAGCAACTGTGCCCTATTTAATACTGTAATGGATTTTAACCACTGTATCCTTTTCTCGACCAGTATTAAATGCTGAACTTCACTGAAGGCAATGTAAATTCACTAATATAGAACAGGAAGAAAGAGGCTTGTTGTCCTTCTGATATACTTTGGAGACCTAGAAGATCACTATTTCACTATTTATAATGAGTTACACTTTTTAGTGGATAAAATACAGAGTACATTATGGAGAAAGTAAAGCCAAGAGGGATAATGAGACAATTAGGTAACAAATTTCACATAAACTGCCTGGACTTTATTCATTCAAAGACCTCAACAGCCCTGAGGAATCCGGAATTCTTTTGCTGTATGAGGGTTGTTTGTGGAAGATGGGTTGCTATCTTGATAAACTAAGCAGACATGTAAACTTCGCTGCTTCCAGACACATTTTCCGCTTTCCCCTCCAACCAAATCTTCACATTCGGAATAAATGGTGCGTTGCTTTTCCAGAGCAGGCTGGTCAGTAAGTGACCTCGTTGCTTCCCTTAAGAGAAGGGCTGATCTCCATTCAGCTGCGCTAAAGCGATCAGGAAGTTGCAGATAAAACCTCAGTGTGGGGGAGCAGTTGGTAGGATGCTGCCCTGAGGAAGAAGACGGCTAGCAGCCTGAGAAATTAAGCGAATGCCCTCAGGGAGGCCAGGTGGAGCAGAGAAATGAATTGATTCCAGAACTGTCAGGCTCATCACTTCCACAGAAAGATCCTTTAGTTGGCTGTTTTACTTATTGGTATGAAATTATCTTTTTATTCACTTCGGTCAAGCAGGAGATTCTATGGCATAACATTAAATGGAATATAGATAGAGCTGCAGGCGCTTTTTCAGCACTAACATAGTCTCACTTATCCACTGTGATATGCCTATGACTGCTGGTCATATAAAAGTAAAGTGAACATATTGGAAACCCAAATTCTCTTTTATGGGGCTAACTGAGAGAAAAGGAAGTATATTCACATTGGAGAGACCTTGGCAGTGTAGATTAATCCCAGGACATGGAACCTTATTTAGATTTAGAATTGTTAATGGGGATATACTGTCATTCTGTAACATCCCTCCAGACCACACAGATGCTTATTTTTTTTGGCATTCTCACAGCAAATCTATTTGCTGTGCTTTGCCTTTCTAAGCATCTCTGCTATTGTCATTGTCTTCAGCTCTAATACTGCCCTCAGAGCTTGATTAGTTTCAGTGTCACATTGAAAGCTTATACATGTTTATGATATGTATTGCTTGCAGAAGCAGCTTCTTTATGCAGATAATATTGTTGTTTGAAGACTTACAAGAATATATAATGACAGAACTTCATGTCCGGAAGCTTGTCCATCTTTCTAACTGCATCAGCTAGTCTGCAATCTTTGTATTTCTTGTATCACTATATATTGCACCACACCTACAGCAAAATAAGCGTTAACACATTTTAGTTCAGTTAGAGTGATGCATAATAATACTTAGTGAATACATATTTGTGTCTGTGGTGTTTATTAGAAGCAGTCAGATTTGGTAGTCCAAAAGAAGAAAGACTGCTGCAGCTCCATATCCCCAGGTCCAGTCTGTAGCAAGGCTGAGCGTGTATTCACAGTAGATGCATATGCACACATGAACACAGTACTTACATACCTGTCGAGGGTCACTCAAATGTTGAGGCACACTCCACAAATCAGAGTGAGCAGCACTTTAATATGAAGGTGGTTTAACTTGTGGCGAGTGCCAAAGCCTTCTCCACAAGCTGGAGTGAACAACACCTCTCTGGGAAGTGAAGTCAACTCCGCCCTGCTGTTGTCTGTAGCAGGGCTTTATACCAGTGCAGGTGGGCATGCGCTGAGGAGCAGCACTCATTGGCTACAGGCTCCCAGCTGATTGGTTCTCCTCCAGGTGTTCGGTTGCTAGGCGTCGGTCCAGTTCCCCACAAACTCCACTTTCCTATATATTCTTACTAAGGCCCCAACATCTCCCCCTCTTTTTTCCAAAAAAAAAAAATTAGCAATAAACATTGCAGCATTTACAAAAAACATAACATAGCTGTAAACCTCAGCATTTTCCCCTCTTTTTACAAAAAACAAAAATTGGCAATATCATGCATCAAAATATTATAAACAAAAACAAAGCAACATAGTTGCAAACACAAGTATGATCATTCTGGTCACACTTTTATGATAATGTTTCATTTTTAAATTCCCAAGACAAAAGAAAATGGTCCTAAAGGAATACACAATTTCATTTTGCTTACAACCACAGAAATTCTTCTTGGAAAGGTAATTGTGCTCTTCATTTCAGCAACAGGAGAAGAAAAAAAAATTTTCCCTTTGGAGCTGGGGAGGATGGGGGTCCAAGTTAGTATGGTGAGACTGGATATGCTATCATTTTTAGTTTTCAACTGCTGGAAAGTTCTTCCAGTCACGGAGTTCACCGCTCTTTTCAGTTCCAGATCTTGAGAAAGCTGTCTCACAATCCTGTTGCCACTGCCATTCCATCATCAGTCACACCTAAGCAACTGACACGGTTATCATGATCGGCAAGGACACCTGCTCTATCAGTTTTCAGTGTATCCCAGACATTGCAATTGAAGTCGTCATAACCAGCTAGGAGGAGACGTAGCTGTCCCAGATTATAAGCTTGCCATCCTGGGAGGCACTGACTAGAAGCCTGGAATCAGTCCCCCAGTGCATTGCTTAAATTTTTGCCAAGTGTCCCCGGAGTGTTCTTCTAGTACACATTTGAATTCTCCCCACGGGGTCAATGTTGGCTGTGATCTGAGCCAAGATGGCGTTGTCACATGCTTTCCTAGCATCCCTGATTTCATTTTTCAGTTGCTCGGCCTCCTGGCATAACTGGTCAAGCTCACTCATTTTCCCGTGCTAAAGTTGCACTTCACTGCCACCTCTGAGAGGACCACAAATCTGCTCTTCCGTCCGCTGCTCATTACTCTGTCCGGTTCGTCCGCCCGCCCTGGCCTGCTCCCGGCGACACTGCAGCTTGGGGGGCGGGAGAAGAAGAGGGTGGCGGTTGGGGGGGGGGGGTCGCTGGCTCTTCTAATATGTGCACGTCAGTCTCTAATCACTGTGGATTTTGCCACAGAGAGGTTGACTCCTGTGCTTCCTCGGGTTGCGGCGGAGAGTTCGTGGAGGCAGCCATTGTCTGGGGATACTTGTTTGCCGCGTCCCTCACAACACGGCGGCTCCCGTTTCCCTGTATCGACATGCCGTTCTTGCGGAACCGTGATCGGCACTCCGCTGCCTTATGCCCGAACCTTTGACATCTCGTACAGGTCCCATTAAATCCTCTCGGGGCTATACCTTCCATCCTGAATCTGTTAGGACACTTCCTCCTCATGTGTCCTAATCGACCACATAGGAAACATGTCCCATGAAATCTCTTGTCTTCCTTTCTAGACATTCTTTCTCCTTTAATTGCTGCGGCCAAAGCCGCACCATGTATTTTTGCTTTTTGTTCTTCCTCCATCAATGGCGCTCGGGCACAGGTCTCTATCATTTGGACAATTGAAGCTCCTGGTGGCAAAGTAGCTAACAGTTGCTTGCAAGTTTGGTTTGCGTTTTGAACTGCTAGATCCTTTGCCAATATTGCTTTCATTTCCGCAGGCACATTAGGTGCCATATCCAGGGCTTCCTTCAGTCGATCAACAAAGTTGAAAAAAGACTCATTCGGCTTTTGTGTTATTTTGGTGTATGGCAACTGTGGCGTTCCTATTTGTGGTAGTGCAAGAAAAGTGGCTAGCGCTGCATTTTTTGATTGCTGTAGTATCCTGGGGTGGAGCGCTGCCTGGGCCTTGGTTGCCCGGTAACGCCCATTCCCCATTAGTTGATCAAGGGTGGCAACCCTTAATGGATCATCCATACTGCGATTTAGATTCTCCAACTGTTTTTCCTCTAATCTTTCCTGCCATTTTGCTAACCAAAGCATGTAAGCGGTAGAGGAAAGCAGGAGCTCCATTATCGCTCTGCTATCCGCAGGTACCATATGGGAATATTTAAACAGAGCGGAGACCTGATTTCTCACCAACTTATTGTCGTGCCCATACTGCATTACTGTTTTTTGTATGCCTTGAACAAATTTCCAATCGAGAGGTTCCCACCTGGGGCCCTGGGCTCCCGTTACTACAGGAGCTGCTAGTGGTGTTAATACAAATTCTCCTTGTAACTGAGCATTCTCTATGAGCCCTTTATACCGTGCTCCCGCATTAAATGTTGGATTAACAGGTGGCATTTCCTCATCATTACTTCCACCTGCAGTGGAAGTGGCTGGGAGCTCTGGCAACAATCCTTCTTCAGCTGGGTCACTTCCTCCAGCTGCTTTCTTTTGAATCTTAGGAGCATCTTTTCGTGCCTCCCACTGCTCTAATTGTTTGTCTACATTTTCCAACCCTTCGACTATAGCCCTATGGGCAGCCTTATAGGCTGCCTTCACATCTCTGGCCTTGGACCCACCATCTAGTCGCCGCATTTGTTCTAATAATTCTGTCATTCTCTCTGCCTGTCCCCGAAGTTCTTGTCGCATTTTTTGAACCACGGCATTATCATCGTCCGATCCATCTGGGATCGGTACTTTAACTGGGTCCACTTCCATTTCGGGCGCTGTGAGGGTTGGCTGCTTTTCCCCCTCCCATTCGGGCGCTGTGGGAGGTGGTCGCTTTTCTCATTTGGGTGCTGTGGGGGATGGTCGCTCCTCCCCCTCCCATGGGGGGAGATATTCATCCACTCCCCCCCATACTTCTCGTTCGGCCAAAGTTACCGGACATGCCTGTTTAGGTGAGGTTACCTTTCTCTTATTATCTATTTTCTTACACTGATTTGGCTCAGTATTGTTAGTACATTCAGAACTTTCAGACCCGTTTTCCTCTTCTTTTCCATGGAGCGCTTCCCAGAACGCAATAGCGACTAACCGCTCAAACATAGGCCATATTAGACGAAATGTCTTGGTGAGGCGCCACGCTTCCTCCGAGTCTAATTGTACACCGTCCCATAGTTCTTTTCCTACTCGCTCCCATGATTCAAATTTATATGCTTGGGAAGCTTCTTCTATGATTTTTCTCTTCTTACAAAATAGCAATAAATCAGTTAACTCGGTTTTCGAGACCTCAATCTTAGTTTTTTGAGCAAGCCTTACGAAGCGTTCAACAGTATCATGTTCCATTGCTGTTGCAGCAACTTTCACTCTAGATGCGCCAATTCCCATTCTGACTCACCAGGTCGTGGTCACAATCCGCTTTTCTCCAGTAAGATCCCTCGCGTTCTCGCACGATCACGTCGGGGTCACCAGATGTCGAGGGTCACTCAAATGTTGAGGCTCACTCCACAAATCAGAGTGAGCAGCACTTTAATATGAAGGTGGTTTAACTTGTGGCGAGTGCCAAAGCCTTCTCCACAAGCCGGAGTGAACAACACCTCTATGGGAAGTGAAGTCAACTCCGCCCTGCTGTTGTCTGTAGCAGGGCTTTATACGGGTGCAGGTGGGCATGCGCTGAGGAGCAGCACTCATTGGCTACAGGCTCCCAGCTGATTGGTTCTCCTCCAGGTGCTTGGTTGCTAGGCGTCGGTCCAGTTCCCCACAAACTCCACTTTCCTATATATTCTTACTAAGGCCCCAACACAAGAGGAACAAAATTATTAAGGGAATAGGAATGTAATTCTGAGGGGGAGAGGAAGAGAGAAAGATTTTTGGAGGAATAGAAAGAGAATTGTTAGTGAGAAAGAAAATTAGTAGCAAATAGGAAGACATTTATTAGTGCAATAGGAAGAGAATTATTTGTGCAAGGGGAAGGGAATTGTTAGGAAGAGAAAAAGAATTATTAGGAGAATGGAAATGGAATTATTAGTGGGAGAGAAAGGGATTTATTAGCTGTAGAGAAGACAGTTAATGGAAACAGAGAAAAAGAAATAACGGGGCAAGAAAGGGAATAACTGGCAGAGAGCGAGGGAATTATTGGCTGGAGAGAAAGAGCATTAATAGCTATAGATTAGGGGAGTAGGAGTAGAAGTATTACGGGCATAGGAAGAGAATTATTAGCAGGAGAGAGGTATGAGCTGAAAAGAATTTTTCGGGAAATAGAAAGGGAATTATTAGCGAGAGACGATGTGAATGATTAGTATGAGATAAGGCCGAGTATTAGGGGAATAGGAGAAGAAATGTCAGAAAGGGAAAGGGAACTTAGCGAGAGAGGAAGAGAAATACTAGTGTTAGAGGAAGACTAATTTTAGGGGAATAGATAGAGAGTTATTAACATGAGGGAAAGAAAGGTATTGGGGGAGAGAAAAATAGTTATTCACAGGAGGGAAACAGAATTATTAGGGGAATAGGAATGAAATTATTATCAGAGAGAAAGACAATAAGGAGCAGGAGAGGAAAAGAATTTTTAGGGGAATAGGAATAAAAGTACTAGTTGTAGAGAAAGAGAAGAACAAGGGGAACAGAATTAATTGCTTGAGAGAAAGAATTATTAGGGGAATGGGAAGAAAATTAGCAGCAGAGACAGAAGCACTAAGAAATAGGAAGGGAATTCTTAGCAGAAATTTCTGTTCTTAGGAATAGAAATTTTTATCGGTAGAGAAAGATGTTTTAGCGGGAGAAATAGATTATTATTTTTTTTTTTTTAGGGCTATCAAAAAAGAATTATTACCTGAAGAGAAAGAAAATAGAGAATAAGCCTAAAATTATTAGGGGAAGGGGAAAAAAGTATTGGGGGAGAGGAAGAGAATTCTTGAAGAGAAAGATAGGGGGAAAGGTAGAGAAGTACTGGGGGAGAAGGAGAGAAGGATTAGTGGGCAAATAAGAGAAGTATTAGAAGTAGAAGAAGAGAAGAATTAGCCAGAGAGGAATGGAATTATTAGGGGATCAATAAGAATAATTAACTGGAGTAAATTATAGTTATTGGGAAATTAGAAGAAAATTATTAGTTGGAGAGGAAGAGATTTATTAGCAGGAGAGGAAAAAAAAGTATTAGGGGAGGGGTAATAAAATTATTAGAGGAACAGGAAAAGAATATTTGGGGGAATAGAAAGGGAGTTTAGCAGTAGAGAAAGAAATCTTTTAGGGCTACAAAAAGAGAAGTATTAGCTCAAGACAAGTGAAATTATGAGAAAAATAAAATTATTAGCAGGAGGGAAAGAGAAGTGGTAGTGGGAGAAGAAGATAATTCTGAACAGGAGAGGAAGAGAATTGTTGTGGGAAACAGATTTATTAGCAGGAGAAGTTTTGCTGGGCAAAGAGGAGAAGATGTAGCCAGAGAGGAAGAGAAGTATTAGGGGGAATAAAAAGAGATTTTTTTCAACTGGAGTAAAAGCTTAGTAGTGGGAGAATAGGAATAAAATTATTAGCGGGAGAGAAAGATTTATTAGAGGGAGAGGAAGACAGGTATTAGGGAAATGGTAATAATATTTGGAGCGGGAGAGGAAAAGACGCAGGGGAATAGAAAGGGAGTTTTTAGCGAGAAAGAACTTCGGGGGCTATAGAAACAATTATGAGCTCAAGAGAAGGAAAATGGTGTCTATAAGGATAAAATTATTAGCGGGAGGGAAACAAATATTAACGGGAGAGGAAGAGCACGCTTAAGGGAAGAGGAGGAGAATTATTGTGGGTGAGGTAGAGAATTGTTAGTGTGAGAGGAAGCCAATGTTCAGGGCGATAGGAAGAGAATTATTAGAGGAATAGTATATAGTCAGGGGAGTAGTCAGAGTATTTTTGGTGGGAGAGGAAGAGAATTGTTAAGGGAATAGAAAGGGAAATTTGAGAGGGATACAGACAGAATTTCTAGGGGAGTAGGAAAAAATCATCAGAGTAGGAAGACGAGCGTTAGCGGGAGCGGAAAAGAATTCCGAGAAGAAGAGCGAGAGAATGATAATAGGAAAAGGAGAGAACTATTAGCTGGAATGGAAGTATTAGTGGGAGATGAGAAGAATTAACCAGAGAGGAGGAGAATCATCAGGGGAATAAAAAGAGAATTTTTAACAGAAGTATAATGTAAATATTGGGAGAATTGGGGGAATAGAATTATTAGCAGGAGAGAAGGATTTATTAGGGGCGTGGTAGTAAAAACAGAAGCATCAAAAGTTCCAGAAATTTAAGGAAAAATTCCTCAGTGGCGAGGGTGACGGAGCACCGGAACGGGCCGCCCAGAGAGGTTGCGGAGTCTCCTTCTCCGGACATCTTCCAAACCCGCGTGGATGCGGTCCTGTGCCGCGTGCTCTAGGTGACCCTGCGTGTGCAGGGGGGTTGGACTAGATGACCTCTAGAGGTCCCTTCCAACCTTAAGCATTCTATGATTCTAGGGTAGTGAAATTCTTAGCGGGAGGGGAAAAGAATTTTTAGGGAAATAGAGGGAGTTTTTAGGGGCAGAGGAAGAGAAGTTTTAGGGCTATGAAGAGAATTATTACCTCAAGAGAAACAAAAAGAGGAGGAGAATAAGAATAAAATTGTTACCGGAAGGAAAGAACAGTATTAGCGAGAAAAGAGAATTCTTAACAGAAGAGGAAGAGAATGATAGTGGATAGGGTAGAAAATTACTATCTGGAGAGAAAGAGGAGTATCAAAGGAATAGGAAGGGAATCCTTAGGGGAACAGGAAGAAAATCATCAGGGGAATATGAAGAGACTTATTAGGAGAATAGCAAGACAATTATAAGGGGGAATAGGAAGAGATTTATTAGCGAGAGAGGAGGAGAACCATTAGGAAGATTAGAAGGGAATCATTAGGGGAATAGGAAGAGAATTGCTATCGGAAAAGAAAGAAAATGATTAGTGGGAGATTGAGAGGGTTCTTAACAAGTGGAAGATAATTATAGTGTGAAAAGTACAGAATTATTAGCGGGAGAAAGAAGTATCAGCTGTAGAGGAAGGGAATTAGTAGCAGAATAGGAAGAGAACTTTTAGAGGAATAGGAAGAGAATTATCTGTGGAATATTATTGGAAATCTGTGGAAAATTATTGGCGGAGGAGAAAGAGAATTATCAGGAAAATAGAAAGAATAATTAGTGTAATAGTAGGAGTATTAATAGGGAAGAGGAAGAGAATCGTGAGGGGAACAAGAGGAGAATTATTAGCGGGAGAATAGGAAAAGTATTTGGTGGGAGAAGAGGACAAGAATTAGCCAGAAAGGAAGGAAAGCACTAGGGGAATAAAAAGAATTTTAATGGGACTAAATGATAAGTACTGGGAGATGAGGAATAAAATTATTAGTGGCGGAGGAAGAGAATTATTAGGAGAATAGGAAGACAATTCTTAGCAGAATAGGAACAAAATGATCAGGGGATTAGGAGAATTTTCCTCTTGGAAATAGAAGAGATGTATTAGCGGGAAAATAAGAGAATTATTAGGGGAAGAGGAAGGGTATAATTAGCGGAATACAAAGAATTATTAGCGGGAGTGCAAGAAAATTATTAGAGGAATATAAAGGGAATTGTTAGGGGAACGGGAAGAGAAGTATTAGCGTGACTAGGAGAATTATTAGAGGATTAGAAAGGGAATTCTTAGAGGAATAGGTATTGGAATAGTAAGAAATTGGTTATCAAAATAGGAAGAAAAGCATGAGCGGGAGAGAAGGATAATCCTTAACAGAAAAGGAAGAGAACTACAGTGGGCAAAGAAGAGAAGCATTAGCTGGAGAAGAGGAGAATTAATAGCGGAATAAAAAGAATCATTAGAGGATTAAGTTGAAAATTATCATAGTAATTGGAATAGAATTAGTAATGGAAAAGGAAGAGAATTAACAGGAAAACGGGAAGAGAATAATGAGTATAATAGGAGGAGCATTATTAGCAGGAGAGGAAGAGAAGTATTAGGGAACAGGAAGAATATTATTGGGGAATAGGCAGATAATTATTATCAGAATATTAAAAAAAAAAATCCTATAGAAATAGGAAGAAAAGTATTACCAGGAGAGGAACATAATTCCTAACAAGAGAGGAAAACAAATACAGTGGAAAAAGAGGAGCAGTATTAGCCAGAGAGCAAGAGAATTAATAGTAGAATAGGAAGAGAATTATTGGAGGAACAGGAAGAAAAATATCACAGGAATAGGAAAAAAAAATTAATGGAATAAGAAGAGAATTAAGTGGAGAAAAAGAGGGAGAGTAAGAATAAAAATATTAGCTGGAGAGGAAGAGATTTATTTGTGGGAAATTTGGGGAATGCGGTATTAGGAGCACGATGATAAAAATATTTGGCATGTGTAGAAGAACTGTTTGAAAGCGGGAACTGAGAGAAACTAGGGCCTAACAGAAGTTTTGGCATTACAAAAGCTTGCCTGGGGGTGATACATAGTTGACGCTTCCAGAACGGTTGGTACGCGGGGAACTCTGCTTCTCCACGGTTCCCTGGGCGTCACAATCTGCCCTCCTCGCGGCGGCAAAGGGGAGTAACGGAGGCTGGAGCGGAGCGAAGATACCGTGGCCAAACTCTGTGGCGCTCCCTGTGCTGGGCCGCTGATGAGCTGCACGGTAGCTGTCCGATGGGAGATACACGATAACGTCGGGTGCTGAGCCAGCAAAGGTGGGAAATCGCTCCATTTGGATGAACTTTGCTTGAACTTTGCTTATTATAATGTCCAAATGCACCTTCATCCCAAAAGTTACCTACCTCCAGGATAAGACTGCTCCTCACTGAGCACACGCTATAGATTGTCAATTGACTGTACGTTTAAATGAAGGCGAGAAACTTTTTTTTTTTTTTTTAAACCAATCAATAACAATATTAAGTATGACTCTAGTCACTCAAGCTCCACCTGAATATAAAGAAAAGTATAAAAGGTGAACTCAGGAGGAAAAAGCAGCGGGGAGGAAATCGTCGTAACTCCTGGGTCAGTCGATGGGCTGAGCCCCTTTCTTCCCCCGGGGTCGGGACGCCGCCTGAGGAGACTCGAGGCTGACGGCCCTCTCCCATCTTGTGGGGTGAGCGACGATTGCACGTTTGTACGGAGCACGTTCAGAGCTAGCTAAAATCCCCACGCTGTAGTACAGAATTTCCTGTACTGACACCCGAAACCTGCTTTGAAAATGTTGCATTTCAATAAATCGTGCTGTTTGTGAACTCCACTTGTTTGGGGGGCGTGATCGGACCTACCGTTGACAGACCGTTCGTGAATCCGATACTGTCAGATACGAGTTGAGAGCCTATCGTGCTATTTGGGAACTCGATTAGCGCCTAGGAAGGCGATCGGGCCTACGTTCTGCCGACCGTCTGTGAATCGGATACCGCCGGAGTCGGGCGTATAGCTAACGCGGTATTTGATATCTCCTTCCCCCGCTGCCGCTATGGCTTTTCGAGTGCACCATTTTACAGTGTGATAGTAAAAGACTATTTTGGGGGATAGAAAGGGAGTTTTTAGTGTTTATGAAAAATTTTAGGGCTATAAGAAGAGAGTTTGTAGCTCGAGAGAAAGAAAATAAGGAGAAGAATGAAATTATTAGTGGGAGGGGAACAGAACTATTAGTAGCAGAGAGAATTCTTAACAGAAGAGGAAGAGAATGATACTGGGAAAAGTAGAAAATTATTAGTGAGAGAAGAGGAGAAGCGTTAGCCAGCGAGGAAGAAAATTATTAGCAGAATAGGAAGACAGTGATCAGGAGAAAAGGAGGAGATTTATTAGTGGGAAGAGAAAGAGAATTATTAGCAGAATGTGAGGAAAGCGATCAGAGAAATAGAAAAGAATTCTTAGGCAAAGAGGAAGATAATGATGAGTGGGAGAGGAAGAGAATTCTTAAAAGAGGAGGAAGAGAATTAAAGTGGGAAAAGTAGAGAATTATTAGCGGGAGAGGAAGAGAATTCCTAGCAGAATAGAGCATTATGAGAGGAATAGGAGTGAGGTTATCAATATAAGAGAATTATTCAGGAAAATAGGAAGAAAATAATTAGTGGAATAAGAGGGGAATTGTTAGCAGGAGGAAAGAATTTTTAGAGGAATAGGAAAACAATTAGCAGAAGAGGAAGATAATGATTAGGGCGATAGGAAGAAAATGATGAGCAAAATAGGAAGAAAATGAATATCAGAGTAGGAATAAATGTATCAGTGGGAGAGGAACAGACTTTACAGCAGAGCAAGACAATGACAGTGGGGAAATGCAGAGAATTATTAACTAGAAGAGAAACATTAGTGGGAGAAGAAGAGAAAAAATTAGACAAAGTTGAAGAGAATTATTAGGGGAAGATAAAGAGAATATTTAACTGGAGTAAAAGGTATGTATTAGAGGAGTAGGAAAAACATTATTAGCGGGAGAGGAAGAAATTTATGAGCTGAGAGCCAAAGGGAATGACTAGGGAAATAAAAAGAAAATTATTACCTGGTGTGAAAGTGAGTTATTGGGATATAATTATTAGAGTGAGCAGAAGGAAATAATTAGGGGGATAAAAAGAGAGAATTCCTACCTGCAGTGGAAGAGAATTATTGGGAGAATAAGAATAAAATAATTAGAGAGAGAAAATGAGATGTATTAGCAGGAGACCAAGAGAATTATGAGGGAGATGGGAAGATAATTATTACCAGGAAAAGAGGGGAAATATTACCTGGAGAGGACAAGCGTTATTAGGGGAATAAAGAGAGAATATATTATCTGGCATGGAAAAGAGTTATTGGGCAAAGAGGAATGAAATTATTACTGGGAGAGGAAGAGAATTATGAGCAGGTGAGGAAGAGAATGATTAGGAGAATAAAAAGAGGATTATTACCTGCAGTCCAAGAGAATTATTGAGAGAATAGGAATAACATTAATAGCGGGAGAGGACAAGATTTATGAGCAGCACAGGAAGAGATTTATTAGGGGAATAAAAAGAGATTTATTACCTGCAGCGGAAGAGAATTCTAGGGAGATTAGGAATAAAAATATTAATGGGAGAGGAAGAGAATGGTGAACAGAAGAAGAGGAGAGTTATAGTGGGAGAGGTAGAGAAGCATTATCAGGAGAAGAGGAGAAGTATTAGGGGTATGAAAACACAGTTATTACCTGGAGTGAAAGAGAAATATTGTGAAAATAAGAATAAAATAATTAGTGGGAGAGATTTGAGTGGGAGTGGAAGGGAATGATTAGGGGAGGCAAAAGAAAATTATTACATGGAATTAAAGTGAGTTATAGGGATAATAGAAATATACTGTATTAGTGGGAGAGGATTAATATTATTAGGAGAGGACAGGCATTATAAGCATGAAAGGAAGAGAATTTATAAGGGAGGGTAGGAAGAGAATTATTATTGGTCGTGTAAGTGATTTATTGATAGAATAGGAATAAATTTATTAGCGGGAGAGGAATAGATTTATTAGCGTGGGAAGACCACAATTATTAGTAGAAGAAAAAGAGAATTATTGCCTGGATTGGGAGAAAATTAATGGGAAAATAAAAATAAAATTATTAACGGGAGAGGATGAGAATTCATGATTAGGAGAGAATAACAAGCATTAGGGGGATAAAAAGAGAATTATTGCCTGCAGTCAAGGAGATTTACTGGGAGAATGAGAAAAAAAATATATCAGACTGGGAGCAAGAGAATTATAGGGGGAAGAAAAAGAGAATTACTGAGAGAATGCAAATAAAAATACTAGCGGGAGTGGAAGAGATTTATTAGTGGGAAACCAAGAGAATTATGAGGGAAATGAGATAATTCTTACCAGGAGAAGAAGAGAAATATTAGCTGGAAAGGAAGAGTGCTATTAGGGGAATAAAAAGAAATTGATCACTTGCACTGGAAAAGAATTATTGGGAGAATAGGAATAAAATTATTAGGGGGAGAGGAAGAGATTTATTAGTGTGAAAAGAATAAATTATTAGCAGAATAAGAAGAGATTTATTACTTGCATTGAAAGAGAATTATTGGGAGAATACGAATAAAATTAAAAGCAGAAGAGTTTAAAAAAAATTATGAGCAGGAGAAGAAGAGATTTATTATGGGAATCCAAAGAGAATTATTACCTGGAGTGGGAGGGAATTATCAGGAGAATAGGAATAAAATTATTAGCAGGAGACAAAGATATTTATTAGCGGGGGAGCGAGAGAAGTATGAGGGAAATAGGAAGATAATTATTACCAAGAGAGGAATAAAAGTATTAGCTGGAGAAGAAGAGTTTTCTTACAGGAATAAGAGGAGACTTCTAACTCGGCATGCAAGAGAATTACTGGGTAAATAGGAATAATATAATAAGCGGGAGACACGGAGAATTATGAGTAGGAGGAGATTTATTAGGAGAATAAGAGGAGAACTATTACTTGGAGTGAAAGAGAATTTTGGAGAGATTACCAATAACAGTATTAGCTGGATAGGATGAGAATTATTTGCGGGAGACCAGGAGAATTATGATGGAAATTGAAAGAAAATTATTGCCAGCAGAAGAAGAGAAGTATAAGCCAGAGAGAAAGAGCATTATTAGGTGAACAAAAAGAGAATTATTACCTGGAGTGAAAGAGAATTCTTGAAAGAATAGGAATAAAATTACTAGGGGAAGAGGTAAGATTTACTAGCAGGTAACCAAGAAGACAAAGAGGGAAGGAGGAGCAGGGAGCTCCAATTACTGTGTATCTCCCCCAAGCAGCCCTGCTTGGAAATACCCAGCCCCTGGACCAAACTCTGTGCAGACAGACATGGACATACATGGAAAGACACAGAATATGACAGACACACACAGACATGCACACAGAAACCCACTGACACCCACAGAGGGACAGACACGGGCACACACTGATAAACACACAGAGGCACGCTTGCGCGCACGCACACGCGCACAGACCCACATCCACCCCCGAACCACACAGACTGATGTGGCTACCCACAGACACGAGCAGAAACCCACACAGACATGCATATGGATACAGACACACCCACTTAGACAAACATGGACAGACACAAACACGCATAGAAACACATGGACACACATGCATGCCCACACACACATGTGGACACAGACAGAGCCACACACACAAGTACAGACACACAAATGCAGATCAACTCACACACATGGACACAGATGAACACCCACCCATGCACAGACACACCCACACACACACAAATGCAGACACACAGATAAACCCACACTGACACCCCCACCCAGAGACTGACACCCACAGACACAGACCCCCCCGCAGACACCCCCAGACAGACACCCATGCACGCACACCCACCCACCCACAGACACCCATGGACACAAACACCCAGACACAGCCACTCACGCACACACAGATGCACGCACACAGACATGCAGACGCACACAAAGACACGTGCAGAGACACACAGACACCCATGCATACAGACAACACACCCACCCCGGCACACCCCCGCACCCACACATGGACACCTGCCCACACACAAACATGCACACAGACACCCGCCCCACAGACAGACACCCTCACACGCACACAGATGCATGGACACACACCCACAAACGCACACCCGGACACCCACACATGCACCCAGAGACACCCACCCCCCCTCCCGACACAGACACACCCACCCACCTGGACAGACACCCGCACACAGACACCCACCCACAGACAGACACCCCCCACAGACAGACATACACACAGACACCGCCGCATGCGCGCGCACACGCAGACGCACGGACAGACATGCCCACAGGCAGGCACACCCCCACAGATGCACACCCACACACACACACAGACACAGGCACAGATACACACACTGACACCCCCACAGACACCTACACCAACACAGACACCCACACTGACACACACACACTCACAGACACGCATGCGCAGACGCACGCGCACACGCGCAGATGCACGCACACCCCCACAGACACACAGACACCCCCCCACACAGACACCCAGACACACACGCACGCGCAGACACACACCCAGACCCCCACACACAGACAGGCGCACACACAAAGACAGGCACACACACACACAGGTGCGCACACACAGACACAGAGACAGACACAGACGCGCACAGACACACATGCACACAGAGACACCCGCACAGAGACAGACACACACAGAGACACACAGACAGATACAGACACCGACACCCCCACACACTCACAGACACTCGCAGACGCACGCGCAGACGCAGACACATACGCACACACACACACACCCCCACACAGACACCCCAACAGACACGCAGACACCCCCACACGCGCAGAGACACCCACAGATGCACCCACACCCACAGATGCAGACACACAGACACAGACGTGCGCAGAGGCACGGACGCGCACAGATACACACACACCGACACGCACAGACGCACGTGCACACACACAGACACAGACACGGACACCCCCCACAGACACACACGGACACCCCCACAGACACACATGCGCGCACTCACACACACAGACTCACAGACACACGCACACACACAGAGGCACACACCCACACCTACAGACGCAGACACACAGACAGACACACACACACAAACACCCCCACAGACACCGACACCCCCACAGACACACGCGCAGACACGCACACAGACGCGCGCACAGACAGACCCACAGAGACAGAGACACCCACACACAGACACCCCCACACACACTGACACCGACGCACACACTGACACACACAGACACGCACGCACACACACAGACACCCCCATACACAGACACCCCCACAGACACACACACACACACACACACGCACAGACACACCCCCACACACACCCCCACACCGACACACACACACACACACAGACTCACAGACCCACACAGACAGGCACACCCAGACACCCACAGATGCACCCACACCGACACAGAGAGGCACACCCAGACACAGACAGACACACACACAGACAGAGACAGACACACACACACACCGACACCCCCACACACAGACACACTCAGACACACACAGACACCCCCACAGACACCCTCACAGACGCAGACACCCACACCCCTGCAGACACACCCCCACACACAGACAGACCCACAGGCGCACACACACAGACACGCCCACACACAGACACAGACACCCCCCACAGACAAACAGACACACACAGGCACGCACACACAGACACACCGACAGACACAACCACAGACACGCCCACAGGCAGGCACCCCCCACACTCCCACAGACGCACACAGTCGCACACAGACACACAGACAGACACGCACAGGCACAGACACACCCACAGACACCCACACCGACACACACAGACACCCACCCACCCACCCCCACAGACACACAGACACCCCCACACACGCGCAGACGCACACAGACACACCCACACAGAAACACGCACAGACACGCGCACCGACAGACAGACACCCACAGACGCACCCACAGACGCAGACACACACACACACAGACGTGCACAAACAGACCCGCACAGAGACAGACACACAGACAGACACCCCCACACACACTGACACCGACACACACACCGACACACTCAGACACACACGTGCAGACGCAGACACACACGCACAGACAGACACAGAGAGACACACAGACACCGACACCCCCACAGACACACACCCGCGCAGACTCACACACCCCCGCAGACACACCCCCCCACACACAGACAGATGGACCCACAGGGGCACACACAGACAGACACCCGCAGACGCAGACACCCACAGACGCGCGTAGATGTGCGCACAGACCCACACAGACACACACACAGACACCCCCACACACACCGACACACATAGACATACTCAGACACACACGTGCAGACACACACACACACACACGCGCAGATGCAGAGGCCCATGCACACAGACACACACGGACAGACACCCACACATGCGCAGACACCCACACAACGCACGCACACACAGACGCACGCATACACAGACACACACGTACAGACACCCACACAGACGCACGCGTGCACAGACACCCACACACAGACACCCACACACACAGCCAGACATGCGCACAGACACACACAGACACCCCCATTCACAGACACCCCCACAGACACACGCAGACACAGACACCCCCACAGACACCCACACACACATGCAGACACCCACACCCCCGCAGGCACACCCCCACACACAGACCCACAGACCCACAGGCGCACACACACAGACACGCCCACACACAGACACAGACACCCCCCACAGACAGACACACACAGGCACACACACACACAGCCACAGACAGGCGCACAGACACAGGCGCACAGCCGCACGCACACAGCCACAGCCGCACCTGCACAGACAGACACCCCCAGACAGGCACACCCACACACACACAGGCACGCACACGCACACACAGACACACCGACAGACACAACCACAGACACGCCCACAGGCAGGCACCCCCCACACTCCCACAGATGCACACCCCCACAGACGCACACAGTCGCACACAGACAGACACACACAGGCACAGACACCCCCACAGACACCCACACTGACACACACAGACACACTCAGACACACACCCCCCCCCACAGACACCCCCCCACACAGACACCAACACCCACAGACACACACAGACCCACACACACACCCACACACAGACAGGCGCACAGACAGGCGCAGACGCACGCGCAAACACAGACACACGCACAGACACACACACACAGAGACAGACACACATACGCACACACAGAGACACACACAGACACGTGTAGACGCGCACAGAGACGCACAGAGACACGGAGACAGACACCCCCACACACACAGACACCCGCGCAGACACACACACCTGCGCAGACACCCCCCCACACCCAGACACCCACCCACCCAGACACCCACCCCCACAGACACACCCCCACAGACGCCCACAGACACACACGCACAGACACACGCACCGACAGACAGACACCGACAGATGCACCCACACCCACAGACGCAGACACACACGCACAGACGCGCGCACAGACCCGCACAGACACAGACACGCACACACAGACACCCCCACACGCACTGACACCGACGCACACACCGACACACAGACACACTCAGACACACATGCAGACACACACGCACAGACACACAGACACCGACACCCCCACAGACACCCACAGACACACACCCGCACAGACTCACACACCCGCGCAGACACACCCCCCCACACACACCCACACCCCCACACACAGACAGACGGACCCACAGGGGCACACACAGAGACACACACAGAAAGACAGACACCCACAGACGCACACACCCGCACACGCAGACACCCGCACACGCAGATGCAGGCACACAGACACACAGACGCGCGCAGACGTGCGCACAGACCCGCATAGACACAGACACAGACACCCCCACACACACCGACACACATAGACATACTCAGACACACACGCACACACCCACACACAGACACCCCCATACAGACACCCCCAGACACACACACACGCACAGACACACCCCCACCCCCACACTCCCACACAGACACACACACACAGACCCACACAGACAGGCGCACACACAGACACACACAGACACCCACAGATGCACCCACACCGACAGACATAGACACACACAGAGACACACACAGAGACAGAGACAGACACACACAGATACCGACACCCCCACACACACCGACGCACACACCAACACACACAGACACCCCCACAGACACCCACACATACACCCACACCTCTGCAGACACACCCCCACACACAGACAGACCCACAGGCCACACACACAGACACCCCCCACAGACAAACAGACACACACAGGCACGCACACACACAGCCACAGACAGGCACACAGACACACGCGCACAGCCGCACCCGCACACACAGACACCCCCAGACAGGCACACCCACAGACACAACCACAGACACGCCCACAGGCAGGCACCCCCCACACTCCCACAGACGCACACAGTCGCACGCAGACAGACACACACACAGACAGACACACACAGGCACAGACATCCCCACAGACACTGACACCCCCAGACACCCACACCGACACACACAGACACACACACCCCCACAGACACCCCCCCACACACAGACACACACAGACCCACAGACCCACACAGACACGCGCACAGACGCGCACACGCAGACACACCCGCACAGACACACACAGAGACACACAGACACCGACACCCCCACACACTCACACACGCAGATGCACGCACAAACGCAAACACGCACAGACACAGACACACACAGAGACACGCACAGATGCGTGTAGACACGCACAGAGACACACAGAGACACAGAGACAGACACCCCCACACACACAGACACCGACGCACACACACCCCCCCACACACCCCTCCACACCCACACAGACACACACCCACACAGACACACACCCACCCACACGGACAGACACACACACACACACACCCCCACAGACACACAGACACCCCCCACACCCACACAGACACACCCACACAGCCACCCACCCACCCAGACACACCCCACACCCAGACACACACCCACCCACACAGACAGACACACAGACACACCCCCCCAGACACACACATGCAGATGCACACAGACACACACGCACAGAAACACGCACAGACACACGCAGACAGACACCGACAGACGCACCCACAGACGCAGACACACACACACAGATGCGCACAGACGCGCGCACAGACCCGCACAGAGACAGACACACAGACACCCCCACACGCACTGACACCGACGCGCACCCCGACACACCCCGACACACTCGGACACACACGTGCAGACACACACGCAGACAGACACAGAGAGACACACAGACACCCACAGACACCGACACCCCCACAGACACCCACACTGACACACACAGACCCACACACACACACAGGCGCACAGACACACAGACCCACACACAGACACGCGCACAGACGCGCACACACACAGACACACCCGCACAGACACACAGACCCACACACACACAGGCGCACAGACACACAGACCCACACAGACACGCGCAGACGCGCACACGCAGACACACACAGACACCGACACCCCCACACGCTCACAGACACTCAGACACACACACGCAGACGCACGCGCAAACGCAGACACACACACAGACACACACACAGAGACAGACACACAGATGCACACACAGAGACAGAGACACACACAGACGCGCGCAGATATGCACAGACACACACAGAGACAGAAACACACAGAGACACAGAGACAGACACCCCCCCCCCACAGACACCCTCCCCCACAGGCACCCGCGCAGACACCCACCCACACGGACAGACACACACACCCACACACACACAGACACACAGACACCCCCACAGACACACACGCGCAGACGCCCACACAGACAGACGCACACAGACACACACACACAGAAACACGCACACACGCACCGACAGACGCACCCACACCCACAGACGCAGACACACACACAGACGCGCAGACGCGCGCACAGACCGACACACAGACCCACACAGACACCCTCACACGCACTGACACCGACGCACACACCGACACACACAGACACACTCAGACACACACGTGCAGACACACACGCACAGACACACACGCACAGACACACACGCACAGACACACACGCACAGACACACACGCACAGACACCGACACCCCCACAGACACACAGACTCACACCCGCGCAGACTCACACACCCGCGCAGACTCACCCCCCCCACACACACCCACACAGACAGACGGACCCACAGGGGCACATACAGAGACACCCAGACAGACAGACACCCGCACACACAGACGCGCGCACAGACCCGCACAGACACACACACAGACACAGACACCCCCACACACACCCCGACACACATAGACATACTCAGACACACACGCGCAGACACACACACAAACGCGCAGATGCAGACGCACACGTACACAGACACACACACACACACCCACACAGACACCCACACGCGCAGACACCCACATGGACGCACACAGACACCCGTGCACACAGACACCCAGACACCCACAGACGCACACACTCACACCCACAGACACACACACAGCCAGATGCGCACAGCCAGACGTGCGCAGACGCGCGCACAGACAGACACACAGACACCGACGCACAGACAGACACCGACACCGACGCACACACCGACACCCACAGACACGCTCACACACGCGCAGACACACACGCAGATGCACGCGCAGACACAGACACCGACACCCCCACAGACACACACAGACACCCACACGCGCGTGCAGACACACACCCACACCCCCACGCACAGACACACACACCCACAGACCCACACACAGACAGGCGCACACACACACAGGCGCACACACACAGACACAGAAAGACAGACACCCACAGGCGCATACACCCACAGACACAGACGCGCACAGACGCGCACAGACAGACACACAGAGACAGACACAGAGACAGACACAGAGACAGACACAGAGACAGACACACACACACACCCCGACACCCCCACACACCCCGACATGCACGTGCAGACGCACACGCACACGCAGACACACACGCACAGACACCCCCACAGACATAGACACCCACACACACGCAGACACCCACACATGCACAGGCACCCCCACAGACGCACCCCCACAGACGCACCCCCCCAGACACACACACCGCCACATACAGACCCACACTTCCCCATGCAGACCGGCGCAGGCACACACTCAGACACACAGGCGCACACACACAGACACACAGGCACCCCCCACAGACAGACAGACACACGCAGGCACGCACACACACAGACAAGCGCACAGACACATGCGCACAGCCGCACGCACAGAGACACAGCTGCACGTGCACAGACAGACCCCCCCCAGACAAGCACACCCACACACACAGGCACACACACGGAGATGCGCACACGTAGACACACCCACAGGCAGGCACCCCCCACAGGCACATACGCACATCCCCCCAGACGCACAGTCGCACACAGACGCACACACAGACACACGCACACACAGACAGACACACAGGCACAGACACCCCCACAGACACCCACACGCCCCCCACAGACACCCACACAGACACACTCACAGACACATGCGCAGACACACGCACACCCCCACACCCACACATAGACACACAGACACACCCCCCCACAGACACCCGCAGACAGACACACACCCACACAGGCACACCCCCACACACACCCACACCCCCACACACAGACAGGCGCAGACACACACACAGACAGATACACGCAGACACACACACACACACGCAGACAGACAGACCCACACAGGCGCGCACACACACGGACAGGCGCGCACACACACAGACACGGACGGGCGCGCACACAGACGCGCACAGACACGGACAGGCGCGCACACAGACGCGCACAGACCCCCGCACACAGACACACAGACACACGCGCGCAGACACAGACGCACCGACACCCACAGACACCCCCGACCCCCACATCCCCACACACAGACATCCCCACCCAGATGCACACCGACAAACACACCCAGACACCCACACGCAGACACACCGGCACACTGATACAGCACACATATACACACAGCCACGCACACACCCCCTCAGCCACTCATACACACAAGCGCTGACGCTAACACCGACAGCCCCACGCCCCTACACACGCACCGACACCCACACGCACACTGACACAGACACCCACAGACACCCACACATGCACAGACACCCAGACACACACCCACCCCAACAGCCACCCATCCTGATACCCACACATGCACACACACACACCCACAGACAAAACCCACCAAGAGCCACCCCCAGACACATGCACACAGCCTCCCCCAGACACCCACACACACCCAGACACACCCCCACCCTGATAGACACACCCACATATGCACATACATCAGACACCTACACCCATCCCAACACACACACCCCAGACACACTGCCAGATACGCAGCTGTCCTAACAGAGACCCACCCAGAGATACCCACACATACACCCCCACAGCCACACCCAAATACACACCCACCCACACAGACGTACACGCACATTGACACCCATACCAACACCCCCCACACAGACACTCAGACATCCACACACACCCACAGACACTCAGACAGCCACAAGCAGACACACACACACCTTGACACACATGAACACACCCAGACACACCCACCCACCCCCCACACACCAATGCAGAGACACCCACACCCAAAGACACTCTGATAGACACACGATCCCTCCCACAGGCACACAGGGATGCAGACACACACACGCGCAGACACACACACGCACAGACACAAAGACACTGAGACACACCCACACAGACACCCACTGACCCACAGACAGACATGGATGCACACCCAGCCCCCAGACACCTGCAGACAGACACATGCAGACACATACAGCCACACACAGACATGCAGTCCAGCAAAGAAACACATACACAGATCCAGCCTCACACTCCGACCCAGCTACACACACACAGGAACACAGACACCCCGACCCGCACACCCGACACAGAAACCCCCCTAAGACACACACACACTCATGCAGAAAGCTCTAATCTACCACAACACAAGCACACAAATGCTGTAGGAAACCCTTAAGACATTCAAATACCAGAGCAAATACATTCAAATACCCAGAGCAAAAAGAGGCCAGTGAAGGACAAAAGACTGAGCCCAAAGATGCAAGCAATAAGGAGCTAGGGCTTTGACCCAAAACCAGTTAAGGAGGAGGATGTCAAAAAAAGCAAACAACCAAAAAAAGCGCAAGGCGGCAAAGGGGGCGGCGCAAGGCGGCAAAGGGGGCGGCGCAAGGCGGCAAAGGGGGCGGCGCAAGGCGGCAAAGGGGGCGGCGCAAGGCGGCAAAGGGGGCGGCGCAAGGCGGCAAAGGGGGCGGCGCAAGGCGGCAAAGGGGGCGGCGCAAGGCGGCAAAGGGGGCGGCGCAAGGCGGCAAAGGGGGCGGCGCAAGGCGGCAAAGGGGGCGGCGCAAGGCGGCAAAGGGGGCGGCGCAAGGCGGCAAAGGGGGCGGCGCAAGGCGGCAAAGGGGGCGGCGCAAGGCGGCAAAGGGGGCGGCGCAAGGCGGCAAAGGGGGCGGCGCAAGGCGGCAAAGGGGGCGGCGCAAGGCGGCAAAGGGGGCGGCGCAAGGCGGCAAAGGGGGCGGCGCAAGGCGGCAAAGGGGGCGGCGCAAGGCGGCAAAGGGGGCGGCGCAAGGCGGCAAAGGGGGCGGCGCAAGGCGGCAAAGGGGGCGGCGCAAGGCGGCAAAGGGGGCGGCGCAAGGCGGCAAAGGGGGCGGCGCAAGGCGGCAAAGGGGGCGGCGCAAGGCGGCAAAGGGGGCGGCGCAAGGCGGCAAAGGGGGCGGCGCAAGGCGGCAAAGGGGGCGGCGCAAGGCGGCAAAGGGGGCGGCGCAAGGCGGCAAAGGGGGCGGCGCAAGGCGGCAAAGGGGGCGGCGCAAGGCGGCAAAGGGGGCGGCGCAAGGCGGCAAAGGGGGCGGCGCAAGGCGGCAAAGGGGGCGGCGCAAGGCGGCAAAGGGGGCGGCGCAAGGCGGCAAAGGGGGCGGCGCAAGGCGGCAAAGGGGGCGGCGCAAGGCGGCAAAGGGGGCGGCGCAAGGCGGCAAAGGGGGCGGCGCAAGGCGGCAAAGGGGGCGGCGCAAGGCGGCAAAGGGGGCGGCGCAAGGCGGCAAAGGGGGCGGCGCAAGGCGGCAAAGGGGGCGGCGCAAGGCGGCAAAGGGGGCGGCGCAAGGCGGCAAGGCACCAAGAAAGCCCTGAGATAGCAACATTCTCTTTCCAACCACTCTTCCTCTTTGCCTTAGTGCTAGAAACATGCCAAAACCCAAAGAACAAGAGCAACCTCAAGACCTGAGCAAAACAGCACAGAGCTGCAACACCCACCACAGAGAAAAACACTGAAAATGCCTGTCCCAGCAAACCCACGCTCTTCTGTGCAACACCCAAAGCATCACACCTTCGCTGACCAGTCATCCAAAAGAGCAGACCGTCAACCATACTAGATGGCCTGACAGCACACACTCCAGGCACACACTCCAGATAAGCCAACACCTTCTAACCATTCACTTAGCTTTTCCAAGTTTCTGGGAAAATGCAGGTCTTGACAAGGCATCCTCAGATGGCAGATGCATCCCCTTCGATCTTACTTCAGGTGCCCATTTCATCTTCGCAATCTGTCAAAACAGAGTACAGGTGGTCACCCCCATGACAATCACCTCCGGTATCAGCTACAAACGCACCCTCCTCCAAAGCATCACTGTACGCACCTGTGTCGTGCTGGATCCTCGCTCTGGTGCCCGAGATGCCGTGACACCCGTAACAGCTAGAACAAACAAAATTACTAAGTGACTATTGTGCTACACAGGGATGACTAGTCCTAGAAGTCCTGACACACCACTATACGCAATGAGTCGCCGTTACCTCAAACCCTCATCCACAACAGGCAAAGGTCAGCTCATCACCTCAAAAAGCAGAGGAAAAGCCAATCAGTGAGAGGCAACCGGCAACAGCCTCTGCCCCAAAAAGGAGCAACACGCACACAGGTTTCCCCTCTCACCTGCTCGGGCTCCATCAGCCCATGCACCTTCTCTCAGCAAGGCCTGACAAAATCTGCCCACAACAAGAGAAAAGCACATCTTGAGGGGATGACAAACACACACCCCCGAGGCAGCCCAGCACCTTCTACCCCTTCACTTACCTTTCAGAGGGCTCCGGGTCACCACAGGACTTTGGGAGCTCTACTCAACTGGCAGACGCATCTTCTTCAATCTTCTTATTTCAGACACTCCGTTCACCTCTGTCACCTGCCTAACAGCAGCACAAGTAGTCAGTCTTGTAAACAGTCAGCTCCCGCCTCATCCACAAAAACAGTGTGCCCCAAACCATTGCTATCATTCTGCTCACCTGCACTGCATCAGATCCTCACTCCAATATCAGGGCAGCGATGACACCTAGAACAAACACAAGTCAAGTGACTCATCCCTTGGACAGGGTTGACTACTCCTAGATCTAGTGACACACGATTCTATCCAGTCACTGTGCCTTACCTCAAACCTGCAGCCGTGAAGATAAAAGGCCCCCACAGCACCTGAAAAAGCAGAGGAAAAACAAGTCACCAAGAGGGAGCCTGGCAACACCCCACCACACAAAAAGGACAAGACATGTACACACACAGACACACATGCAGTCAGGCAGAAAGATATCTGCCCACAGACAACAGCCTGCCCCTTTTGTCCAGCCGCACAAAACCAGCTGCCATCTGCCTGTACGATGCTGGCGAGCGAAGCCAGCACAAGACAATGGATGCCTCCCAACGCTAGCACCGCACAGGATGGGACTCGCTCCAGTAGCCCAGGCAGCGAGGGCAACAGCAGGACTCGAGCAAGACGGAGCAAAGCTACGACGCAAACCTCAGACAGGCTGGAGCTGTCCGTTTTCGCATACCCTCACTTTCCAACACTCACATCTGTTCTGTGAATCGATGGGGGTGGGGGGGGCACAAAGAACCGGACACCAAGAGAAAGGGTTGCGTTTGCTATTAACATCAAATAAGACAGAAATAAAGCAATACATCTAACAAAACAATAAACTTACTATACACCAGGTTTTAAAAACAGACTAAACGAGCAAGGTGAAGCATTCAACTCTTACTATATGAGCAAGAGGATAGCAATTAAGAAAAAGATAAGTGACCAATTGCTTAAAAGCATTAGCATCATCCAGATCCGCAGCGGCTGGGGAGCCCCTGTTGCAGCGAGGATTTGGAGAACCTTCCCGGCAACTGGGAGGTCTTACGCGGTGCGTCCACCCGTAAGCGAGGTCTCCAAAGTCGCAGCAAGAGGGCCCCAGCTTTTATAGGATCAAATGGGCAAAACTTGCCCTTTCCTTTGTGAGCGGTAACATCTGGTATTGTCCTACTTTCCTTATCATCCGGGACCGGGACCTGGCCAGGGCCCCGGCTTCGGATGGGAAAGTTTCCTTCGAGGCCAGAAACACGTGCATGAGAACCTACAAAAGTTTCAGTCCTACAAGCCTACATGCAGGGTAGCATAAGCAATCTGTTGGGAACACGCACGAGTCGTCACACGTGGTTCTACAGGCAAGTTCTTCATACTTTCACAAAGGCAGAGCTGTCTTCAGCTGTAAGTCAGCTCTGACTTGGGCCTGCGGTTCAGGCCCTAGCACCACAACACCCCCTGCCTCTGCCTTGCACACCGCGCTCGTGAGCGAGAGGCCTCCGATCTGCCCTCAGTGGCAGCACCCTCCGTCCGGACGCCCCAACACCCTTTGCAAGTCAGCTGAGCATGTGCAGTGCTCTGAGTCACCATCACTCTTTACAATGAGTCCTCAACGGTGGCTGGACCCTCTCACACACACGCGCACAGCCACACGCGCATGACACCCCAACACCCTTTGCCTCTCTACTTAGCTGTGCAGGCACGCTAGGTCACCGACGGGCCTTGACGGACGTCCTCAATGGCAGACGATGCGCATCCTCTTTTGTCTTTCTCAGGGTGACTCGTTCACCTTCATGCCGTGCCAAAGCAAAGCGGTCTCTCCACTGCCTGTCACTGACAGCCTTGGTAGCAAGAGTCACCTCCACCAGAGCGCAAGGGGTCCCCTCTGCTGCTCACCTGCGGCACACAGATTCCAAATGTCTGCGTCGTGGCTAGGGCAACATCCTCAGTACCTGGAGAACACAAAACGCGACTGTCAACAGGCCACACACCACAAACCTGCTGCATGCAGTAAGAATGCCCTCCACCAAAATGCTCCGTCACGTGCCCTCCCAGAAAAGGCCGGAACAGCACCCAAAAAAGCAGAGCAAAAGCCATCACCAAGAGGCAAGACACCACCAGGCACAGCATAATATATCTCAGACCTGACAAACCCCCTCCCTCACCTGCCTAGAGTGCACCTAGAGGGGCACTTGGCTGCTCCTCTCCACAACTTCCCAGAAAAACCTGCAAACGCATAGACAGGATCACTCCTTGAGGGGATGCCAAAAAGCACACGCTCTCCACAGCAATGCACTGCCCTCCCCTTGTCCCCCCAACACCTTTACCCGCTTCACTCGCCCATCCCAAATGCCAGGCTACGTGCCCCAAGCCCCGGGCCCTCCCAGCACCTGTCAAAGCAGAACAGCGGGCAATGGGGACAGAGCAGCGCGACAGCCCCTCTGCTCTAGGCGCCGCTTCCTCCTCCAGGACACGAGCAACAGGCTCCCTGCCTTGCTCCACACCTACACGAACAGAGAAAAAAAGGCATCAGCCACGACACCCTGCATCCAGTAACTCCTCCCTAGCTCACCTTCTCATTCAGGCCCAGCAACCCTGGCCCTGCCTCAGAGCTGCCCGCTCTCGCATGCCCTCCCTTACCAACACGCGCACCACGCTGTCTCTGCCTCACCCACCACGCGCTCGTCCAGAAGCGGCCGCCTCCGGTCTGCCCTCACCCTCGGTAGCAGCACACGCTCAGTCCGGATGCCCCGACGTGCTGTGCCCCTCAGCAGAGCTTTCACAGTACTCGGCGTCACCATCGCTCTCCACAATGCATCCTCAACAGGGGCCGCGGCCTCCCTGAGCTCTCAGCGGACTGTCACCTGCCAAAACAAAGGGCAAGCAGTCACCTATGTGCCAGGCAGCCTCAGCTGCCAAAACCTCCAAAGCACGCTCTGCTCACCAGCACCCTGCCGCTGGCCAGGCCACGCTCGCCAAGCCCACAAGGGGCAATACCTGAACCTGCTCCCCTGAAAGGCTCAGATGTCAACAGGAAGAACCCAAGCGTGACCTGAAAAGCACAAGAGACATCACTGAAGCTGCTCAACAGCACCTGGGTCACAAGAACTTTCAGATACAACAAGCAGCCCGCTTCTCTCACCCGCTGAGGCTGTTGTCAGTGCTCCACTCCTCCCCTCCTCAACTCGCTGAACAATTCTGCAAAGACAGGAAAATCACGTGCTGCAGCAAAACTGGCAAGGCCAGGGAGCGTTCTATCCCACACCTTTACCTGCTCCGCTCGCTCCCACTGAGCCCTGGGCTCGGCCTTGCCCTGGGGAAGCTGCCGCAGCACCTGTAGAAGCAGAACAGCAGGGGACAACAGGCATGGCGCCAGCGAGGCCACCTCCCTCCGCTGACCTCTGCCTCCTCTCGCGGAGCGACGGTCGCCTCTCCGCACTTGCTCGGGACACGGGCGAGCCGCTCGCGGCGTTCCTCCACACCTGCACGCGCAAAGCAAAAGGCTATCAGAGGACCCGCTAAACACAAGGCTCCTGCGGCAGCAGCAACCCTGCAGCTCGGCTTCTTACTCGGGCATGACCCTTTCTTCTTCTGTCTCCCTAGGGCCTCCTGGGAACACCCTGCTGCACCTGGAACAAAGCAAGACCACGTCAAGACCAACTGCAAGCAGCCCCCAGAGCGGCCCATCAATGATCACTCCAGTCTCTCACCACCACACTTTACACGCACTGTGAACACGCACCAGCAAGACAGCTCCAGCCCCAGACGGGGACACACACACAGCAGGTGCAAACATAAAGGAAGACTCTGCACGAAGAACCACCACCACATATCAAACACTGAGCGCCAGAAAGCCCGAGGAAGGCACAAGCGCCGACTCTGGCGTTCAAGACAAAAGAGAATCAAAAGCCGTCACCCACAGCGGAAGGGGCTGGCAAGAAGGACCTGAGACCGTGGGGAAGCGAACCTCAACAAGGCGCCAGGAAGACACTAGACGAGACCGGCCTCAGAAGAGGAAGGAGCCGTGTCGGGGATTACAGCAGGTCCATAGAATCCCTGGCTCCTTTGGTGGAGGACGTTAACCTTGAAAAGATTAGCGTGTATCTATGAGAGAGGGAATTCACACAGGCAGAGCAGAAAGTCATTGACAAGTTTAAGGAGGTTTTGGCCACAGAGCAGAAAGTGGCCAAGCCAGGAATAGTCCAATCATAACTCTGTTCTTAGCTACTGTCCTTTGTATTCCTCACCAATAAGCAGCAGCCACGACGAGGAAATCTTGGTATAAATAACATATTTGGAAAGCAATAAAGCATAGTTTGCATTGCATCTACCCCTGTTGTTTGTATTTTTAGCCACCATGACTGTGACAGAGTGGTTGACAACGCCTCGGTGGCCAATCGAAATAGACCCGGGCACCCCTTCGGAGCCCCACGCGCAAACCAAAACAAGATCCACTGGCGCGAGGACGACGACGGGTCCGGCCACACAAAAACACAACGGCCAGTCAGAAAGGCCCAAGGCCATGACAACACAGGAAACAAAACCATGGAAGGGCACCACGGCAGCGCAAGAGCTGTCCGGCCACAACCGAGGCCTCCCGCACCAGTGGCGCTCCAGAAGCGCAACCAACAAGAACACCACCCACAGCCGGGCGAGCGAGAGCTGAGCTGCGACGCAAACTGAAGACTATGCAACAACAGACTTTTATTTTTAATATCTGAAGCAAGAGCAGGGAAAATGAAGCCATCTTAGACACAATTTGAGCACTGCAGAAAGGAGGCAGGCAAAAGCAGCAAGGTACTTTCATACCGGTACTTGTTTTGAAAATCAACGGGGGGTGGTGGAAAGAACCAGACACCAAGGCAAAGAACAGCAGTGTTTCTATTGGTATCAAATAATACACATATAAAACAATACATCTAACAAAACAATAAGCTTACTATGCCCTGGATTTTAACAAGCAGAACAAGCAAGGTGATTTAGCAGGGAGGGATAAGTAGGGATTGCTATTAAAGATTGATGTGTTAATGTTTGCATCTTCGGGGCTGCTGCAGGTATGCAACAAACACCTAAGTCAAACAACAACATCAAAAGAAAATAAAATTGTCACTGGGCACTCACAGGTGCCTCTACCCCTCCAGGTGAGGCACTCAGAGATATGGTTTGGGCCCTGATGGGATGCACCCCAGAGTGCTGCGGGAGCTGGCAGATGCCATAGCTAAGCCGCTCTCCATCATCTTTGAAAGATCCTGGAGAACAGGGGAGGTGCCGGATGACTAGAAGAAGGCCAATGTCACGCCAGTCTTCAAAAAAGGCAAGGAGGACCCAGGCAACTACAGGCCAGTCAGCCTCACCTCCGTCCCCGGAAAAGTGATGGAACGGCTCATACTGGCCGTTGTCTCCAGGCACATGGAGGACAAGAAGGTGCTCAAGAGTAGTCAGCATGGATTCACCAAGGGGAAATCTTGCCTGACTAACCTGATAGCCTTCTATGATGAAATGACCGGCTGGATAGACGAGGGGAGAGCGGTGGATGTCGTCTATCTCGACTTCACCAAGGCTTTTGACACCGTCCCTCACAACATCCTCCTGGGCAAGCTCCGGAAGCGTGGGATAGATGAGTGGACAGTGAGATGGATTAGGAACTGGCTGGATGGCAGGGCCCAGAGAGTGGTGATCAGCGGTGCAGAGTCTAGTTGGAGGCCTGTGGCTAGTGGGGTCCCCCAGGGGTCAGTCCTTGGTCCAGTCCTGTTCAATTTATTCATCAATGACCTGGATGAAGGCACAGAGTGCTCCCTCAGCAAGTTTGCTGATGACACAAAACTGGGAGGAGTAGCTGATACCCCAGAGGGCTGCACTGCCATCCAGAGGGACCTGGACAGACTGGACAACTGGGCGGTGAAAAACCTCATGCAATTCAACAAGGCCAAGTGCAAGGTCCTGCACCTGGGGAGGAATAACCCCAGACACCAGTACAGGCTGGGGACCGACCTTCTGGAGAGCAGCTCTGCAGAGAAAGACCTGGGTGTCATGGTGGATGATAAGTTGACCATGAGGCAGCAGTGTGCCCTCGTGGCCAAGAAGGCCAATGGAATCCTGGGCTGCATTAAGAGCAGCATCTCCAGCAGGTCGAGGGAGGTGATCCTGCCCCTCTACTCAGCCCTGGTGAGGCCGCATCTGGAGTACTGTGTCCAGTTCTGGGCTCCACAGTACAAGAGGGATGTGGAGCTGCTGGAGAGAGTCCAGCGCAGGGCTACAAGGATGATCAGGGGCCTGAAACATCTGCCCTATGAGGAGAGGCTGAAGGAGCTGGGCCTGTTCAGCCTGGAGAAGAGAAGGCTGAGAGGGGATCTAATCAGTGTATATAAATACCTCAAGGGAGGGAGTGCAGAGGACGGGTATGGTCTCTTTTCAGTGGTGGCCACTGATAGGACTAGAGGAAATGGCCGGAAACTGAAACATCAAAAATTCCATAGGAACTTAAGGAAAAATTTCTTAACAGTGAGGGTGACAGAGCACTGGAACAGGCTGCCCAGAGAGGTTGTAGAGTCTCCTTCTCTGGAGATCTTCAAAACCCGCTTGGATGCAGTCCTGTGCCACGTGCTCTAGGTGTCCCTGCGTATGCAGGGGGGTTGGACTAGATGATCTCTAGAGGTCCCTTCCAACCCTAAGCATTCTATGATTCTATGACTTTGTGGGGATGGGTTTGCAGTTGGACCTGAAGATCTTAAAGGTCTTTTCCAACCAGAATGATTCTGCTATGCACTTAAAAATTACTCTACGAGAAAGATCAGTGATTAAGGAAAAGATACATCCCCAATTGCCGAAAAGCATCATCCAGATCCGCAGCGGCTGGGGAGCCCCTGTTGCAGCGAGGATTTGGAGAACCTTCCCGGCAACTGGGAGGTCTTACGCGGTGCGTCCACCCGTAAGCGAGGTCTCCAAAGTCGCAGCAAGAGGGCCCAGCTTTTATAGAACCAAATGGACAAAACTTGCCTTTTCCTTTGTGAGCGGTAACATCTGGTATTGTCCAACTTTGCTTATCATCCGTGACTGGGACCTGGCCAGGCCCCGGCTTCGGGTGGGAAAGTTTCCTTCGAGGTCAGAAACGCATGCATGAGAACCTGCAAAAGTCACAATTCTACAAGCCTACGTGCAGGTTGGGCTAAGCAGTTCTACAGGCAAGTTCCGTATACTTCTACAGAGGCAAAGCCGTATTCATCTGTAAGCCCAGAGAGGTATAGATTTCCCGAGCAAAGTTCCCGCCGCAAATGAGACGTTTGACACTACACTGTAAGGAGGACTAAAAGAGCACACAGTAGAAACAACGTTTTCCAGCCTTGACAGCAGGAAGTAGTCACAGTCAGCCATTTGCTGCACAGGAAAGCCAGGACAGAAGCGGAGTTCCGCCACAGACAAGTTTCTCAGGTGCGACTCCAATGCGAGATCCGTGTGGAAAACCGACTTGATCTTGCATGGCAAGAACAACGCTCGCGGGGCCCTGTCAAAACGCTGCCCCAGCCCTACTCAGGGTTATATTCCGTACCTGAAAAACGAGGTTGGAGCAAGCTTAGAAAAATCATGTCATTGCCATTTCCTTTGCTTCCCTCACACAGCGTTTCTTCCTAATGTCAATGGGTACTCTACATCAGAGCAGAGGAACATCAGCTAATTCTAGATTAATTTAGCCTGCTAAGTCAGAGCCAGACCCAATAGCAAGGATTTTAAAAAAGGGCTGGGCAGCCATTAGGTGAAGCAGTATGACTGCGTTTATCTTCCTATCGTACTCACAGCTGATTTTTGATACAAATCTTTACCTTCCTGGATCATCTCCTCAGAAAGCTGGAACCCAAAGGGATGTGCGGTGCCTAACCGTCCCGACTTTGTGACAAAGCACCGGAGTTCTGCACAACCTGGAAAGCAAGCAGTAGTAGGGCTAACTCAGTCTCACTGTCTGGACCAAACACAAGACGACCAAAGGCGGGGAAAGACAAGAGGCGTGAATATGTCCTTGCACACAGCAAAGCCGTACAAGTCCTGCTGATGGTCCCTCACCTCCACAAACGCCGTCGTCAGCTCTGTCTCCGTGCGCCAGCTACAGCCGTAGACCCCAACATTTGCGCTCCGAGCCACAAACCGAGGCACTGAAAGCAAAGGACATATGTTATTTGTGCAGGCGAGCGCTCCCACGAGAGAGAAAGGGAACAGAATCGGCAAAAGAAGCCTCATTCCACAGGGCTGTCCCACCCCCACAGTCATTCCTCTAGTCAGTGACAGCTGTGGCAGCAGTATTTAGATTACAGAAAGACTCTACGGGCCAAAAAAGAGGCACCCTCTAGCACACCCAAAGATCTTTGCTGCAGACCACCTACCTGGTTTTACAGGAATTGTACACTGACACACTGAAATCCGCAGTAGCCAACAGTTCGATGACAAAGTGGAAGATAACAAATTCTTCATAGACTGATACTTTAACACTTAGCATAGTAACGTCCATGTTTCCTATGCCGGAAATTCCTCCTGCCACCCTGGCATTCGGGTTCACAACGTTCAGGGTGCGGAGACATCGCTAGGAAGGGAACATTATTCCAAGGTGCCGTGACGGGTTTGAGCCCGCGCGTGCTTCGGCCGCTCTAGCGGGATGGCACTGCTTCCAGGACATACCAGGATATATCAACTCCAACTCCCAAAACAGGGCTGCTTCTGTGACACAAGCTCTTCCCAGGAGGGAATGCAGAGAGCTGCACAGCACCTAGAACAAGTTGGAGGAGCGGGAGGAAAGGCACTTAGCGGGGCAGAACAGAATTGGCAGCTCCCGAGGGGAGCACTAGCTCTGTACTTCCCAGCAGAGGATGTGCAGGAGGGGACGAGAGAGGTGCTGCCAGGGCTGCAGAAGCAACACAGGGCTCCAAAGCAGAGCTAAGGCATCAGGAAGGGCTTCTGGAGAGACTAAAGCACCCAAATGGAGCTGGAACACAAAAGCAAGCACTCAAAGGACGCTCCCAAGGCAAACAAAGGCACACCCGTGGCTCTGCAGGAGCGAGAGGACTCAGCAGCAGAAGCCACTTCAGGGGAACCTAGAGCAGATTAAACGCACCTTCTAGAGAGCAGAGAGTGACTAAAAGAAACCCGAGAGCAGTGACCGGGTTCCGCCCGGCACGAGGAGCGGCCCGGCCCCGGCGGGTGCCCTGCTCTGCCCTCCCTCCCCGCCACCGCTCCAACCCCGGCGCGCGCCCGTTCTCCCCACGCTCCACGGTCCGGGCCGCCGCTCTCGCCCACCGCGGGTTCGAGTCCTGCCCTGCCCGGCCCCGGGGAGCTGCTCCGTCCGTCCCGGTGCGTCCCGAGCAGGATGAGCGGCCCAGGGCCCCCGGCACGGGGTGGGGGAACCCCCAGCCCCGAGCGTGCACCCCTGACCTCGCTCACCTCCTCCGGCGCCAGCTTCTCAGCAGCAGCGTCCAGGTTGCAGAGCGGCTCCAGCACCACCTTCCTTCAACTGCCGGCCCATACACAGGATGCCCCCGCCCACCGCCACCCTTTATCAACCCCCGGTCCCACCTGTGACTCATTCTGGCCCAAGGGCCCGCAGCTGCCACCCATCACCGAGCAGGACAGGAGAAGGGCCACGAGCCCCATCAAGGACAGCTGGGGCAGCCCGGGCAGCAGAACCCCCACCTGCAGCTCACTGAAGTGCCAGGCAGAGCCCTGGCCCGAGCACAGGGACAAAGGGGACAGTCAGGTGGAGGCAGCGCCATCAGCCCCTTTGTCGTGCCGGAGAGGAAACCCTGGCCAAAAAGTTGGTCCTTACCCTTCAGTTTTACATTTGCGCACTCCGTAAGCACCGCGTACGGCAGGATTATCCCAGAAAGAAGCCTGCATCATGCACATACGGAGGGATCCAAGAACCATCTCGGAAGAAAAGAGAAACAAACACCCACGTGTCCCCTGGATGCTAACCCACCAACATGCTGTACAGAGCTGCCGCACAAGACAAGACCACAGCCACCATGGAGACGTCACCAAGAGGGGACCGAGCAAAGGGCAGGGGAGGGGGGCGAGAAAGCAGGTGACACCGGCAGGGGCCTCAAGTTGTGCCAGGGGAGATTCACATTAGATATTAGGTAAAATTGCCAGATGAAAAGAGTAGTCAAGCATTGGAATAGGCTGCCCAGGACTGCGATGGAGCCACTGCCCCTGACAGTGTTCAGGAACCATGTAGATGAAGCATTTAGATGGTTTAACAAGTGTGGTGTTGAAGAGCTTACGGTTGGACTCGATGGCCTTGAAGGTCTCTTCAAGATTACCCAAATATCAAGGTGTAGCAGTTGACAGCGATGTGTTGACACTGTTGAGTTGCTGGAGGACTGGGGGGAGCCGGGACTCACGGCCACACTTCTGCTTCTCCAATTGTCAAGCAAAACAGCGAGCACAGGGGAGCGCTCAGCACTCGTGCCTCCCCTTATCTTTCCGGCACGGCTACTCGGATGGCCGAGGGCAGCAGTGAGCAGAGCAATTTGCACGTGCATACGCCACTTTGCTGTCATGGAACTCACTTTTAGGTACAGGAGGGAGTGCTGCACAACGCACGGCACAGGTGCTGCCCTTTCAACAGCAGTTCTGCTGTACTGACACATTCAAGGGGCTCACTCGCTTTCCAGAATGGCAGGACTTGATTTTCTGGTTATTTTTTCCCCCCCAACAGTAACTGTAGTCAAACAGTTACTCATGCTTTACGGAATAGAAACGCCCAATTATATACAGGTACATGTGTGTCCTCCCTCCTTACCTGGACTGAAGCAAGCAGCTTCTTCAAAGGGGGCTGCAAGAAAAGCGTTCCTGTCCAGGCCGTGCTTTCACCTTCTAGAATCTTATTATGACGTCCCCAGTCTTGGTAGCCGTCAGAATGCTTCGCTTGCACATGCGAATGCAGCGGTGCAGGGTGGAAACGTAGGCCTCACCCGTGTCATTGGTCTGCGGTACCGTTTATTCGGCACGTGAGGGTAGCACGGAGGGCAAGGGAAGGCAGTCCGCGTGCACGCCTGCTTTACCATGGCAGCACTTCTCGCATCCACGGGACATTTGCAGTGGGCGGTCTGGGGCAAACTGCGCACACACCCACTGTGCTGACGCTGCACAACCTCCCCGCACGCGCGGGTCGTAAAGCACAGGGCGAGCCACGGAGCTCCTGGCACGCAGGCGCCGAGTCAGCCCACTGACCGCACGTGCAGAGCGGTCTTCATTCGATGTACGCACGTTGGCGCGGGCACCATGAGGACGGCTTTGTTCAGGAAAGAGACTGCTCTAGTTTCCAGAATACCTTTAATTATTATTATTTTACTCAACCCCCATCACCTCTATTACAGTGTAAAAACAAATCGTAATGGTTGGGCCTATCTTTCTCATATAGATGTGCTCACATCTGCAACATGCCTGGTTGGAAGCAGGCAGCTGCTTCTGAAGGCTTCAGGAACCAAGCTATCACTTGAACAGTGCAGAAATGCAGACTAAAATTACTCACAGGCTGCATTAAAAAAAAAGAAAAAAAAAGCCACAGTATGAAGAAAACTAAGTTTGAATTAGTGAATCCCCCCAAAATATTTCAGGGCTAAATTATTCTATTCTGCCTGCTAACTGGACTACACACAACCTGCCCCACACAAGACACGTGCACACACGCGTGCTCTCCCCAGCCAGTAAACCCTACAAACACACAACCATGCAGCATGCAGCATTTTTGCTCTGGAAAAAAGCAGGTGCCACTGACTGTGGTAGAAGAGGGCCAGGGAAGCCCAGAACAGGAATGCAGAAACAGCCAGAAAGGTCTGAGGAAGTGACAATACAGGAAGTAAAACGGTGAAATGGGCCAGGAAGGCCCAAGAAGAGCACACAGCGGTGGCCGATGAGGCCACAGTGATGGTCACAAAGATGTCTGGCCACAGACAGAGAGGGACATGTGGGGACACGTGAGGACATTGCAGGGACAGGTGAGGACAACATGGGGACATGCAGGGACACGTGGGGACGTCTGGAGACACGTGGGGATGCACAGGAGGACGAGTGGGAACGCACAAGGTGATACCTGCCGGCAGGATGCTGGACCCAAACATCCTCTCGAGCTGGCAGAGCAGAGAGTTGCTGGCCGGCTCCCCCAGGACAGCACAGGCGGCCTCAGGAGTTCCTCCTTGTCCCCCGCTCTCTCCACACTGTCCTTCCTATGACCGGTGCATCCAGGCACGTAGGGCGAGCACGACCCAGGACAGCATATAGTAATATTGCAAACAGAAATAATAGCATTGATAAGAGTTTCTGTAGCCATGGCCAATCCCACGTCCATCGTCTGGATGGAGTCCAATCACCATCCCCTTCCTGGAGGCAAACAGAGAAGCCAACTCAGTCTTGCCCTTGATTTTGGTAGGAGGCCCTTAGACTTTCCAGCTGGTCATCAAGATGGTGACGACCACCGCTGTAATAGCAAGCCGCTATTATGGCAACACATGCACAGATTTGCATTAAACATGGGTAACATACCCAAAAATCACAGCTTCTAATAACTACTACCTTACTTAGCACACGTCTTAGAATCATTAAACACAGTCTGGTTATAACTCTCATTACTTGGCACGTGTTTACACGTTCTGGAACGCACACATCCTGTCCCTACACGAGCTAATGCTGTTTTATTCTTGCTCTGCGGATTGATCCCAAAATGGTATCCGCCCTCTTTGGTATCAAAGGAAACACTGCTCGCCTTAAGGGCATCATCTTCGGGGGCAGGGGCGGGTGGAGCACAGAGACCTTCTGGATGGTGACATCCGCCACGGTCAGTACGTGGGTGATGACTGTGCGGAGGACCTGGCCATGGGTGCTGCTCGCAGGTCTCCATCACGCTTGGAGCTGTCGCTCTTTCTCCATGGCCACATTCCACAAGATTCTTTCGGATCTCGGTGAGGACTCCCCCCTTGTCTCCGTGTCTCAGTGTACTTGCAACGATGCTCTGCACCCATATCTGGGCCTGGGTGCAACTGAGAACAAGAGACACGTGCATCGTGCTGGATCCTCGCCCTGGTACTGGAGATGCCATGACACCCCTAACAGCTAGAACAAACCAAATTACCAAGTGACTATTGTGCTACACAGGGATGACTAGTCCTAGAAGCCCTGACACACCATTACACTCTATGAGCCGCCCTAACCTCGAACCCTCATCCACAACAGGCAAAGGCCCACTTGTCACCTGAAAAAGCAGAGGAAAAGCCAATCAGTGAGAGGCGAACAGCCTCTGCCCCAAAAAGGAGCAACGCGAATGCAGGCTTCCCCTCTCACCTGCTTGGGCTCCGTCAGCCCATACACCTTCTCTCAGCAGGGCCCGACAAAATCTGCCCACAGCAAGAGAAAAGCACATCTTGAGGGGATGACAAACACACACCCCTGAGGCAGCCCAGCACTTTCTACCCCTTCACTTACCTTTCACAGGGCTCTGGGTCACCACAGGACTTCATGAGCTCTCCTCAACTGGCAGACGCATCTTCTTCAATCTTCTTATTTCAGACACTCCGTTCACCTCTGTCGCCTGCCAAACCGCAGCACAAGTAGTCAGTCTTGTAAACAGTCAGCTCCCGCCTCATCCAAAAAACCACTGTACCCCAAAACATTGCTGTCATTCCGCTCACCTGCACAGTGTCAGATCCTCACTCCAATATCAGGGCAGAGATGACACCTAAAACAAACACAAGTCAAGTGACTCATCCATTGGACAGGGTTGACTACTCCTAGATCTAGCAACACACAATTCTATCCAGTCAATGTGCCTCACCTCAAAACTGCAGCCGTGAAGGTAAAAGGCCCCCACAGCACTTGAAAAAGCAGAGCAAAAACAAATCACTAGGAGGGAGCCTGGCAATGCTCTACCACGCAAAAATACCTACAGACACAGAGGTCCTTCTCACCCGCTCAGGCTCCTTCTGCCCATGCAGCTCCTTCTCTCAGTGACCCCCAGCACAGTCAGCAAACAACAAGTGAAGAGCACACCTTGAGGGGACAACAAAAACACACCCTATCCGCAACACCACCTCCACTACAACACCTTTACCTCTTCTGCTAGGCCACCCGGAACACCAGCCTACACTCTGCAGCCAGTATGCCTGCCACAGCACCTGCAAAACAGAACATGAGTGGGCAAGGAGGACAGGACTGGGAGGACAACACCCATATGCTAGGCTCTGCTTTCTCTCACGGGCTAACACTCACCTTGCCATTATCCTCTGCGATGTAAGTAATCCATTCTCCATGTTACTCAACATCTATGGACACAAAAGAAAGTTGCCAGGAAAGCCCACAGACCACACCGTCCTTCCAACAACCCTGTAGCTCATCATCTTTTTAGGATAGCACCCTTTCCTATTCCACCTCTTTTGGAAACCCTGGAAACACTGCTCCGCAACTCAAAAGCAGACCAAAGCCTACCTGCCAGTCACACCGACACCTATTCCCCCAAAAATCAATTAATCAAGTGGATTACACACAGGCTGACCAACCACCACTCCAGGCCATCGGCGCCAATCTCCACCTGCTATTACAACCAACTCCCATGGGCAAAGCGGCTCCAGCCCCACATAGCCAGCCATGCACACAAACAGGGGACACCTCTGTTGGTACAGAGGAAAGTCCTATACAAGAGAACTACTACCACACATAAGATACTGAGGACTAGAAAAATCCTACATCATCACAACTGTATGACCTGGATGCTCGGCACAAGCACGAATCAAAAATCAAACTCCCTCCAGTGCCCATGTCAGAAAGGAGCCAGCGAAACCAGAGACATCAATGGGGAAAAGGCCTTCAAGAAGTACTGGATGCTGCAATAATGCAGGCAAGACAGCCCCAAAAGGGTGCCGCAGAGGCACGGAATCAGACTGGCTGACAAAGAAAAACGCGGCCGATAAGGCCTCAAAGACTGTCATGAAGATGAGTGGCCACAAAGAGCCGAGAGACCGAGCTGTAGGGACAAAACACCCCCGACACCTTCACAAGACAAGATGGTATCTGCTGGCACAACAATGATGACTCAGGCCAGGCTGAAAGACAAAAGATGACTACAGAACAACTGCTGTACTGTGCCAGATACATTCTGGAACCCAAAGAACAAGAGCTACCTCAAGACCTGAGCAAAACAGCACACAGCTACAACAAACACCGTAGAGACAGGGGCTAGAGGTTAACAGGAGCTACCTGCCCTGGCAAACCCACCCTTTCTCCTCTAAAACACCCAAACACCAGCATCACTCACCAGTCCTCCACAAGGGGCATTGACACTAAATGGTCTGGCAACCAACTCACATGCACACACACACACGCACGCACATTCAAGACACCCCAACATCTGCTATGCCTCCTCTTAGCTATGGCAGTATACAAGGTCATGACGGGGCTTCAGCAGTCACTCTTAGTTGGCAGATGCACCCGCTTCGAGCTTGTTTGGGACATCGCTTTTGTCCTCATCACTTGCTGAACCAGAGCTGGAGTAATCATCCCCGTGATGAACGGGACCCACCTCAACTGCAAAAATATCCTCCCTATGGTACGGTTGTCGCTCCACTCGCCTGCACCTTGCCATACACACACTGCGGTATTGGGGTCATATGGGCACCCGCAGCACCCAGAGCAAACAAAATTACTGTGTGATATTTCTGTTAGGCAGGGATGATGAGTCCTAAGAACTACTGACATGCTATTATACCCAGTCATTTTACCTCAACTCAGATCCTCAGCTGTGACTGGAAAAGGCCCAATCAGTACCTGAAAGAGCAAAGGAAAAGCAAATCACTAAGAGGGAGCCTGGCAACATACCACCACACAAAAAGAACAAGACACGTACACACACAGACACACATGGTCAGGCAGAAAGATATCTGCCCACAGACAACAGCCTGCCCCTTTTGTCCGGCCGCACAAAACCAGCTGCCATCTGCCTGTACGATGCTGGCGAGCGAAGCCAGCACAAGACAACGGATGCCTCCCAACGCTAGCACCGCACAGTATGGGACTCGCTCCAGTAGCCCAGGCAGCGAGGGCAACAGCAGGACTCGAGCAAGATGGAGCAAAGCTACGACGCAAACCTCAGACAGGCTGGAGCTGTCCGTTTTCGCATACCCTCACTTTCCTACACTCACATCTGTTTGAATCGATATGGGGGCGGGGGGAGGGGCGCGGAAAGAACTGGACACCAAGAGGAATGGTCATGTTCACTATTAACATCAAATAAGACAGAAATAAAGCGATACATCTAACAAAACAATGACCTTACTATGCACCAGGTTTCAAAAACAGACTAAACGAGCAAGGTGAACCATTCAACCCTTACTATATGAGCAAGAGGATAGCAATTAAGAAAAAAAATAAGTGACCAATTACCTAAAAGCATTAGCATCATCCAGATCCACAACAGCTAGGGAACCCCTATTGCAGTGAGGATTTGGAGAACCTTCCCGGCAACTGGGAGGTCTTACGCGGTGCGTCCACCCGTAAGCGAGGTCTCCAAAGTCGCAGCAAGAGGGCCCAGCTCTTATAGGATCAAATTGGCAAAACTTGCCCTTTCCTTTGTGAGCGGTAACATCTGGTATTGTCCTACTTTCCTTATCATCCGGGACCGGGACCTGGCCAGGGCCCCGGCTTCGGATGGGAAAGTTTCCTTCGAGGCCAGAAACGCACGCATGAGAACCTGCAAAAGTCACAATTCTACAAGCCTACGTGCAGGATAGCATAAGCAGTTCTACAGGCAAGTTCCATATACTTCTACAAAGGCAAAGACACATTCATCTGTGAGCCCAGAGAGATTTCCCAAGCCAAGTTCCTGCCGCAAACGAAACGTTTGACACTACACTGTAAGGAGGACTAAAACAGCACACAGTAGAAACAACGTTTTCCAGTCTTGGCAGCAGGAAGTGGTCACAGTCAGCCGTTTGCTGCACAGGAAAGCCAGGACAGAAGCGGAGTTTCACCACAGTCAAGTTTCTCAGGTGTGACTCCAATGCGAGATCCGTGTGGAAAGCCGTATTTATCTTGCGTGGCAAGAACAACGCTCGCGGGGCCCTGTCAAAACGCTGCCCCAGCCCTACTCAGGGTTATATTCCGTACCTGAAAAACGAGGTTGGAGCAAGCTTAGAAAAATCACGTCATGGCCATTTCCATTGCTACCCTCACACAGCGTTTCTTCCTAATGTCAATGGGTACTCTACATCAGAGCAGAGGAACATCAGTTAACTCAGATTAACTTAGCCTGCCAAGTCAGAGCGAGACCCAACAGCAAGGACTTTAAAAAAGGGCTGGGCAGCCATTAAGTGAAGCAGTATGACTATGTATATCTTCCTATTGTACTCACAACTGATCTTTGACACAAATCTTTACCTCCCTGGATCATCTCCTCAGGGAGCTGGAACCCAAAGGGATGTGCGGTGCCTAACCGTCCCAACTTTGTGACAAAACACCGGAATTCTGCATGACCTGGAAAGCAAGCGGTAGTAGGGCTCACTCAGTCTCACTGTCTGGACCAAACACAAGACGACCAAAGGCGGGGAAAGAGGCGTGAATACGTCCTCGCACGCAGCGAAGCCATGCAAGTCCTGCTGATGGTCGCTCACCTCCACAAACGCCTCTGTCAGCCCTGTCTCCGTGGGCCAGCTACAGCCGTAGACCCCACCGTCTGTGTTCCGAGCCACAAACCGAGGCACTGAAAGCAAAGGGCATATGTTATTTGTGCAGGTGAGCACTCCAACGAGAGAGAAAGGGAACCGAAACGGCAAGAGAAGCCTCATTCCACAGGGCTGTCCCACCCCTACAGTCACTCCTCTAGTCAGCGACAGCTGTGGCAGCAGTATTTAGATTATAGAAAGACCCTACAGGCCAAAAAATAGGCACCATCTAGCACACCCAAAGATCTTTGCTGCAGACCACCTACCTGGTTTTACAGGAATTGTACGCTGACACACTGAAACCCGCAGTACCCAACAGTTCGATGACAAAGTGGAAGATAACAAATTCTTCATAGACTGATACTTTAACACTTAGCATAGTAACCTCCATATTTCCTATGCTGGAAATTCGTGCCCTCCTGGCTCACGTGCTCCCATTTACTCGATCCCTGCTATACCCAATCACTCGGAGTCACCCAGCCAGACTCGTGGTATTGTTATGTAATCATCGGCCAAAGAAGATTTCCAATGATACCTCTGCCTTTCTAAAATTACATCACCGTGCATATCTTACTTCAGATTAGTAGCAGTTGTGGACTTGACGTTATCTACGGCCACAGCACAACCGTGGAAAAATGAATTCCTCCTCCTTGCCAATCCTTCCCCACCAAAAAATTTGCAAAAGCAGCATTTAAGCTAAAGACAATTCCACAAAGCTAGCACCCCAAACAGCTCAGTCGACTCACGACGCAGGCCGTGGCCACGTTCCGCCTCTCTGGGGCGTTTTGCAACGCAACTACTACAGCATCCCTTAGCTTTTCTCACGTACCTCTTAGAGAGCCACACGGGCGCTGCTGCTCTTTCTTTTGAAGTGGAGGGACTCCTGAGTCACCGGTGCCCGAGTTGGCGGTCGTGCTGCCTCTCCGATTGCAATGCTCCTTACCCCTGCAAGGAACTTCTCCCAAGAACACCTGCTTACAGGGCGGTTCTTGCAGGTTTTGCTGAAGAGCAGATAGTCCCTTCTTTTGTAGCTCCAGTTTGTAACAGATAACTCCCATTTCAAGGCTGCTCACTACTTACTTGAATAGTCCATTTACATTCCTCCTGCCACCCTGGCATTCGGGTTCACAACGTTCAGGGTGCAGAGACATCACTAGGAAGGGAACGTTATCCCAAGGCGCCATGACGGGTTTGAGCCCGCGCGTGCTTCGGCCGCTCTAGCGGGATGGCACTGCTTCCAGGACATACCAGGATATATCAACTCCAACTCCCAAAACAGGGCTGCTTCTGTGACACAAGCTCTTCCCAGGAGGGAACGCAGAGCTGCACAGCACCTAGAACAAGTTGGGGGAGCGGGAGGAAAGGCACTTAGCGGGGCAGAACAGAATTGGCAGCTCCCCAGGGGAGCACTAGCTCTGTACTTCCCAGCAGAGGATGTGCAGGAGGGGACGAGAGAGGTGCTGCCAGGGCTGCAGAAGCAACACAGCGCTCCAGAGCAGAGCTAAGCCATCGGGAGGGGCTTCTGGAGAGACTGGAGGACCCAAACGGAGCCGGAGCACAAAAGCAAGCACTCGAAGGATGCTCCCGAGGCAAACAAAGGCATACCTGTGGCTCTGCAGGAGCGAGAGAACTCAGCAGCACAAGGCTCTTCACGGGAACCTAGAGCAGATTAAACGCACCTTCTGGAGACTGAAGAGCAGCTAAAAGAAACCCGAGAGCAGTGACCGGGTTCCGCCCGGCACGAGGAGCGGCCCGGCCCCGGCGGGTGCCCTGCTCTGCCCTCCCTCCCCGCCACCGCTCCAACCCCGGCGCGCGCCCGTTCTCCCCACGCTCCACGGTCCGGGCCGCCGCTCTCGCCCACCGCGGGTTCGAGTCCTGCCCTGCCCGGCCCCAGGGAGCTGCTCCGTCCGTCCCGGTGCGCCCCGAGCGGGATGAGCGGCCCAGAGCCCCCGGCACGGGGTGGGGGAACCCCCAGCCCCGAGCGCGCACCCCCGGCCCCGCTCACCTCCTCCGGTGCCGGCCCCAGCGGCGGCTTCTCAGCGGCAGCGTCCAGGTTGCGGAGCGGCCCCAGCACCACCTTCCTTCAACTGCTGGCCCATACACAGGATGGCCCCACCCACCGCCACCCTTTATCAACCCCCGGTCCCTCCTGTGACTCATTCTGGCCCAAGGGCCCGCAGCTGCCGCCCATCACCGAGCAGGACGGGAGAAGGGCTCCAAGGGATCCAAGAACCATCTCGGAAGAAAAGAGAAACAAACACCCACGTGTCCCCTGGATGCTAACCCACCAACATGCTGTACAGAGCTGCCGCACAAGACAAGACCACAGCCACCATGGAGGCATCACCAAGAGGGGACCGAGCAAAGGGCAGGGGAGGGGGGCGAGAAAGCAGGTGACACCGGCAGGGGCCTCAAGTTGTGCCAGGGGAGATTCACATTAGATATTAGGTAAAATTGCCAGATGAAAAGAGTAGTCAAGCATTGGAAGAGGCTGCCCAGGACAGCGATGGAGCCATCGCCCCTGACAGTGTTCAGGAACCGTGTAGACAAAACACTTACTTGGTTTAACAAGTGTGCTGTTGAAGGGCTTACGGTTAGACTCGATGGCCTTGAAGATTACCCAAAACGTCAAGGTGTAGCAGTTGACAGTGATATGTCGATACTGTTGACTCATGGGGACTCACGGCCACACTTCTTCTCCAATCGTCAAGCAAAACAGCGAGCACAGGGGAGCGCTCAGCACTCGTGCCTCCCCTTACCTTTCCAGCACGGCTACTTGGATTGCCGAGGGCAGCAGTGAGCAGAGCTGTTTGCACGTGCATACGCCACTTTGCTGTCATGGAACCCTTTTTAGGTATGGGAGAGAGTGCTGCACAACACACGGCACACAGGTGCTGCCCTTTCACATTCAAGGGGCTCAATTGCTTTCCAGAATGGCAGGACTTGATTTTTTTGTTATTTTCTCCACCCCAACACTGACTGTAGTCAAACAGTTATTCATGCTTTACGGAATCGAAACCCCAATTATATACATGTACACGTGTATCCTCCCTCCTTACCTGGACTGAAGCAAGCAGCTTCTTCGAAGGGGGCTGCAAGAAAAGCATTCCCGTCCAGTCCGTGCTTGCACTTTCTAGAATCTTAATATGACGTCCCCAGTCTTGGTAGCCATCAGAATGCTTTGCTCGCACGTGTGAATGCAACAGTGCGGGGTGTAGGGCTCACCTGCGTCATTCGTCTGCGGTAGCGTTTATTCGGCACATGAGGGCAGCACGGAGGGCAAGGGAAGGCAGTCCGCGTGCATGCTTGCTTTACCACAGCAGCACTTCTCGCAGCCACGGGACATTTGCAGTGGGCGGTCTGGGGCAAACTGCGCACGCACCCACTGTGCTGACGCTGCACAACCTCCCCGCACGCGCGGGTCGTAAAGCACAGGGCGAGCCACGGAGCTCCTGGCACGCAGGCGCCGAGTCAGCCCACTGACCGCACGTGCAGAGCGGTCTTCATTCGATGTACGCACGTTGGCGCGGGCACCATGAGGACGGCTTTGTTCAGGAAAGAGACTGCTCTAGTTTCCAGAATACCTTTAATTATTATTATTTTACTCAACCCCCATCACCTCTATTACAGTGTAAAAACAAATCGTAATGGTTGGGACTATCTTTCTCATATAGATGTGCTCACATCTGCAACATACCTGGTTGGAAGCAGGCAGCTGCTTCTGAAGGCTTCAGGAACCAAGCTATCACTTGAACAGTGCAGAAATGCAGACTAAAATTACTCACAGGCTGCATTAAAAAAAAAGAAAGAAAAAAAAGCCACAGTGTGAAGAAAACTAAGTTTGAATTAGTGAATCCCCCCAAAATGTTTCAGGGCTAAATTATTCTATTCTGCCTGCTAACTGGACTACACACAACCTGCCCCACACAAGACACGTGCACACACGCGCGCTCTCCCCAGCCAGTAAACCCTACAAAAACACGACCATGCAGCATCTTTGCTCTAGAAAAAAGCAGGTGCCACTGACTGTGGTAGAAGAGGGCCAGGGAAGCCCAGAACAGGAATGCAGAAGCAGCCAGAAAGGTCTGAGGAAGTGACAATACAGGAAGTAAAACGGTGAAATGGGGCAGGAAGGCCCAAGAAGAGCACACAGTGGCAGCCAATGAGGCCACAGTGATGGTCACAAAGATGTCTGGCCACAGACAGAGAGGGACATGTGGGGACACGTGAGGACACTGCAGGGACAGGTGAGGACAACATGGGGACATGCAGGGACACGTGGGGACGTCTGGAGACACGTGGGGATGCACGGGAGGACGAGTGGGAATGCACGAGGTGATACCTGCTGGCGGGATGCAGGACCCGAACATCCTCTCGAGCCAGCAGAGCAGAGAGTTGCTGGCCGGCTCCCCCGGGACAGCACAGGCGGCCTCAGGAGTTCCTCCTTGTCCCCCGCTCTCTCCACACTGTCCTTCCTATGACCGGTGCATCCAGGCACGTAGGGTGAGCACGACCCAGGACAGCACATAGTAATATTGCAAACAGAAATATTGCAAACAGAAATATTGCAAACAGAAATATTGCAAACAGAAATATTGCAAACAGAAATATTGCAAACAGCCCCTAGCGACGGCTCCGCCAATGGCGGCGCGCTGACTCCAACGACGGCTCCGCCAATGGCGGCGCGTTGCCCCGAGCGACACATTCACACTGGAAGAGGCAGGATCCCAATGTCCCCCTGTGGGCGACACCAGCCCCCCGTTACCCCAGTGACCCCCTGCGGGTAACACGACCGACCCCGGGAGCGGGAGGGGGAGCGGAAGCCGGCGCCGCCGTCTGAGCCCTTCCCCTTCCGCCTCCGGAGACCCGCTCCTTCCGCCGCGTCTGCGCGCGCACGTGTCCAATGGCGGCGCGTTGCCCCCAGCGACGGCTCCGCCAATGGCGGCGCGTTGCCCCCAGCGACGGCTCCGCCAATGGCGGCGCGTTGCCCCCAGCGACGGCTCCGCCAATGGCGGCGCGTTGCCCCCAGCGACGGCTCCGCCAATGGCGGCGCGTTGCCCCCAGCGACGGCTCCGCCAATGGCGGCGCGTTGCCCCCAGCGACGGCTCCGCCAATGGCGGCGCGTTGCCCCCAGCGACGGCTCCGCCAATGGCGGCGCGTTGCCCCCAGCGACGGCTCCGCCAATGGCGGCGCGTTGCCCCCAGCGACGGCTCCGCCAATGGCGGCGCGTTGCCCCCAGCGACGGCTCCGCCAATGGCGGCGCGTTGCCCCCAGCGACGGCTCCGCCAATGGCGGCGCGTTGCCCCCAGCGACGGCTCCGCCAATGGCGGCGCGTTGCCCCCAGCGACGGCTCCGCCAATGGCGGCGCGTTGCCCCCAGCGACGGCTCCGCCAATGGCGGCGCGTTGCCCCCAGCGACGGCTCCGCCAATGGCGGCGCGTTGCCCCCAGCGACGGCTCCGCCAATGGCGGCGCGTTGCCCCCAGCGACGGCTCCGCCAATGGCGGCGCGTTGCCCCCCTCTCGTTTGCGCATGCGCCTCCTCCCCCTCCCCGTTGCAGTACCGATCTTCGGACACCGTTCGGACAATAATTCTACTAACCAGTGATGTAAATACAAACGCTCCTAATTGTTAGACAATGATCTGACTAAGACCCTACGGGTGTTCGGACACGCGATGGCAGCAGTGAGCGCTACCGACGCTCTGCGCATGCGCAGCCCCTTTTTTGGCCGTTGCAGTACCGATTTACGGACACGCGATGGCAGCAGTGAGCCCTTCCGACGCTCTGCGCATGCGCACCTCCCCCTCCCCGTCGCAGTACCGATCTTCGGACACCGTTCGGACGATAATTCTACTGACCAGTGATGCAAATACAAAGGCTTCTAATTGATAGACAATGATGTAACTGAGACCCTTCCCTGGCCGTTGCAGTACCGACATTCGGACACGCGATGGCAGCAGTGAGCGCTCCCGACGCTCTGCGCATGCGCGCCTCCCTCTCCTCGTAGCCGTACCGATGTTCGGACACCGTTCGGACGATAATTCTAGTAACCAGTGATGTAAATACAAAGGGTCCTAATTGGTAGACAATGATCTGACTAAGACGCTCCCTCCCCGCCACCGCTCCAACCCCGGCGCGCGCCCCTTCTCCCCACGCTCCATGGCCTGGGCTGCCGCTCTCGCCCACCGCGGGTTCGAGTCCTGCCCTGCCCGGTTCCGCGGAGCTGCTCCGTCCGTCCCGGTGCGCCCCGAGCGGGATGAGTGGCCCAGGGCCCCCGGCACAGCAGGACCCCCAGCCCCGAGCGCGCACCCCCGGCCCCGCTCACCTCCTCTGGCACCAGCTTCTCAGCAGCAGCGTCCACGTTGTGGAGCGGCTCCAGCACCACCTTCCTTCAACTGCCGGCCCATACACAGGATGCCCCGCCCACCGCCACCCTTTATCAACCCCCGGTCCCACCTGTGACTCATTCTGGCCCAAGGGCCCGCAGCTGCTGCCCGTCACCGAGCAGGACAGGAGAAGGGCCACGAGCCCCATCAGGGACAGCTGGGGCAGCCCGGGCAGCAGAGCCCCCACCTGCAGCTCACCAAAGTGCCAGGCAGAGCCCTGGCCCGAGCACAGGGACAAAGGGGACAGTCAGGTGGAGGCAGCGCCATCAGCCCCTTTGTCCTTTAGTTTTACATTTGCGCAGTCCGTAAGCACCACGTACAGCAGGATTATCCCAGAAGCCTGCATCATGCACATACGGAGGGATCCGAGAAGCATCTCGGAAGAAAAGAGAAACAAACACCCACGTGTCCCCTGGATGCTAACCCATCAACACGCTGCACAGAGGTGCTGCACAAGACAAGACCACAGCCACCATGGAGGCGTCACCAAGAGGGGACCGAGCAAAGGGCAGGGGAGGGGGGTGAGAAAGCAGGTGACACCGGCAGGGGCCTCAAGTTGTGCCAGGGGAGATTCACATTAGATATTAGGTAAAATTGCCAGAAGAAAAGAGTAGTCAATACTACTACTGTCCTGGGCAGCAATAGGCTGCCCAGCACAGTGATGCACCCACCGCCCCTGACAGCGTTCCGGAACCGTGTAGATGAAGCATTTAGATGGTTTAACAAGTGTGGTGTTGAAGGGCTTACGGTTGGACTCGATGGCCTTGAAGGTCTCTTCAAGATTACCCAGATATCAAGGTGTAGCAGTTGACAGCGACATGTTGACACTGTTGAGTTGCTGGAGGACTGGGGGGAGCCGGGACTCACGGCCACACTTCTGCTTCTCCAATTGTCAAGCAAAACAGCGAGCACAGGGGAGCGCTCAGCACTCGTGCCTCCCCTTACCTTTCTGGCACGGCTACTTGGATGGCCGAGGGCAGCAGTGAGCACAGCAATTTGCACGTGCATGCGCCACACTTTGCTGTCATGGAACTCATTTTTAGGTACGGGAGGGAGTGCTGCACAACACACGGCACATACGCACTGCCCTTTCAACAGCAGTTCTGCTGCACTGACACATTCAAGGGGCTCACTCGCTTTCCAGAATGGCAGGACTTGATTTTTTTGTTATTTTTCCCCTCCCCAACAGTAACTGTAGTCAAACAGTTATTCATGCTTTAAGGAATAGAAACCCCCAATTATATACAGGTACATGTGTATCCTGCCTTCTTACCTGGACTGAAGCAGCTTCTTCAAAGGGGGCTGCAAGAAAAGGATTCCTGTCCAGGCCGTGCTTTCACCTTCTAGAATCTTATTATGATGTCCCCAGTCTTGGTAGCCGTCAGAATGCTTCGCTCGCACATGCGAATGCAGCAGTGCAGGGAGGGAACGTAGGCCTCACCCGTGTCATTCGTCTGCGGTAGCATTTATTCAGCACGTGAGGGCAGCACGGAGGGCAAGGGAAGGCAGTCCGCGTGCATGCTTGCTTTACCACAGCAGCACTTCTCGCAGCCACGGGACAATTGCAGTGGGTGCTCTGGGGCAAACCGCGCACGCACCCACTGTGCTGACGCTGCACAACCTCCCCGCACGCGCGGGTCGTAAAGCACAGGGCGAGCCGCGGAGCTCCTGGCACGCAGGCGCCGAGTCAGCCCACTGACCGCACGTGCAGAGCGGTCTTCATTCGATGTACGCACGTTGGCGCGGGCACCATGAGGACGGCTTTGTTCAGGAAACAGACTGCTCTAGTTTCCAGAATACCCTTAATATTATTTTACTCAACCCCCATCACCTCTATCACAGTGTAAAAACAAATCCTAATGGTTGGGCCTTTCTCATATAGATGTGCTCACATCTGCAACATACCTGGTTGGAAGCAGGCAGCTGCTTCTGAAGGCTTCAGGAACCAAGCTACCACCTGAACAGTGCAGAAATGCAGACTAAAATTACTCACAGGCTGCATTTAAAAAAAAAGGAAAGACAAAAACAGTATATAAAGAAACTTTGTTTTAATTAGTGAATCCCCCCCAAAAATGTTTCAGGGCTAAATTATTCTATTCTGCCTGCTAACTGGACTACACACAACCTGCCCCACACAAGACACGTGCACACACGTGCGCTCTCCCCAGCCAGTAAACCCTACAAAAACACGACCATGCAGCATTTTTGTTCTGGAAAAAAGCAGATGCCACTGACTGCGGCAGAAAGGGGCCAGGGAAGCCCAGAACAGGAATGCAGAAGCAGCCAGAAAGGTCTGAGGGAGTGACAATACAGGAAGTAAAACGGTGAAATGGGCCAGGAAGGCCCAAGAAGAGCACGCAGTGGCGGCCGATGAGGCCACAGTGATGGTCACAAAGATGTCTGGCCACAGACAGAGAGGGACATGTGGGGACACGTGAGGACATTGCAGGGACAGGTGAGGACAACATGGGGACATGCAGGGACACATGGGGACGTCTGGAGACACGTGGGGATGCACGGGAGGACGAGTGGGAATGCACGAGGTGATACCTGCTGGCGGGATGCAGGACCCGAACATCCTCTCGAGCTGGCAGAGCAGAGAGTTGCTGGCCGGCTCCCCCGGGACAGCACAGGCGGCCTCAGGAGTTCCTCCTTGCCCCCCGCTCTCTCCACACTGTCCTTCCTATGACCGGTGCATCCGGGCACGTAGGGTGAGCACGACCCAGGACAGCATATAGTAATATTGCAAACAGAAATAATAGCGTTGATAAGAGTTTCTGTAGCCATGGCCCACCCCACATTCATCGTCTGGATGGAGTCCAATCACCATCCCCTTCCTGGAGGCAAACAGAGAAGCCAACTCAGTCTTGCCCTTGACTTTGGTAGGAGGCGCTTAGACTTTCCGCTGGTCGTCAAGGTGGTGACGACCACCGCTGTAATAGCAAGCCGCTCTTATGGCAACACATGCACAGATTTGCATTAAACATGGGTAACATACCCAAAAATCACAGCCTCTAATAACTACTACATTACTTAGCACACGTCTTAGAATCATTAAACACAGTCTGGTTATAACTCTCATTACTTGGCACGTGTTTACACGTTGTTCTGGAACGCACACATCCTGTCCCTACACGAGCTAATGCTGTTTTATTCTTACTCTGCGGATTGATCCCAAAATGGCATCCGCCCTCTTTGGTATCAAAGGAAACACTGCACGCCTTAAGGGCATCATCTTCGGGGGCAGGGGCGGGTGGAGCACAGAGACCTTCTGGATAGTGACATCCGCCACGGTCAGTACGTGGGTGATGACTGTGCGGAGGACCTGGCCGTGGGTGCTGCTCGCAGGTCTCCATCACACTTGGAGCTGTCGCTCTTTCTCCATGGCCACATTCCGCGGGATTCTTTCGGACCTCGGTGGGGAGGACCCCGTTGTCTCCGTGTCTCAATGTACTTGCATCAATGCTCTGCACCTATATCTGGGCCTGGGCGCAACTGAGAACAAGGGACACATGCATCGTGCTGGATCCTCGCTCTGGTACTGGAGATGCCATGACAGCCGTAACAGCTAGAACAAATCAAATTACCAAGTGACTATTGTGCTACACAGGGATGACTAGTCCTAGAAGTCCTGACACACCACTATACGCAATGAGTCGCCCTTTCCTCAAACCCTCATCCACAACAGGCAAAGGCCCGCTCGTCACCTGAAAAGCAGAGGAAAAGCCAATCAGTGAGAGGTGACCAGCAGCAGCCTCTGCCCCGAAAAGGAGCAACGTGCACACGCACGTTAGCATCATCCAGATCCACGGCGGCTGGGGAGCCCCTGTTGCAGCGAGGATTTGGAGAACCTTCCCGGCAACTGGGAGGTCTTACGCGGTGCATCCACCTGTAAGCGAGGTCTCCAACATCACAGCAAGAGGGCCCAGCTTTTATAGGATCAAATTGGCAAAACTTGCCTTTTCCTTTGTGAGCGGTAATATCTGGTATTGTCCTACTTTCCTTATCATCCAGGACCAGGACCAGGCCAGGGCTCCGGCTTTGGATGGGAAGGTTCCCTAGAAGGTCAAAAACATTTGTACGAGAACCTTCAAAAGTTACAATTTTGTGAGCCTACGTGCAGGTTGGCATAAGCAGTTCTACACCGAAATGGAGCCGGAGCACAAAAGGAAGCACTCGGAGAATGCCCCCAAGGCAAGCAAAGGCATACCAAAAGCAAAGGCATATCGAGGCCTCCCGGTCTCCTCTGTGGGGTCCTCTGAGGTTCCTGGCCTCCGATATGGGGAGCTGGGAGCCTCCTGGCCTCCGCTATGGGGGCCCTGGGGCCTCCTGGCCTCCGCTATGGGGACCTCTGAGCCTCTCCTATGGGGGGCTGGGAGCCTCCCAGCCTCTGCTATGGGGGTCTCTGAGCCTCCCGGCCTCCGCTATGGGGGCCTCTGAGTCTCTCCTACGGGGGGCTGGGAGCCTCCCAGCCTCTGCTATGGGGGGTCTCTGAGTCTCCTGGACTCGGATATGGGGGACTGGGAGCCTCCCGGCCTCCTCTGTGTGGGCCTATGAGCCTCCTGCCCTCCACTATGGATGTCTTTCATCCTCCTGGTCTCTCATATAGGGGCCTATGACTGTCCCAGTCTTCTTTATGGGGACCTGAGCCTCCTGGACTCGGATAGGGGGAGCTGGGAGCCTCCAGGCCTCCTCTATGGGGGCCTATGAGCCTCCCGGCCTCCAATATGGGGGGCCCTGGAGCCTTCTGGCCTCCAATATGGGGGTCTCTGAGCCTCCTGGACTCAGATATGGGGAGCTGGTAGCCTCCTGGCCTCCTCTACGGGGGTCTCTGAGCCTCCCGGCCTCTGACATGGCGGGCTCTAAGCCTCTCCTATGGGGGTAGGGAGCCGCCCGGCCTCCTCTGTGGGGGCCTCTGAGCCTCCTGGACTCCACTATGGACGTCTTTCAGCCTCCTGGCTGTCTCAGTCTTCTTTACGGGGACGTGAGCCTCCCGGCCTCCGATATGGGGGGCCCTGGAGCCTTCTGGCCTTTGATATGGGTGTCTCTGAGCCTCCTGGACTCAGATATGGGGAGCTGGGAGCCTCCTTATCTCCTCTATGGGGGCCCCTGAGCCTCCCACCCTTCGCTATGGGGGTCTGGGAGCTTCCCAGCCTCGTCTACAAGGGCCTCTGAGCCTCCCGGCCTCTTCTGTGCACAACTGGGAGCCTCCTGGCGTCCGATATGGGGGGCCCTGGAGCCTCCTGGCCTCCACTGCGGGAAACTGGGAGCCTCCTGGCCTCTCATATGGGGGCCTCTGAGCCTCCTGGCTTCTCATATGGGGGACTGGGAGCCTCCCGGCCTCCGATACTGGGGGCCCTGGAGCTTCCTGCCCTCCACTATGGGGAACTGGGAGCCTCCTGGCTTCTCATATGGGGGCCTCTGAGCCTCCTGGCTTCTCATATGGGGGACTGGGAGCCTCCTGGCCTCTCATACAGGAGCCTCTGAGCCTCCTGGCCTCCACTATGGGGGTCTGGGAGCCTCCATTATGGGGACCTAGAGCCTCTTGAACTCCTCTGTGGGGGCTTCTGAGCCTCCTGGCCTCCAACATGGGGAGCTGGGAGCCTCCTGGCCTCCGATATGGGGACCTAGAGCCTCTCGATCTCCTCTGTGGGGGCTTCTGAGCCTCCTGGCCTCCGATATGGGGGGTTGCGAGCCTCCTCACCTCCTCTATGGGGGCCTCTGCGCCTCTCCTATGGGGGGCCTGGAGCATCCTGGCCTCCGCTATGGGGGCCCTGGGGCCTCCCAGCCTCTGATATGGGGACCTAGAGCCTCTCCTATGCGGGTCTGGGAGCCTCCCGGCCTCCTCCAAGGGGGCCTCTAAGCCTCCCAGCCTCCTCTATGGGGGACGGGGAGCCTCCCGGCCTCCTCTATGGGGCCTCTGAGCCTCCCAGCCTCCTCTACGGGGGCCTCTGAGCCTCCCGGCCTCCTCTATGGGGGACGGGGAGCCTCACGGCCTCCTCTATGGGGTCTCTGAGCCTCCCGGCCTCCTCTATGGGGATCTCTGAGCCTCCTGGACTCCAATATGGGGGACTGGGAGCCTCCCGGCCTCCGATACTGGGGGCCCTGGAGCTTCCTGCCCTCCACTATGGGGAACTGGGAGCCTCCTGGCTTCTCATATGGGGGCCTCTGAGCCTGCTGGACTCCGCTATGGGGAGCTGGGAGCCTCCCGGCCTCCTCTATAGGGACCTCTGAGCCTCTCCTATGGGGGCCCTCTAAGCCTCCCAGCCTCTGATATGGGGGACTGAGCCTCCTAGACTCCACTATTGGGGTCGGGGAGCCTCCTGGCCTCTCATACAGGAGCCTCTGAGCCTCCCTGCCTCCGATATAGGGGGCCCTGGAGCCTCCTGGCCTCTGATATGGGTGTCTCTGAGTCTCCTGGACTCGGATATGTGGAGCTGGGAGCCTCCCGGCCTCCTCCATGGGGTCCTCTGAATCTCACGGCCTTCGATATGGGGGGCCCTGGTGCCTCCCGGTCTCTGATATGGGGGTCTCTGAGCCTCTCCTATGCGGGTCGGGTAGCCTCCCGGCCTCCTCTATGGGGGCCTCTGAGTGTCCTGGACTCCGATATGGGGGACGGGGAGTCTCCCGGCCTCCTCTATGGGGGTCTCTGAGCCTCCTGGACTCCTCTATGGCATCCTCTGAGCCTCTCCTATGGGAGTCTGGGAGCCTCTCAGCCTCCTCTATGGGGGTCTCTGAGCCTCGTGGACTCCACTACAGGCATCTCTCAGCCTCCTGGCCTCTCATATAGTGGCCTCTGAGTGTCCAAGCCTTCTCTATGTGGGTCTGAGCCTCCTGGACTCGGATATGGGGGGCTGGGAGCCTCCAGGCCTCTCATACAGGAGCCTCCGAGCCTCCTGGCCTCCACCATTGGGGTCTGGGAGTCTCCCAGCCTCCTCTATGGGGGTCTCTGAGCCTCTCCTATGGGGGGCCTGGAGCCTCCTGGAGTCCGCTAAGCGGGGGGCAGTCCTCCTGGACTCTGATATGGGGGTCTCTGAGTCTCCTGGCCTCCGATATGGGGACCTAGAGCCTCTCGTATGGGGGGCTGGGAGCCTCCCAGCCTCTGCTGTGGGGGTCTCTGAGGCTCCCGGCCTCTGATATGGGGTGCTGTAGGGAAATGCTGTGCTGAGGATCTGCAGAGCTGAGAAGAGCCTGTGCGGTCGGGACCTAGCAAAGCTCCTGGCAACCAATCAGAATGAGCCTGGAAACCCCTCACCTGCTTGTAGGGATCAACATCCATGCACTTCGGTAATAAACGGAGCGAGACCTAACCTCGTATTGAGTCCGTGTCTTGTAATCCGGCTCGGCTCCCGGAAAGGCCGTGCAGTTATCCTGCGCTGGGCCAACAGCCGGCGCCCGAACAGGGACCCGACGGCAGGAACGTTGGGACCCGACGGCAGGGGACCAAACGGCAGGAAAGTTGCTGTGACGGGTGGGAGATCCTGGGTCGCTGCGGCTTGATGGAGGATCGAGGAGCCGGGAAGCGGCGTCCGGTGTGAGGGATTCTCTGCTACCAATCAGGCCTGGCTGGTGCAAAAGGAAAAAGAGGGAATTAGAGAAGAATGGCCAGAGAGCCGTGGCCAGGGCTGCCCAGCAGGGCTGCGCAATCCGGGCTTTCAAGTCTCAGTGAAGCACAACGGGAACGCTGACTAGGGGATAAGGAAGCAGACCAAGGTCAGAGGGAATAAAATAGCTGTTGAACTAAAAGGAGAAGCTAAACAAGTCGCGAGGGGGCTGTAAGGGTGTCAGTTACATCATTGTCTACCAATCCAGAGCCTGCGCAGTGACATCACTAACTGCCACAATCATATAAATGTGCTGCATGCGAGCTAATAAACGAGCAGGATCCTTTAACTCCCATTGAGTGGGCGTCCTGACTCCGGCCGACCTCCTACAGGGGGACACAGAGGGATATGAGGGACATGGGAGACATGGGGGGACAGTGGGGACATGGGGGAACATGGTGGGACTCGAGGGACATGGGAGGACATGGAGGGACATGGGGACACATGGAGGGACACATGGAGGGAACACTGGGGGACACAGGGGATACGGAGGGACACGGTGGGACATGGAGGAACACGGGGGGACATGGAGGGACACAGGGGACATGGAAGGACACACGGGGACACACTGAAGGACACAGAGGGGACACTCAGGGACACACAGGGGACACATGGGGGATACTGGGGGAGACATGGAAGGACACAGAGGGACACAGAGACACACAAAGGGACACGCACGGGACACACAGGAACACGCAGGGGACACACGGGGACACGCAGGGGACACACGGGGACACAGATGACATGCAGGGTACACACAGGGGACACATAAGGGACACAAGGACACACACAGGGGACACACGGGGACACACGGAGGGACATGCATGTGACACAGGGGACACCCGGGGACATGCGGTGCCACTCCTGGCGTCCCCGGGCGCCAGCGGCTCCCGCACCGCCTCGTGCAGCAGCCCCAGAGGCTCTCGCAGCACAGCCAGGATGCCGGGTGCCAGCGCAGCCCCGCGGCGGCCTGCGGCAGGGATGGGCCAGCGCGGCCCCAGGGACGCAACGGCCCTGTGTCCCTGTGCGGCCCCCCAAAGCCCCCACGTTACGCCACGTTACCCCTATTCCCCCCTGGATCCCCGACCCCCATGTCCCCATGTCCACCCATGTCCCCAAGGCCCCCCTGTGTCCCTGTCTCCCCCCGTGTCACCCCCCTTGTCCCCACATGCTCCAGGTGGTTCCGCAGGCCCCGACTAATCCCATCGCTGCCCAGGGCACCGCTGAAGCCCCCCAGGACCCGCTGCAGCCCCGGCTGCTCCTGCAAAGGCTTCAGGGCACCGCCTACGGGGGGGGGGGTTAACGGGGGGGGCCGTAACGAGTCCCTTCGTTAACTCCCTCATTAACCCCCCCCCCATTAATGAGCCCCTTCATTAACTCCCCATTAACCCCCCCCATTAACGAGCCCCTTCATTAACCCCCTCATTAACTCTCCCTCGTCAGCGGGCCCCCCTCATTAACCCCCCCATTAACCCTCCCTCGTTAACGAGCCCCCTCATTAACCCCCACCCATTATCCCCCGCCCCCTCACTAACCCCCCCCGCATCCCGGTTTCCTACCCGGTAGCTCCAGCCCCAGCTCCATGGTCTGCGCTGGGGCACGGGGGGGTCCCAATGTCCCCCTGGGGGTGTCACCAGCCCCCCCCGTTACCCCAATGTCCCCCTTGGGGTGTCACCAGCCCCCTCGTTACCCCAATGTTCCCCTGTGGGTGACACCAACCCCTCTCCGTTACCCTAATGTCCCTCGTGGGTGACACCAGCTCCCCCGTGACCGGGAGCCGCCGCCATCGCTGCCGCTGCCTGCGCCCTCAGCTTCCGGCGACCCGCCCCTTCCGCCGCGCGTTGACCCCGGCGACGGCTCCGCCAATCGCGCGCATTGCCCCTAGTGACGGCTCCGCCAATGGCGGCGCGTTGCCACCGTCGCAGGGGGGGTCACTGAGAGGACATTGGGGGGTCACGGGGTAACCGCGGGGCTCCTGCGCAGTCGACGCTGTCACCGGTGACGTCATTGAGGGTTCCCCAGGTGCAGTAACGATCCTCGAACACGCGATGGCAGCAGCGAGCGCTCCCGAGCGCTCTGCGCAGGCACCCTGCCCATAGCCATTGCAGTACCGATTTTCGGACATGCGATGGCAGCAGCGAGGCCCCCCCCCAGCTCATGACCGCTCGCTGCTGCCGTCGCGTGTCCGAGAATCGGTACTGCAACGGCCTGAAGAGGGGCGCATGCGCAGAGCGCTCGGGAGCCCTCACTGCTGCCATCGCGTGTCAGAAAATCGGTACTGCAACGGCCAAGGGAGGGACACGCATGCGCTGAGCGTCGGCAGCGCTCACTGCTGCCATCGCGTGTCCGAAAAACGGTACTGCAACGGGGAGGGAGAGGCGGTGCATGCGCTGGGTGTCGGAAGCCCTCACTGCTGCCATCGCGTGTCCGAAAATCGGTACTGCAACGGCTAGCGGAGGGGCGCGCATGCGCAGAGCTTCGGGAGGGCTCACTGCTGCCATCGCGTGTCCGAACATCGATACTGCAACGGCCAGGGGAGGGTCATGCGCAGCCTCCCCCTCCCCGTTGCAGTACGGATGTTCGGACACTGTTCGGACGATAATTCTAGTAACCAGTGATATAAATACAAAGGCTCCTGATTGCTGGACAATGATCTAACTGAGACCCTCCCCTGGCCTTTGCAGTACCGATGTTCTGACACGCGATGCCAGCAGTGAGCCCTCCCGACGCTCTGCGCATGCGCAGCCTCCCCCTCCCCGTTGCAGTACCGATCTTCGGACACGCGATGGCAGCAGTGAGCGCTGCCGACGCTCTGCGCATGCGCAGCCTCCCTTTCCCCGTTGCAGTACCGATGTTCGGACACTGTTCGGACGATAATTCTAGTAACCAGTGATATAAATACAAAGGCTCCTGATTGCTGGACAATGATCTAACTAAGACCCTCCCCTGGCCGTTGCAGTACAGATATTCGGACACACGATGCCAGCAGTGAGCGCTTCCGACACTCTGCGCATGCGCCGCCTCCCCCCCCCCCCCCGTTGCAGTACCGATTTTCGGACACGCGATGGCAGCAGTGAGCGCTGCCGCCGCTCTGCTCATGCGCAGCCTCCTCCCTCCCGTTGCAGTACAGGTGTTCGGACACGCGATGGCAGCAGTGAGCGCTCCCGACGCTCTGCGCATGCGCGCTCCTCCCCTGGCCCTTGTAGTACCGATATTCGGACACGAGATGGCAGCAGTGTGCGATCAAGACGCTCTGCGCATGCGCAGGCTCCCCCTCCCTAGTGCAGTACCGGTGTTCGGACACGCGATGGCAGCAGTGAGCACTCCCGACGCTCTGCGCATGCGCGCTCGCCCATAGCCGTTGCAGTACCGATGTTCAAACACGCGATGGCAGCCGTGAGCCCTCCCGACGCTCTGCGCATGCGCAGCCTCGCCCTCCCCGTTGCAGTACCGATGCTCGGACACGCGATGGCAGCAGTGAGCCCTCCCGACGCTCTGCGCATGGGGCGGGCATGCGCACAGCGCTCGGGAGCGCTCGCTGCTGCCATCGCCTGTCAGAAAGTTGGTACTGCAACGGTGAGGGAGGGCGCGCATGCGCAGAGCCCTCGGGAGGGCTCACTGCTGCCATCGCGTGTCCGAACATCAGTACTGCAACACGGAGGGAGAAACGTGGCATGCGCAGAGCGTCAGGAGGGCTCGCTGCTGCCATCGTTTGTCCGATCATCGTTACTGCAACGGCCAGGGGAGGGTCTTAGATCATTGTATTTACATCACTGGTTACTAGAATTATCGGGGGGATGGCAGCGCCCCCCCCCCCCGCTGCCCCCGCATGTTTTTTTTTTTTAATTGACTGTATATAAAAACAGTGATAGAAATAAATGGAAACCAAATTACCAAGCGTGGGAACTAGACCTTTCCAAACTTGAAGGGATTTCCTATCTTCAACACTTAAACTTGCTTCCTATGGAATATGTTTGAAAAGGACCACACTCTGTCTTTTTGTAGCTGCAGGGGTACAAGGATGATCAGGGGCCTGGAACATCTGCCCTATGAGGAGAGGCTGAGGGAGCTGGGCCTGTTCAGCTGGAGAAGAGAAGGCTGAGAGGGGACCTGAGCAGTGTCCAGAAGTACCTCAAGGGAGGCAGTGAGGAGGATGGGGCTGGCCTCTTTTCACTGGTGGCCACCGACACAACTAGAGGTTATGGCCACAAACTGAAACACCAAAAGTTCCACAGGAACTTAAGGAAAAATTTCTCGACAGTGAGGGTGCCAGAGCACTGGAACAGGCTGCCCAGAGAGGTTGTGGAGTCTCCTTCTCTGGAGATCTTCCAAACCCGCTTGGACGCAGTCCTGTGCCACGTGCTCTAGGTGACCCTGCGTGTGCAGGGAGGTTGGACTAGGTGATCTTCCAACCTTAAGCATTCTGTGATTCTATGAGTCCAGTGAAGACATGAACACAGATAAGATAGACATGTAGGGCAACAGTTCTCACCTGTGTCAAGTCCCATCACAGGATGGATGTGTGTAACACATAGGTGAGCTGACATCTGAAATCTGGAGAACATTAGAGTTGTTGTCAGAAGCAGAAAGAAAACAGCTGTTCCAGATTAATTCTGATAATAGTATCTGAGTTTCAGGATTCTAATCTCTTTTATCAGTTTCTTACCATTGACTGATCTAATTGTTTCCTAAGAACTAGCCCTAGCTTGACCTGTAATCCTCAACTCTCTAAGCAGTTTTATATAGAAAACAAGCTTTTTTTAGCTCTTAGATATGAATTCCTGTAGCAGAAATGTATGGGGAAAAAAAAAAAAGAACTCCTACAGAAGTGCTTTTATCTGCAGGAAGTGTTAGAATTTTCTGTGTGGAGCTAGATGTAAGGTAAGCAAAAAAGATACAAAGAAACAAAGTATTTATTGTTAAAAGCTTCGCTACGAACCTTCAGCATTGTACAACAAAGATACAGTGGCTACAGAGTGGAGGGATCTCCCTCTCACTTGCACTTGTACGTTTGTTCTCTCACGCTCAAAAACTCAAAGTTCTGTTTTGCTTTTTTTTTTTTTAATGGAGTTCCTCTCTTAAATGAGATTGAAAAAGGGGTTTATTGTACAGGATCTGGCAGAACAGGCACATCCTATTAAAAAACAGAGCAAGTACAGAAAGGAGCATTCTCTCTTCAGGAGAAGAAAATAATCTTTCATTTCCGCCCTTATCTCTTTGTCCTACCCGTGAAGAATTTGCAACACAAAAAACAGGCAACCTGATGCCTCCAGCACCTGATGACCATCTTGTCAAAAGTAGGAGCCTTAGTATGTGGACAAGCGTTGATCTGAACATCAGTATTTTCTCTCGGCTTCAGACGGACGAGCTCTAAGAAGGAGGTGCCAAGTGAGCTGCCAGCTGTAACATCCTCTGCCCCAGAACCGCCAGAGCAGCCAACTCTCTGCCCGCAGCACAGGAAGATGTTTGGCGATGTCACCTGCACAGTCACCTGCAGAGCACCTGGCTCCGCCTGCGGGCCAAATTCCTCATCTCTCTGCCCGCCATCCAAGCAGGGCCTACGCACGCCTGCCCTCTGTATGTTCACATGTGTGTGCACACACACACACACACATGCACACACACATGCTATACTGCATCCTGTGGCCTGTGCTTTTTCCAGCAGCACAGTGCATTATCCCGTGCTACAGCTTAACGGCAATTCAGTGACTCTGCTCTCTTTTTTTTCCCCCACTGCTGTATTTTTCCCTCTAGACTGGCATTGTCCTTCCATAATAAAACATTTGTTTTCCTTTTAATTTCTAGAAAGCAGCTGGTCTGAATCCTGACTTATGGCCAGCAGCACTAAAAATTAAGAACTGCTTCACACCTGCCACGTCAACACATCAGCTCCAAGATGCATCTCCCTTCTACTGGTGCTCCAGGATTTTTGCCTTAACTCTCTCCTGGTTTTATGCTGTACTTTCCAACGATCTATATTATTATGCTTTTTATACATCGTTAACTACTTTTATGCACAGAATGCTTTGTTGCAGCTATAGTTTGGCAGGAACTGAAGACCTTAACAATTTTTCTGGCTTCTTTTACACACACACGTGCGCGCACACACACACACACAAATCCACAACCATCTTAACATGAATTTAGCATTCCAAATCTGCCACTATTACATGCTCATTCAGTAATTTTTGCATGTCTAAGCAGTTTTTGGTCCAATTCTCAATATTGCTGCACTGTTTTGCTTTACATATATATATATATATTTTTTTTTTTTGCAAACTGACAAGCTCCTAGTTGCATCCTGGAGAGCAGGACGAAATCTCTCTCTGCCTTTTCAGTAAAAGACCTGAACTGCTTCTGAACACAGGAAAAAAAAATGAATCAAAGTATCAAAGCCAGTCTCACCAAAGGAAAGATACCTGGCAGCTATTTCTAAGACTGATCACTGGGAAATGGCCTTTTTATTTACAGTAGGAGTAGTGGGATAAAATTTAGATTTTGGCTTGGCCTATCTGGCACCATCTCCACTGGCTGAAGGGCACGTGCATGCGCACATGCACACCTATTGGCGCACACACACAAGCGTGCACTTATGCAATATGCAGTCTCACATACACATATGCAGGCACAAAGTGGGATAATAATTTAGATGTTGGCTTTGCATATTTGGCACCACCTATACTGGCTGACTGGCACCCCCCCACACACACACATTGCAGTGACACTGGTGCTTGACAGAGGTTTGTCTGCCAGTGACGCTGTTATGCATCCAATGGGCAGCTACACTACACGAGTCTCTCGATTTAGTAAACAGACCCATCCAATCAATTTTACAGATAGGTTCTTAAAGCAGATTGGGCTCCATAGTCTTGCCAGCTGTGGCACGTGATTGAGATTTCTCCCTACAAGTGTTTGCTACTTGAATGGGAAAGTCCTTAAAAAATAAATTCTCCCAGCAGACATCCATCCCAGTCCCTGTCCATCTCACATCCCTACATATCTTATTCTGCATTTCTTATTCCTGGAGACTGAATTCATTCCCCGACTGTAGCTGCTCTGCTTGTCACAAACCGAAAGAGCTTTATACACTGGACAGCATGCACACAACCGACACAGCAGTGTAATAAATACGGAAGCACAGCAGCAGATGACCCCCACTGGTTTCCTTCGTGATGCTTGTTCATAGTCCAATTCATGGACTCTTACAGAAAAGAAGGTCTGAAGGACATCTACTGTCTGGCAATCTCACAGTCCCTCACTAGACTCAGTTTTAAGACTGAAAGATTTCATGTTTAAACATAAGAAAGGGTTTTAGCATTAAAAACAAAACAAAACAAAACAAAACCATTCCTAGTAAAAGGCCTTAATGCTCAGGGGCAAGAGTACAGCTGCACTTTTTTCTTACACCAATGGATGTGCATGATGGTACTACCATAAAGTGTAAAATTTTCAAGACACAGTGAACAGAGAGAAAGCTATGGCACTGCCAATATGGAAGTAGAGGCATTAAATAAAGAGGAAAAACTTTGTGACTGGACAGAAGAACTCTTTACGTTCAACTATGAAACTGGCAAACACACTAGAGGAGAAAAGTACAACATTACAGCAAAGTATATTATTCAGAAGAGCTGCCTCCCTTCACCCCATGCAAACTTGATTCTTTTTCCATGAAAGTGATGTGTAACATGTAACATGTTTCCATGACGTGAAACGTGTAGCATCAAAATCCTTTTCTAGGTTGCATTGCCAGAACACAAAGACAGAATACTTTGGCAGCTGCTTTTTGAACTAAAAATCACACAGGGTCATCAATTACAAGCTAATCAATGAATTAAAAAACTTGGGGAGGTGGGTGCAGATGTCACTGCTTCCAAGTAAATACAGGGTAATTTCCATAGTCTGAATTTGCTGTACATTTACAAAGACTGTTTCCAAGGGGTGCTTCATCTATGCTATTGAATGCTGATAGTGCTTTATAACTCAACTGCATCCTACAAAATCAGTAAATATCAAGTATGGGGAACTAATTAATTCATAGGAAGAGGCAGTTCACCTACGATCAGAATGCGAGATCAATCTAGGGAGTCTCCTAATGCCCTGAAGGAAAGAGAACATCATTGTATGAAGTTATATGAAGTTGTACCACTTAGACTCTGCATCAACTTACAATTAGGGCAATTCTTTTCAGTGCTGATCCCTAATGGTAAGCACAGAGAGTAAAATTTAAGAAATCTCCTATTTTATTTATATACCTATTGTAAATATTTGCTGTGGTCAAGGCAGATATCAACAAAGCACCATTAAGTTACTTTCAGTTTTCAGCATGTCTCATTGTTGCTTCAACCTCAGCCCTGCTAACCCTGGGGAAATTGAGGATGCCTAAGAGGCTCTTACTCTGGGGACAAACCTCTTCCTCTCGATATGGCACACTGATCATACTCATGAACATCCAGACTGTCTGCTGATATGTATTTCAGTTCATCTTTCACTGCAGGGGCAGGGGAAAGATGGAGTGTTAGGCATTTGCAAAAGAAACGTCTTGACTACAATTCTGTCTTTCAGAGAGGCTCTTCATTTCAGGAATGAAAATCCTCCTATGTTGCTCTTTCGCAAGGCGAGATGGCCTCTTCCACTGCTCCATCTGGAATAGAAACTCTTGTTTGGGAATTTAAGCATTCCACAGCTATCAGAAGGCCTATCTTGTCTAACTCCAGTGAAGTTACTGTTTGACACTCTCAGGTAATAACTAAACATAGGATGAGAACAGCCTTTATTTTTCAACATCTGTAGTGTCCTGTAACACCCATCTCAACCTCCCTCCTGACCAGTACCACCCTGACTCTATGGCAAAGCCCGATATGGCCAAAAGCTGTGTAGTGTCTAAACTTTCCACTAAAAATTAATGATGATAAGTAATGAATGAACCTTTAATCTTCTTTGACATTGACACCTGCATGGAGCACAGAAATCTTCTGCTGTCTCTGGCCTGGAATGGTTTGAGACACACCCCCATGGGCCGGATTTTCAAGGGTCACACTAAAGCTGCTGTCCTGACTGCTGTGCTGACGGCACGGGCTTATTCAGTCAGGAAGTAGGTCCATGTGTAACAGTGAGCTAAGTAACACTCATTAAGTCCACTAGTTCTGTGGTCAAGATGCCAATGGGATCTCAAGAGCAGTGTTTATGTGTTACGCACTCCCAGAGACTGTTCCAGTTCCTGGCGGCGCTGCTGGATCTGAAAGAAAATGAGAAACTGTACAGTTCTGCAGATTCATTTGCTCAGTGGCAGAAAGGTTCATTTATAAGCCAGCAGTGTGGCTCATTCCTTTTTACCTTGCAATAGAAATATCTGCTCACAGCCTCTTGGGACCATGGCTCATGATAAAATTCAGCTCTGCGTTCTTCTTCTGGGTTTCCAACTACATCAGTCATCACCTGCAACAAAGATAAAAGTATCTTTTTCACTATAACTCTTCTAACACTGTAGAAAAACATTCAAATTTACCTAGAGTCAAAATATATCCACGCTACTTTAAACAAGTGCCAAGAGAGCAAGATTTGAATAACCAATAAAAAGAAAAAAAAATCTACCAACTCTCTCCAGCACCAAAGGATCAAGGGGAAACACAAATTAACAGCATCTTCCTCAGGGTAGGGTGTTGCAACCATGTCTGATTCGGCAGGACAACACAACATAGGAGAGGATTTGGGGAACAGGGTGTCAGTCAGGGAGATCACAAAACAATAGAAAATATGCAGTCAGAGAAGCTCCAGAACATCTTAGTCTGTAACCTCTTCAACCTGAAAGCCGCTTTATTTAAACATTCTTTCAGATGGCTCTCCTCCTTTTGAATATAAATAATTATTAACTATCATAATTTCAACAGCAAAATTTTGAGAGACTAATGAGTAGCTCAAGCTAAATGTTTATATTTGAATGACACAATAATTAAATAATATTATGGCATCATGAATACAACGATTTTTGAGATATCTGAATTAAAGACAAAAAGTGTGAAACTTTGTGAGAACCAGATCTTCATTTTTGCTGACAAAAAACTGAACTTACCTACATTCCAGTCCTTAGGTATCTCAGCACTAAAATCAAAACCAGCTGATATTTCATCTGCCTGTTTCTTGAAAAGGATTAAATTGTGAACTGTCAGAAGTCCCAGACTGTGTTGCTGAGTTTCTCTTGCTGAGTTTCACAGAGCTTGAATTTTAAAGTCCTGCTAAACCAACACTGCCCTGTGCGCCAGTCATACTGTCTAACCATAGATTCACCTACCAACCCATCAAGCACTGCTGTTCCCCTGGAAGTGGAATACAGCCAGATCTGTCGTTCCTGAATGCTTTCTGCTCTGGGACTGTAGGGTTACATTCACTGTCTTTCCTCTATTCATTTTCCATCATGGATGTTTTAGCTATATATTCCAAACATTTAACTCTAACATTCTGATTCCACCATCTACAGTTCTTCAAACCTTAGCTCACCTTAAGATCCCTACTTTGGGATCGGAGAAGGTCCTGAATGTATCCTTTGGGATCTTTGGAGAAACTCAGCATGAAATCACGTTGTATTTTTAACTGATTTATTGATTCAATTGTCTCATGAATCTGAAAGAAAAAAAAAAAAAACACGTTACTTAATTCATCCCATGCTCCAGTGACCCTGATGTGAGTTCTATTAGCTTCTTCGAGTTTCATACAAAGGTGACAACTGGATACCACAGACTTTTGAAGGATCCTGAGACATCTTTCCTCTGAAGGAAGGAGTTAGCTCCAACGTTGCAGTCACATTTTTGTTTCATATATATTTCTGCAACAAAGTATACACAGGATTCTACTTTACTGCATTGTACTGCTGGATGGCATGCTAAAAACAACACTGAAGAGCTAACTCGTGTCACTGGATGATGTAAGGTTTTGCTGTGCACGCTCAGTCTTTTTTGCCAGCTCTGGGATTTTCATGGAAAGTTGCTGTGTAAATGTGTCTTTAAACAAGCTCCAGCGTAAGAAAGCAGTTTTTACCCTGGTTAGTCTACATCATAACTTTGGTTACCCTGTCATGATGCTTAAAATTTGTTCTTGTGATTGCCTGATAAGTCCATATCAAATAAATTTACATAATAGCAACAAACTTCTAGACTCTTTCTTGCAAGAAAGCCTATTAAAATCATCATGATTGATAAAAGAAGATGCCTGGGAACAACGAGCAATCAGAGGTATAGAAGGTTTATAGAAAATCAGTAATTCCTTCAGAAATATTATAAAAGAATTTTACATTAACCAGTGGAAGAGAATGAAGACTCCAAAGACGAGTCGAGGTGCTACAATCATCCTGGATAACAGAACCAAGTGTATCAGTGGAAGGACAGTCAACAAGCTATTGCAGCATATTTACACACACACAAAAGCAAACTTTTGATATTCTGTCCCTCTAAAGTTATAGTTTATGATTATAAAAACATCCTGTTTAATTTTCTGTATATGCGGCCAAGTATGGGGTGAAAAGTCATCTTCTCCTGATCTGGCTATGCCAACAAAGTCCTTAGTGTAGGTACAACTGGCTTACACTACAAATCTGGTATTTTAGCAGAAGACAGCTTCTGTCAACTTAAAATCATTGCTTATTTGGGAAAATGATGCAGGGATGCTGCAGAAAACTTTCTTTGTTGGCATGCACTGAATTTCCAATAGAGGACCCTGACAGCATAACCGCAAATGGTACAGACAGCAGTGGAGTAGTCAATGCCTGTGAGCCCAGAAATGACTTCAGTAACTTCATTAATCACAGCTTAAACTTTGCAGTAGCAAATGCTTCAACAAAGGTGATAAAGACATGGGGAAGAGGAAAATATCACTGCACTGGGTGCAGAATAAGCCTACGTGTGCTGCATGCAAGCCTATATAGCCTGGGAACCAACAGGGTGAGCAGTAATGCTGTTGAGAAGAACATTTCTTAAAGCCATAAAACAACAGATTCCACAAACACTACCGGAATCCTTAGCAATGTAGGTGTTCAAATCCCTTTTAAAATAGTACAAAGATTGCAGCTTTATATATATGTGTATTTGTGTTAGGAGTAAACGAACAAGAGCTTTGCCGACTCTGTGTCACAAAATCAACTCAGGCATATTATGTCACCCCTCTTTTCCTTGTCTCTGAGAAACCATATTTGTTTACCCACAGCTGTCTGACAGCCCCTCTGACAGACTCTCTAATACACTCTCTCTACAGGGCTTATCACTGTGGTAAGACATATGATTAGTTTAAGCATACATGATCCTCATTGGTGACTACAGGAAACAATTCTGCCAAATTGTTCAAACTGCTTTTCGTGCTATTCAGTTTTTGCAGTTGCATCTACTGCAGTGAGCTGTTCTGTGGCAGTGCATGCACAACAGATATCCAAAATATGAGGTTCCCTTAGCTCTTCCTCATAGCAATTTAGCCAGATAGCATGGCTGCTGAATAAAAAATTGCAATAAAACAATTCATGTGGTCCTTGAAAGCATTTAAAAGGGAAATAGCAAGCAGGAGTTCTGCATTAATTTACCTCTGCAAATGCCATGGGAGAGACTCATCTTCAAAAGTTACCTAGGACAAAACTCATTTTGAGATAACTATAACTAAATTTAGCCACCTAAATGTTTTGGCATGTAATTATGTTTCTAAGCTCCCATTACTGTCGAAATAGATCATGACAATATAGTCATTGTGGAGATCACACTGCAGTTTATCTCAGCCTAAAGCAGATATTTACTATCTGTTCAGCTGTGTCACACACTATTCTACTTTAACTGTACTAATTACATTTCCATCTAGTATAATATTTATATACTTAAAATTTAGCAACAATCTTAAGTAGAAAATTACAGTTTTTGTCCATGCACTAACAGGAATTTGGAACATGGAACATGGTGGAAAAAGGAGATACAAAAATATTCTAGGACTAAATGAAATGTTCCTACAGTACCTACTTGCTCAGATTCTCCTAGTAGTTCAGCTTCTTTCTTCTTTAAGGAGGTCAACATCCTGGCTATCCTACTAGGAAGTTGTGCCAGAGTTCTTATCCCAGCTGTTTCCAGTCTCTTTGGTCTACTTGGCTCTCTCCTCATACCCAGAAGGCTGCTGCCTTTCAACTTGACCACATGTTCTCACATAATCACAGAATGGTTGAGGTTGGCAGGCCCCAACCACTCTGCTCTAGTCCATCCCGCCCTGCTCCAGCAGGAACACCTACAGCATGTGGTACCCGGTTGCACCCAGGTGGGTTTGGAGGATCTCCAGAGAAGGAGACTCCACTCTGGGCAGCCTGTTCCAGGGCTCTGTCACCCTCACAGTCAAAAAGTTTTTCCTCATGCTCAGATGCAACTTCCTGAAAGCTCTGTCTTTGCCTCTTCCTATTGGCTTAGTATAAATTGAAACCAAATTATTTCTATTTCCCAATTTACAAACATCATTAGTTAAACCTCATTTTCTGTATGTCAAGACTTCTTTTATCTCACCTGAATTACGGTATTAATTTTTCTTCCACGTGCTTGTGTTGCCGCACTTTCCTGTCATCTTACTGCATCTCCTCTTAGCACCATCCCACTTCTTGCTCCACTATCTTATGAAGCCCTCTTGAACCATTGTTTTAATTTCACACTTATCTCTCATGGCTACTGTTGAGGCAGGATTAACTTGATGTACAAGAAGCAGGTTAGATTTTTTTTCAAGAGTCAGTGTCATGAAACACTGAAGCACTTTCATATTGTCATTCCCTTGATATATTTTAGATTCTACCTGAGGATGATGCTACTTTCCTAGTTTAGAAGTGTCTAAAACCCTGTATCACTCTAATTGTGAAACACATTCTCTCACCTGCCAGGGAACTCCTTACTCCTTACTTGTGAGGAAACTCTGCTTCTGCCGCCTTCCACCTTTGCAATTGTATGAGGCTCTAGATCATGTCCCGAGGTGGCATTCCGCTCACCCCACTGCACTGAGTCACATGTGACTGACTGACCCCTTGAAGCATGTTCAACAGGAATATATGTATGTCACAATATTACTTCCTTTGACACCCACACATAAATCCACATTGAGTATGTGCATATGTATAAATATTCCATTTGATACTTCAACTTCTTTTCTCTTGGGTTAGTACCTTGTTGTCCAATGCTGTAATCTCCTGTTGATTAGCTGTTGAAAGAAGGAAACTACTCATCTGTCCCTTTAATGGGTCTTCAACTTCTACATCTATGTCATAACAAGCTGTCTTCTTCTGATCGTTGGGATCAACACTATAGAGAGGATAACAGATCATAAGAATGGCCATAATCAATTATAATAAATATCCATCCAGCTCAGTACACACTCTTTGATAATATCTATTGCAGATGCTGTGAGCAGAGTTTAAGAACAGGACTTCTTTGCATATAGCTATATCCTAGTATAATCTCTCATCTATCATCAGTCAGAATTCAGAGACTTCTGAGGCACAGTTTTTATCTGCACTCTCAGTGTTAATCACTACTAATGGACATAGTCTTTATTAAGTTGTCCAATATCTTCCTTAGACCAGTTATAATTCCAGTCTCCATGGCAATCCCCACTGATAAATAACCATTCTTGTATGTTCTCTGTTTTACTGTATCTTTTTTTTTTTGAGATCGGATAACCAGAGCTATATACCACCACGACAGATGAGGGCATGTCATGACATTGTATTTACTTCCCAGTTCCTCCTCTAATGATTTCTATACTTTTGCAGGTATGTAGCACTGTAAAATGACTCCCAGATCCCTAAGAGGAACTGGTGAACTTAGAGACCACTACTTTATATGTAATGTTAAGATCATTTTTTCCTACATGCATGACTTTGCCTGTGAAAGAATGGATTTTTCCATTTTACTCTAAAATGTATCAGCTGTTCAACATTATCTTCTTTCCTCCTCCACTTCTAAAAAATTACTAATTGAAGCCAATTTAAGATTTGTAGGGGCTTCTGTGAAGAATTTTGGGGAAAGCTTTTTTTTAATATAAGTACACAATATACAGCAAATAATCTTTATCCACATGCTTGTTTAATTCTTCAAAGAATGTAGCAAGGCATGTCTTCCTGCCACATAAGTGATAACAAATCTTCCATGACTTGTGGGAGAGATTTCTTCCATAGGACATGTCTATTAATTCAATTCTCTGCTCCAGTATCCACTCCACCTCCAGTATCCAGCATCATTTGAGGTATCACGTTAGCTATTTAGCAACTCATTGTCACAGGAGGAGATTTTTAATAGGTAATGCATTATAGTTGCTAGTTAAGCAATTCTGTGTCTGAATTCTGCATGAAAAAAACACTTGCAATACCTCACTGTGTAAAATTTGATTCTATTTGATATTTCAGTCTGATAAAGTTTTTCAAACATTCTCCCGTTGTCTCCTCCCTCCCCGCTCTCCCCCCTCCAAAAATAAAAAAAACTATATATGGGACCTTCTCTAATTTCTAAAGTTAAGACTGATCAAAATAATGAATTTTGATTTCCTTACACGACTTGAAATATTTGATTATCTTCCAAGAATAGTTCATTAAAATCTTAGTAATTTGTCACTCTCGATAATAACCAGTACTTCTAATTCATTTAAACCAATTACTCTATTGTTTTTCACCTTTGATAAAGTAAATGTCAGTGTTTTTCTTTGGCTTGCCCTACACTGAATTTATATTTAACTTGGGGTTGGGGGTGTTAGATTTAACAGACTAAAGCAGGCTAAGGAAAACCTGGGGCTGTTGCTCAGTGGGGCAAGGGATCCAAGGGCAAAAGGTACAGAAAAGACCAAGGTTCTCAGCACAGTTTTGGCCTCTTTTTTCCCAGCTAAGGCCTGTCGTCAGGTTTCCCACATTTTGGAGCCCAGGGGAAGCAAAGATACTTCAACCTTCAAACCCTAATTGGATTAAAACTCTCATTTCTCTCCCCTTAGGAAAGAAACCTCACCAATCTTCTGATGCTATTCTAGCAGTAATAAGAAGGAAAAGAAGAAATTTTGCCTTCTCTTTTGGAAACAGTGCCACTTTAGTGAAAACAATTCAGTTTTATAGGCCAGAACAAGTGAGAGATGGAACCTATAACAAAGTGCAGGGCATTCATCTGTCAAGAGAAAATCTGTATTCTGGTCCTTACTACTACACCTACTACTGTACTTTTTACTGTGAGTGTTTTGCACAGGACAGCTCTGAGCTGTTTGCACAGCTTACCTGATAATGTGGTTTATCACAATAGGGTCTGGTGGCAGCAACAGGTTGGTGAGTCTCTGAGGAATTTCAGAAAACTTTAGCCGTGGACAGTCAAAGATCTGAAACACAATAAAGCATGTTACCCCTGTCCAAAACCTAACTTGCAATTAAACAAGAAAGAAAGAAATCAAAGGTTCAGAAGTAAAGTGATTTTGTAAGCCTTCCTTAATTCTGGCTCTATACACAGTACAGATACTTCTTCCCCTGTAAATTGCCACCACACTTATCTGGGCAGCTGACAACTGCTTCAGGTGATGACACTTCTAGGTGCCTCCCTGTACGTCAGGTGCTGCGGGGCACAGCTCACCGCAATAGATCATCAGCATCAACTGCATCAGAGATGAGGGGGAAGTGACCAGCTGCTCTCTCACTTGGGTCTGTGGCAGAGAACTTTTTTTTTTTTTTTTTTTTCCCCTCCAGAGAAAACATAAAAGTATGTTTCCCCGCCCTGCCTCCAACCTCTGGGCCTGTTTCATAAAATATTTTATGTTAAAGAAAGAAAAAAAGAGAAAACAACAACAACAAAGCCTAGAATTTCAACAGTTTTACTTATTTTTAGCCAAAACCTAAGTAACATTTTGGACGCAATCCACTCCTCCACTTGTCACCACCTCATTGATTTCCCTATCTTTATCACATTCTAAAAGTTAAATTGGACTCAGAGAAAAAAAAAAAAAAAAAGATTATCTTTTGAAATGGATCAAAGAATGCATTTTTTTTTTGTGAATAATTCTAATGACTTGCCATGAACCCAGAACAACTCTTTACATCTGAAGTTGTCTGAAATATTATTAACGTATTTATTCTTATTGGGAGTGTTAGAATCCTGAACCGGTGAATGGTCTCTTCTCTAAAGGTATTCCATTTAAAATAAAAAAAATAAACTTCCTGATATAACATTTGTCTTAAAATATACTGAAGGCATATTTTGCCATTATCATTTTATGTTGCATAGGGGCAATTTGTAAAAATGTTAAGGTCTCTGCGGAAGAAAATGAAAATATGACCTAGGGAAAATAATTTTAGTCAACTGAAAGGATGCTACTTGCAGTAGTGTATCAGTAAGCAGAATTGTGCTTTGCAGCTCTAGAGGTAAAGGATGCAGGCAGCATTGAAAAGTATGGACTATTCAGTGGTAGAACCAATGTAAAAATCAGATCTGTTCTGTTATGGAGCCAAGGTTCCTTAGACACAGTATCTTCTGAAATTCTTCATAATTTTGAAGAGTGAGGGAATTGGGTAGGAGAAATACTGGAAAGACAGGTCTAGCTTCTTAAATACATTTGGACCTTTTTTCTTGCTTTTTCTTGTAAGAGAGTGAATTTCAAATCTGCCCACAGACATAAACAGTGTTTCTAAACAGTAAAGGATCCTTCTTAGTCAACTCTAAAATCCACTTATTTTGGCCACTTTTTGGCCTTGTCTCCACCCAAGAATTCATCCAGTTAGTTTCTAAACATCAAGGAAGTATAGGTATCTTCTGAGCCTGCAACTCACTACTACAAATGTGATTTCTGACAATTGATAGTAAAAACTGTTGCCTTGCTTTTCAAAACCTTTGCATACCAAACTCCAATATGCTCTTGCACAGGCACAATGCTCATATTAGACTCCTAACAGAGACTAGAACTGTAGGGAGAGGCAAGAGAGCAAGGACAGACACATAAGAGATGGAATTGGGGGGAAACAAAGACTGCATGGAATTTTCCTAACGTTTCTCATGTGCCTGTCTCTACCTACTCAGGTGAAATTAATCATCTGAACTTTCATCCAGTGCCTCTTAAAGCCAACATGGCTATAGTAATGTTGGTGTGCGATATAAGTCATTCAGAGGTAAGTTTTTACACTGTACTGCACTGTATCATCAGACAAAACTGCAAGCACATCAGCATAGGATACAGGATTTAAAAATGGTAAGAGTAGCAATGTGCTATCTTCTGCTTCTTGTAGGAATCTAAGTATTTCCAGCTATCGTTGTCATTTTTTTTCTGGGAGTTATGTATACAGACACAGAATATCTGTACACTGCAGAAACATCATGAAACTAGAAACAGCATCAGACTAGAACTCCAGTTCCCTTCCCTATCAGTCTTAGAGTATCTGTGTGAAAACAAAACAAAACATGGCAGAGATGTAAGGAGAAAGGCAACACAAATCAATCCTATTCATGCTTTAAATCTATACAAACATGGCCTGCAGTACTGGCTCAGACAAAAGATTCATCTAAAACACAGTGCTTGAGGGAAATGTAAGAACGAGGGAAACATACTGGTCCTTCCCAAAAATTTCTTCCAACCTCCAAAGACTTGCAATTACCTTGTATTTATAATAGCACATTAATTTGTTTTCCATTAATGCATATTATCACTTTTTAAACCTGTATACATTTTTATCATCTGCGATGTCCTATCCTAAGCAGTTAAATTTTTAACTATGCTTTATTGTTTTTTAATTTGCAACCTGAAGCTAGGTTGCATTATTTGAAGCCAGTTGCAGATAATGACCTCTATTTTTTTTTTAATTAAAGGAAGCAATAAACAATCACTCCCTGTTTACCTTTTCTGTTCTGCTCATGATTTTTGATTTTTTTTCATCTCCCTCCAATCACATATTCCTCAGGGTGACACAAATAAAACTAGGCTGCCTACAGATTGAGAAGGAAAATCAAATGAACTAAGCATCAGAGGCAACAGTCTAGTGATTCTGACTATATATATATATATGGTTTTAAGATGAATATTACACACTGTAGTTCTCAAGGAAAGCGGGGGGACCCATACAATCCATAAGATCACTTGGTTCTATATTCCTAAAAATACTCAAAATCTCAGGATTATTTTATTCAAATATGCAAAATTCCAGCAATTTCAAGCGTTATTCAACTTTCAAATGTGGTGGTGAGTTGGGGAGGGAGGGTGAAATGAATAACTGAACACGAATGTTTTAAAAGAAAACCAGAACACACTGATTACCGCACGCACGTCCCATGCCCACTAAACGTGTCTCTTTCAAAATATTAGAAGAACTTATAATTTGAATGAGAGTAACTTATAATTTGAAATAGATTTAGGAAAATTTGACTTTCTCATTATATTTGCAAAGTTTTCTGCATAGATGTTGGGAAGAGAAGGGAAGAAAAATGGAAGGATATCTCTGTATGATTTGCCATTCAGAATAAGCAGATTATTTATATTATATGAAATAGTATATTTGAAAAAAAGATGGAGTACTCAAGACAGTGGCAACATCCTTCTTCCTGGAAAAGCCATAACTGGTGTGGGAGCGTTGAACAACTAAATACGTTTTTGACAATGCTGGCACACAACAAGGGTGCTTGTTATATTAGTAATAGTGTCTCCTGAAAGCTATTCTGTATTGAAGAAACTGCAGATTATTAGGAAAAAATACAATTCAGTACATCTGCCATTCCAGAATTTGTGAAAAGATACTACATTCTGTCTCTGAAGAGGTACTGTATTGAAAAAGAGGTTACCTGCTGGAAGTATTTGTCGCAGTTAATGTATTCCTTATCATGGGAATCTTGCAGCTTATTTGTTTTGATGTACTGCCAGAGAGCCTGGATGATGGCTGATCGGGTCTGTGTGTGTATCCCCAGCAAACGGGCTAATCGTGGATCCAACTTAAACTGTGGAGGCTGTGGCAGAAAGAGAAGGAGATGGAGAGAAACGCAGACATGCAAAGGTATAGAGCTTTGGTTTTAATTTTCTGGGGACTTTGCCCCTCAGAAGAAATATCCAATTCAATGGCAGAGTTTACAGAAATACAAGTTGCTGAGATGTGTTCCTTCACCATACTCCAGAAGAACTATGTCTTGGGATGAAGGAAAGCTGAACCTCTGTGGCTCATTCAATTCCAGGCATACTGCTATCAAAGGAATACCATGACTTGTTTGACATATTTCTAAGGAGTGTCAGTTCAATCTTTCTGTCCACATGACAAAAGTCATGGTACTTGGTACATGGAACAGTGAAGTTCAGCAGGCATCAATGGGAATCACTCTAAACATCGCTAATGCTATTTGTACTCTGCTCAGTGACATAAAGGAAACCTTTTTCCTTTATGGGCCCACAATCAATCTTCTTGCCTTTAGTCCTAAGATTGGTGAAATTCATTAATGAAAACAAGTTTAGTAACCCTTTGTAAAATGAGCCTACCAATGTGCCAATCTAGTCAATAAATTACAGATGAAAACCTGTAGATAAAACTGTGAAAATCAAAAAAAAAAAAAGGTGTTTCAAAGCCATAGTTACAGCTTGAGAATCAGCTGCTCTTAGATCATGCTTCATGCTGCTTCTTGCCATCTATCTTACATGACTGCTCCCGGCAATCCACTTTTACTGGAATTCAGTAAATTGCTGGAGCTAGCACTCACTTTCTCATAGTTTATTTTCATTTAGCTAGCACCTGCAACCCACTGTGAGAAATCGGACATCTGTGTTCAAAGCACTGAACAGTGAGACAGTATTGGGTCCAAAGTGCCTATGCCTAATGAAAGGTAAAACACATGTATATCTGTATGGCAGGATTAACTCCAGGATTCCTGAATCCCAGACCCAATGATGAAGCCACTTTATAACACTGCTTCACAGAGAACACTACAGTCCAAGTCTTGATCATCAGGTTATGAATCTATGCACAAAGCTTTAACTAAACTGGAACAGTTTCTAGTAAAGACAAGATTTTGGCATGGATTAGTGAAGATATTAGCAGGTTTTAGCCTAAGGCATGGCTAACAGAAGGATACTACTGCTGCCTAGTAGAAGTGCCTCCACGTTGCACAGGTTTTAAATTGCTGGCTCCCTAAGCTCTGTTGAACCTTGAAAACTGAGTCCTCTCTGCAGCCATATAGTAAGAGCTTAGACACCCAGACCTGCCAGCTGCAAGACCTTGGGGGTACCCCTACCACTACTGCCTGCTGAGACTATCTACAAAGAAGGTCTTTGCATGTTTCTTCTCTAAGTGTGAAGCTGGCCTGCTGCTCCTTGTACCACTCGTTCAACAGCACCTACACCCCAATTACTCTATTGGTAGTTGATCATGGAGTCTCATTCAATGCAGGGAGCTGGGCCCTGCCTAACTCCTTGCATTACAGATGCCAGCACAGTGCATCTGCTAGAGAGATCAAACAACCCGTGTTTGGAGGGGAGGTTATTGAAAGATTAGTGAGAAGAAGATAGATCTGCGCCCTACCAGCTCCCAGAGGGCCTTGTCCCAGTTCAGCACTTCTGGAAATCACTGTGCTTGTAATTCAACTTTTATTCAAAGACAAGAATAAAATAAATTAATTTCCTTAATGTTTCCTCACTTTCGAGATTGCTAGAAGCAGTCACTTTGAGATTTTTAATCAGCATAATAAAGTTTGATTTTGCAATCAGGAATGATCTCCCGAAACAAAGTTTTAAACAGCATAGCAGGAATTAGGATGAAGCTCAATAAGTTATGGAAAAATGGCAAGATTGAACAGGGTTTCCTAGGGGTAATGAAGCTACTTTGGGTTTGAAAGGACAAAGGGAGACTGTATATGTGCTATATAGGCAAAGCATCAGTCACATGCCTCAGATAATAACAAGTTTCATGCACAGTCGGGAGATTTTTCCTATTTCCTCTCAACACACACATTGACTTTAGGTAGTAAGGAGGAAAGGAGGGTCTGAAATTGTGCCCTTTCCTCTTCTATCCCAAGGCAGAATGTCCTAATTTTGCTAACTGGACTTTGTTTGTTTGTTTGTTTGCTGTGACTGCGAATAGGGAACTGATTCATTAGGAGAAAGTTTTATTAGCTTTGAAATTGATCAGTTCTATGATTTGCATGCATGTTCAACCCACAAATACTACTAGTAGAATAAAAGCTTGTCCAAGCAAAAGAGAGGAAGCAGGAATGCCTAGCAAGGAGTAAGAGTAATGACAAGTCAATCCTTTGCGGGGCCAATGTGGCCTTATGCAAGGTTTGAGTGACAGCGTAGCCCAAAAGCTGTGCCACCCACCATGAAAAACAGCTCCCACAGCTCTACACCACTAGCCAAAGTGGCCCCCTTTTCAACTGTACTATGCAGCACCTCACACAGAACTTGTGTATCTTACTTAAATGTTCTCTAAGTGCAAGATTTTGAGTTTTGATGTCATACTCACTGCAATTTAAGATGCAGTTCCTTAACCTGCATGTGCAACCTCAATCGTTAACCATTAGCAGCAAGGCTTTACAGTGCTCACAATAAAGCAATTATTCTTGCTAATATTCATTTCACAAAACAGTAAGAGATCATTTTCTATAAATAATCTTTTCAGTCTTTATCACATCTAAACTTTCAATTTATTTATTTAGGAATTTATTATTATTATTTTACTGAATTTATTTTTTTTACTAATAAAGAGTATATATGTCTTGCAAGTATGAAAATATTAATTATCATAGTGCCAAGAAAAAAATCTTTGTTGGACTATATCAAAAATCTACTTGTTTTCTTTATATTTTAAATAATCTGTCAGTTAACTTGGTATCATTCTAACCTCTTTGGAAAATGTGATATTTGGAGCCATGTTTTTTTCTGGTGTATGTGACAGGCTGATTTGCTCTATTACAGAATCCCAGAATAGTTGAGTTGGAAGGGACCTCTAGAGATCATCTAGCCCAACCCCCCTGCTCCAGCAGGGACACCTAGAGCACATGGCACAGGGTCAGATCTGGGTGGGCTTGGAAGATCTCCAGAGAAAGAGACTCCACAACCTCTCTGGGCAGCCTGTTCCAGGGCTCTGTCACCCTCACAGTAAAGAAGTTCTTCCGCACATGGAGATGGACCTAACTGTGTTTCAGCTTGTACCCATTACCCCTTGTTCTGTTGCTGGCCACCACCAAGAAGAATTTTGCCCCATTCTATCTTCCTCTCAGGTATTTGTACCTGTTGATAAGACCCCCTTGCTTAGCCCTTCCTCATAAGATAGATGCTATACTCCCTTAATCATCTTCGTCACTCTATGCTGGACCCTCTCTAGAACTTCCACACATCTCTTGTACTGGGGAGTGAAGAAATGTATCCTAATTCTCCGAGCCAAGAGCAGGGTACCTACCTGGTAATCCAACATGAGGAGTAATGTGCATCGCACACTGACATCCCCAGGTCTCTTCACCTGGAAGCCATCAGTCTCCTGGGTTGTCGGAGTTCTGTGCCACTGCCAAAGGAAAACACAGTAAGATGGTTACTCCTGGTTTTGTTTTTCTGATATGGAAGTCACTGTATATCCATCAGTGCTTATCTGCACAGTACACCACACAAGTAAGACCAGTAACAAAGTCTTCTGAAGATCTTGCAACTGAAAAGCAAACAGAAACTTTCCCTCCCCTTACAAATCTATTTTAGTGCACAATTGTTTGTTCTGATATCAGCAGACACTACTTCTCAAGAAAATGCACACACATTTTTCACACACATCACTTCATACATTCTGTTAGTAACTTGTACTATTTTCTACTACACGTTTTAATACTGTATAGACTCTGTTACTAAACATTCCTAAAAAGGCGAGAATTTTGCAATTTTTGAATACTCTGACTGTACCTTAAACAAGATAATAAATGCAAAATAATTTAAACAGGAGAGACAATGAGTACTTAACTGTTTATTTGTGATAATATTGGGTTTGTATGCAAATGGTGCATCTAACATCTTACCTCCACAAGATGGTTATCAGGTCCATAAAGGTCTTTGTCCAGTTCAATGACCAAACTTTTAAAAAAGGACGAAAACTTACGCTTCTGTTTGCTGAGCTGTATAAACAGATGAAATAAATGTTAAAGATTACACATATTAGCCCATGTTCTGTGCTTCCTTCTCAGACTTTCTCCTTCTCTGAAGTGTTAATTCCCCCAAACAATCACATCTGTGATCAATCTAATTGAGTTTACCCTTTGGCAGTTGCCAAAAGCAGAGAAAGATGCAAGAATCTTGGCAATTATGGAACAGTATGCACTTAAGGAAAATTTTCCCCGACTCTCATAATCTCATCAGAAAAGACTAACTTGTAGTTTAAACAAGGACACTGTATGCCTTTTAATTTAAGGGTGAGGATTTTCTTACTTTTTTTTGTCAGAACTATAAGGTGGCAGTAAATTTTACAGATTAATCATACACTAAGTATTTTTTTATACATTTTGCATTTCCATTTAATTATCGGCATTTGCTATTTGCTACACAGATTATATTTTCTAAATTAAAAACTGTTATTTCTATGACCACGTAATCTGACTTTCTGCAGAATACAGGATTTCAGTGAATTTCTTCCTCTTTAATGCAAAGCTCTTTTGGAAATACATCCTCCTTCAATTTAAAATTTGCTAGTGACTCAGAAGCCACCCTAAATTTTGGCAAGCTGTTCCAACAAGTACTTCCTTTGTTAAAGCGTATGTTTTAATTTCTAATTTGAATTTGACTATCTTCAACTTCTAGATGCTGCACTTTGTTACCCTTCCATTTTCTGGCACAACTATCATTTTGACACAAGCGCAGGTATCTCCAGACAGACAGACGTGTCCTGAAAGCCTTTCCTCTCAATACATATATATTTGCCATCTATCTATCTTATTACATGCTTATCTTCAGAAAAGTCTGTAAGTAAACGACGTATTTATTTCCAGATTCCAGCTTTCCCAGAGAGACTTCTGAGCACTTCAGAATGATAAAACTTTTATTCCATTCTTGTTCTGACCTTCTCTACATCCTCTTGCACTCCCTTGGAAACAGAACTACCCTCTCATCTTTGTTACCCTGTTCCTCATAGGAAGAAAGCCTGTCACATGCCCAATGTATCACACCTTGCATAGCTGTAACCCTGTCCTATCTTTAAAGGAACTAACAGTCTCAGCACTATCCTCTCCAACCTGCTTCTGTCTAGAGGCCGCCTTAACCCTAACCCTGCTGCCTTCCCTAGCTGTCCCCCACCATTCCCATTACAGCCTTACCCTCATTCCTTCTGCTAGATCTAGTGTCTTCCCAAAAGCAGCAGCAAGCTAATGCTGCCATTCAGAGATGTCCTTTACTGAGTTAGTGCCCTCAGTAAAGCACCATGCAACCAGACAGTCTCTAGATCCTTGCCAGCCCCAGTGAAGCACAGGTAAATCATACATCATCCAGGAGCTTCCCCTCCACTCGCAGCTCCCACGATGCAATGCTGCCATCAGAGTCATCGGCATCAGATTTTGCAGGATTAAAAGTGTTAGAGATGTAAAGTCTCAGTTTTCGCTTTTGCTGTTAAATAGAAAAAAAAGAAAATTGTAAATCAGGTGCAAGCCCAGGTCCTTAAGCACCCACAGTAAAGGTGATATTTAGGTACTTCGGATGTTTAATAGAGAACCTGCAGGTTTAGTATAGTTGGACCAGGTCATACTGCAACTCAATATTTGTATATGTATAAGAAAATGCACTGAAGAGTGAAAACTCCCTTTCAAAACCTCTAGGGATACAAGCATTTTGCTGTAAGTGTAGAAAGACAGGGATTGCAGGGCATGAAGCTATATACCCTCTACTTCTAGACAACACAGCTCAGTACAAACAGCTCTGGAGGTTCCTGCAGTGCGTTGATGGTAACATTTTAACACCGGATGTGGAGGAGCTAACAAGGAGAGCTGGGCTACTGGACCTTGTACTAACAAACAGAGAGAGACTTGCTGAAGATGTGAAGGTGGGGGGGTAGCCTTGGCTGCAGTGACCATGAGTTGGTGGAGTTCAGGATTCAACGAGGAGGAGGTAGGGCTCAAGTAGCCTTGCAACCATGGACTTCAGGAGAGCCAACTGTAGCCTCTTCAGAGACCTACTTGGAAGAATCCCATGGACTAGGGCGCTAGAAGGAAGCGAGGCTCAAGACAGCTAGTTAGTATTCAAGCAGCACTTCCTCCAAGCTCAAGATTGGTGCATCCCGATGAGTAAGAAATCTGGCGGGGGGGCAGGAGGCCTTCACGGATGAGCAAGGAGCTCCTGGCAAAACTCAAACAGAAGGCAGTATACAGAATGTGGAAAAAAGGGTAGGCCCCTTAGGAGGAATATAGGAATGTTGTCAGGAAATGCTGCGATGCGACAAGGAAAGCTAAGGTGCATTTGGAATTAAATCTGGCAAGGGATGTTAAAGATAACAATAACAGCTTCTTCAAGTATATTAGTGGCAAAAGGAAGTTCAGGGAAAACGTGCATCCGTTATTGAAAGGGGTGGGTGCCCTGGTTACGAAAGACACAGAAAAAGCAGAATTACTAAATGCTGCCTTTGCTTCGGTGTTTACCAAGGGCAGGCCTCTGGAACCCCAGACCCCAGAGACAAGAGAAGAAGCCTGGAGAGAGGAAAACTTGCCCTGGATAGAGGAAGATTGGATTAGAGAATGCTTAGGTAAACTTGATACCCAAAAATCCATGGGCCCTGATGGGATGCACCCAAGAGCACTGCGTGAGCTGGCGGATGTTATTGCTAAGCCACTCTCCATCGTTTTCAAAAGGTCCTGGAGAACAGGGGAGGTGCCAGAGGACTAGAAGAAAGCCAAAGTCACGCCAGTCTTCAAAAAAGGCAAGAAGGAGGACCCAGGCAACTACAGACCAGTGAGCCTCACTTCCATTCCTGGAAAAGTAATGGAATGGCTCATCCTGGCTGTTGTCTCCAAACATGTGGAGGACAAGAAGGTGCTCAGGAGTAGTCAGCATAGACTCACCGAGGGGAAATCATGCCTAACTAACCTGATAGCCTTCTATTCGATACCTTTCTATTTCTGATAGCCTTCTTTTATTCTCGGTCCAGTCCTGTTCAATTTATTCATCAATGACCTGGATGAAGGCACAGAGTGCTCCCTCAGCAAGTTTGCTGATGATACCAAACTGGGAGGAGTAGCTGATACCCCACAGGGCTGCGCTGCCATCCAGAGGGACCTGGACAGACTGGACAACTGGGCGGTGAGAAACCTTATGAAATTCAACAAGGCTAAGTGCAAGGTCCTGCGCCTGGGGAGGAATAACCGCAGATACCAGTACAGGCTGGGGACTGACCTTCTGGAGAGCAGCTCTGCGGAGAAAGACCTGGGTGTCATGGTGAATGACAAGTTCACAGAATCACAAAATCACAGAATGGTTGAGGTTGGAAGGGACCTCTAGAGATTATCTAGCCCAACCCCCCTGCTCAAGCACTTAGAGCACATGGCACAGGGTGGTGTCCAGGCGGGTTTGGAAGATCTCCAGAGAAGGAGACTCCACGACCTCTTTGGGCAGCCTCTTCCAGTGCTCCGTCACCCTCACAGTAAAAAGTTCCTCCTTACATGGAGATCAAATTTCCTATATTTCAACTAACACCCGTTACTCCTTGTCCTGTCACCAGCCACCAGAGAGAAGAGCCTGGCCCCATTCTCCCTACAATCACCCCTCAGGTACTTGAGCACGTTGATCAAGTATCCTCTCAGCCTTCTTTTCTCCAGACTAAACAGCTTGCTTAGTCTTTCCTCATAAGATAGATGCCCCAGTCCCTTAATTATCTTTGTGGCTCTATGCTGGACCCTCTCTAGAAGCTCAATGTTCTTCTTGTACTAGGGAGCCCAGAACTGCACACAATTCTCCAGGTGCAGTCGCACCAGAGATGAGTAGAGGGGGAGGATCCCCTCCCTCGACCTGCTGGCAATACTCCTCCTGGTGCAGCCAGGATCTCATTGGCCTTCTTGGCCACGTGGGCACATTGCTGACTCATGGTTAACTTGTTTTCAACCAAGACTCCCAAATCGCTCTCTGCAGAGCTGCTTTCCAGCAGGTCATCCCCTGGTCTGTACTGGTGCCTGGGATTATTCCTCTCCAGGTGCAGGACCCTGCCCTTCTTGTCAAACCTCAGGAGGTTCCTCTCTGCCATCCTGTTTCCTCTCTGCTTCTCTGATGTTGGCATCCTCTCTCTTAACCTCTCCATCCTGTCTAGGTCTCTCTGAATGGCAGCACAGCCCTCGGAGGTGTCAGCCACTCCTCCCAGTTTGGTATCACCTGTAAAGTTGCTGAGGATGCACTCTGTGCCCTCGTCCAAGTCATTGACGAACAAGTTGAACAGCACTGGGCCCAGCACTGACCCCTGTGCACACTTTGCGGGACACCACTGTGTCCCATAAGTTGACCATGAGGCAGCAGCATACCCTCGTGGCCAAGAAGGCCAATGGGATCCTGCAGTGCATCAAGAGCATCTCCAGCAGGTCGAGGCAGGTGATCTTCCCCCTCTCCTCAGCCCTGGTGAGGCCACATCTGGAGTAAATTGTCCAGTATCTTGTCCTGGGCTCCCTAGTACAAGAGAGACCTGGAACTACTGGAGAGAGTTCGGGACAGGGCTAGGAGGATGATCAGGGGCCTGGAGTATCTGTCCTATGAGTAAAGGCTGAGAGAGGAGCTTGGCCCGTTCATCCTGAAAAAAAGAGAAGGCTGAGAGGGAACCTGATCGGTGTCTATAAATACCTTAGGAAGGGAGGGAGGGTGGAGGATGGGCCAGGCTCTTTTCAGTGGTGGCCAGCAATAGGACAAGAGAAAATGGCCACAAACTGAAGCACCCTAAGTTCCACAGGAACTTAAGGAAAAATTTCTTGATAGTGAGGGTGCCAGAGCACTGGAATAGGTTGCCAAAAGAGGTAGTGGAATCTCTTTCTCTGGAGGTCTTCAAAACGGTCTTGGACGCAATCCTGTGTAACATGCTCTACGTGACCCTGTGTATGCAGAGGGGTTGGAATAAATCATCTCTAAAGGTCCCTTCCAACCTTAATGATTTTGTGATTCTGTGATCTCTTCCTTATACGTGTGTTACCAGGCTCTCCATACAATGTTATCTGAAAACAGCTCATCTCAAGAAATTCACTTGGAGCAGTGACATTCTAAAAATATATTTAGGTTTTAATAAACCTCACCTTTTTAATGTTGTTTCCAATCATTCGGCTTCTATTTTGTATCAAAAAATCATTCTACTAACATGCACTTAATACTAATCAGTATCCCATCTCCTTAAAATCATAACATTCTTTCTGTAGGACAGCCAAATCTTCTTAAGCACTGACAAGGCCTCCCAATTTGGGGGTCATCAGCAAATTTCACCATCACATTTTAGAATTAGCCTCCTAAATTCCGACATCAAAGTCTTTAATGAAAATACTGCAAATTTAGCCCCAAGATTTAAAAAATATTTTTTCTGATGAAGTCAAATAATTACCTGCTCCACCTAAAACTCTGTTTTCCAACATTCTCTCCTTCAGTCAGTTACTTACCCAAGGACAGCTCTACCCCCAGGAGATAACGGTTCACCAGAACTTTATGAAGGGTCAACCTGGCAAAGTCTTCTTGAAATAGCCTCTACATTAAGCATCATCAGTGGTAGACACATCAGCACCAAGTCCAACATCACAACCACATAAGAGGAAGTACACTGCTCTGCTCCATAGATATGAAGGTGCAGAGAGGAATCCCCAATAGCTGTATTTGACCTGCCACTGCTCTCAACTATCTTAAAATTCCTTTAGTAATCCCCATCTCCTCTTTCTCTATAATATTTCATGAGGAATGAATAAAATGTTTTACTCACTACTACTGTGTTTAAAGTAGTTTAAATAAAAATATCTACAATGGATGTGTCTGTTCTTAGCCAACTAAATTCCACCCTCAAGTTCCACCTTGGCCCTTGCTGTTTGGATTTTCATTAACTCAGTCTCCTTTAATGACAGTCCCTGGTCTGGAGTTGAGCCATATGCTTTTTGGTTTGCTTCAGGCCACAGAACTTGGTTTATCTGTATATCCATGCCCACTGCAGTTCAAAGCTCAAACAGCCCTGCCTGCCTGATTGCCTCTTTAAAAAGTCCTTTCTGGTATCCATGGACAAGAATAGGTGATTCTTTTATAAAAACGTGTAGGATTTCTTACAAATTGTATACAGTTAATGCTGGTCTGCAGATGAGAAATTCTAAGAATCATTTGAAGGATGTAGTCTAAGATTGTAGGCTACAGGAAAAGGAGAGAACACACTAGTACCTAAGAGACAGAAAAAAAGACAAGGCATGGTCTGTGCTGGAAAACTTGGCAGCTGACAAGAGCTGCTGACAGTGCTAAAATGAGCTGGCAGGTGGTGAAAGCTGTCTGCTCCCCAAGCCCACCAACCTCCAAAAATCCAAGGTCTCTTCCTTGCTTTCTGAGCAATCCTGCAGCTGTCATCTGTTTCAACAACACAGCTGTTTATAGAAGACCAAAGCAATATCAATAGGCCCAGTGTATTTTATGCATTGTCCTTAATCAAAAAAACAGTTAAAGCAATCTCTCCTAAAATTTCTCAAGAATAATTAATCCTTCAGACAGAAAAAAAAAAGGGCTCAGCAATACCAGACCCTAAGCCTGTGGTTCCTGAAGACTCTCCTTGGCTACTGCAATATGATGACTGCAATTGAAACTGGTAATTCCAAGCAGACCTACATATTATCATACACCTCAGACAAGTTTAAATCTTTCCCAGAATTGCAATCCCAGTTTGTGAATCACTGCTGAAAGAATCATAGAATCATAGAATGCTTAAGGTTGGAAGGGACCTCTAGGGATCATCCAGTCCAACCCCTGCACACGCAGGGTCACCTAGAGCACGTGGCACAGGACTGCGTCCAAGCGGGTTTGGAAGATCTCCAGAGAAGGAGACTCCACAACCTCTCTGGGCAGCCTGTTCCAGTGCTCTGGCACCCTCACTGGGAAGAAATTTTTCCTTAAGTTCCTGTGGAACTTTTGGTGTTTCGGTTTCCAGCCGTTTCCTCTAGTTCTGTCGGTGGCCACCAGTGAAAAGAGGCCAGCCCCATCCTCCTCACTGCCTCCCTTGAGGTACTTCTGGACACTGCTCAGGTCCCCTCTCAGCCTTCTCTTCTCCAGGCTGAACAGGCCCAGCTCCCTCAGCCTCTCCTCATAGGGCAGATGTTCCAGGCCCCTGATCATCCTTGTGGCCCTGCGCTGGACTCTCTCCAGCAGCTCCACATCCCTCTTGTCCTGTGGAGCCCAGAACTGGACACAATACTCCAGATGTGGCCTCACCAGGACTGAGTAGAGGGGCAAGATCACTTCCCTCGACCTGCTGGAGACGCTCTTCTTAATGCACCGCAGGATCCCACTGGCTTTCTTGGCTACGAGGGCACACTGCTGCCTCATGGTCACCTTGTCATCCACCAGGACGACAAGCTGAAGAAAAGAAAAATTATTTCAAAGTAACATGAGCTTTGGTAGGAGTTTTAAGATGGAAATGCAGAGCTAAATTTTACTGCTGTTACCAGTACTCCAACTAAAGTAAGACGAAAGTATATAATATCAGAACAAGCACATTTATCAAGGTGGAGCTCTATTGTGGTACCTTGTGAATTTCACAACTGCTGCATCTGATTTCTAGACATGAATATGACAAACATGTGTTGATCATTTTTAGAAACAGGTTTAAATGTTAAGTAGTTGAGTAATTGATATTTAAAATGTGTTTGTTGACGCCTAAATGCAAATAGCCAGAATTATCTGGTTATTTTTTTTGTAGAATGTTCTGTCTCATATTATTTTCCCCCTTAAAGACCCTAACCATCTCCATTGTACAGCTAACAGCTGGGAGCTCATACACTGCTCAATTCCATGGTTGAATAGTTTCTTAGAGAACATTCATCTTCCTGCAGATTTATGAATGCAAGTCTACATTTTCAGTTAGTTTTAAACATGGCCAAGTTCCTGTAAGTTCCTTGGTATTTTATACCAAGCTGCTATAAAATAATGGTGTTCTACCCAAATTCAGAAGCTAAGACAAATTATACCTGTTGAGAGGCCAATCTGGCAATGCTGGACTATTAACTTGTCATTGAAACCATTTATACTTCAGTTTTCTATCTGTCAAACAGGTATCATACAGAAATCTTTTTTTCTTCTGCTTCATCTATTTCAACTGGAAAAAACACTAGGAGCAAAAAACAAAACAAAACAAAAAACCCACCTGGTAGGACTCGCTATACATTGACAAACATAAAGGAATCCTGACCTTAGTAGGGCCGGTACCTACTGCTATGGTACAAACAAGAATGACAGCTTTACTTCACAGTATACATATTACTGCAAAACTTTTCATACTACAAGATTTGCTATATGAATGGGTATGACCATTCAATATAGTCACAAGGACTGTTAAGCAGAATGTAATAAAAATATTCTTAACAATGAGAGTGGCCAAACATTGGAAGAGGTTACCTAGAGAGTCTGTGTAACCTCCATCCTTAACAATTTTCAAAGCTCAGCAAGGCCTTGAACAACTGTGTTCTGAGCAGGAGGCTGACATAGATAACTTCCAACTCTTCCAACTTAAACGTTTCCATGTTTCAATGAAGTGGACTTGGAAAACTGAAGAAAAGGTCATTTCAACAGGATATAATGAACAGGGAAATGCGGTACACAATATAACAGATATCACAGAAAATATCACTCATCTTTTTATTACGTGAATTGTCCTTTTATAGACTGTGTAAATGTGTGTATTTTCACAGGCTCTTTAACAATTTTTCTCTACGTAATTCTTCCCATTGTATGTTTTATTATCTCAGAAGGTTAGCCTTTAACCGAATGCTAATAGGAAATTTAGCATATCTTCACTAAATCCCTCTACTTTCTTGTTTTTCTAATCATTCTAATACAACAATTCAAGAACAGTATTTACAAATCTAGAAGCTATTTTCCCTTTTATTAAAGGCTTTCTGAAGCAAGAGCTATTAATATCCACTAAAGTTTTCCACCACCCTTCCAAACATGCTGTTTCCCAGCTGCTTCGTTGTAGGAGTTTTGTCTGGCTGCTTCAAAATGTATGTCAACAGGACTTCCCCGGGTTCCCCAGAGAGTGTTTATGCTTTTGTTTGCTTGTCTATTTCTTCCAATTCAATCTATGCTTTTTCATGACATACCTTCATTGGCCTCTTCAGTGCTTCCTGAATATCCACACGCTTCCGCATAATGGTCTGGTCTAGCTTGCGTTCAAAAGCCAACAGATCCATGTAGGCCTGGGACTCAGGAACCAGCTCCCGGATCTGAGAAGGAAGCAAGGAATATCCAAGCACTGGAAGCAAAGAATCAACCATGTTCTGAAGCAATAGTCCTGACACCTGCACACCTGCCCAGACCTTACACAGAAGAGCTACCCCTAAAGACTTGCATTCCCAACTAGTGGGGCAGGTCTCACTAACACAGTACAACCATATGACTGAAAAGCTGGAGCACAGAATTCAAACTAATGAACTCTGGGAGATGCCAGATGGATTCACAAACCCTGGATCACTGCTGATCTTTTCAATGGAGGTTTAGCAGCCTGGGAGCTACTGTTTATGGCAATGTGAAATATTTTACAGTTGTCCTATTTAATCCAAAAAAGACTGTGTCTTTCTAGGCTAGGAATAAAGACTGAGTGTTCTTGTTTTTGTTTTTTTAAACAAGTGCTACCTACCATAAGTCAAAACTGCAGTTTAAGGCGGCAGCCTCTGTTAATACATCTTCTTGGCTAAGGTAAACTCCTTACCTTCATAAGTAAGTTTCAACACAACCAACTAAGAACTGTCAACTTACGATTTGTATTTTGGTTGATTATTGGTATTTTAAAATATTAGCTAATCTATCTTTATTAACAAATCCCTTTCTTATTTCTTCTGTGCCGAAGAAGCTTGCAGAAGAGGTGATAGGAGATACATTAGGAGAAAGAGAGAGACAGAAGTAAAGAAGACCCAAAAATCTGAGCTGAGTGAAGGGCAATAATCCCTTATGTAGAAATGTCAGTTTGTAACTGGGAATAAATCATGCAGGCAAACCATAAAAGGAATTATAAATAATTATAAACAATCTACCAGTCGTCTACTCATCTGCTATTTTTAAGATATTCGCTCTAGCTTTCAACTATATGACTCAAACACTTAACTGCTAGAAGATATCTCCTCTGTAACAATTCAAAGCTGGTTGGCACTGCAATTTTGCCTTAGAAGTCTACAGTTTGAATTCATAAGACACAAACACACAAACAACACGTGTGAGCAACTGGGCAAAGAGGAAGAGGCCAAGAGAAGATAGTTTCTCTGGTGTGAGTACAGTTTTAGCACTGTGTATACATTTTGTATGAATCTCTTTTACTTCACAGAAGCTCCAGCCTTCTCAAAAACTAGTCAGTTGTAGATCAAGATTCGTCAGTGTTTGTTGTAGAAAGAGCCACTAATGCTATTTGATTCTTGTTACTGACTCATGGCCACCTGACACCTGATCTTGCAGTACAGGAGGCTACTCACTACACTGACCACAGCTGACCACATCTGTTCATCTAGCCCATTTTTCCGTAGATAAATTGGCAGGGAGCTCAACGGCACCCTAGTAAAATCATCTTGCTTTGCGATTATATCCTGCCCATCTACCTGCTGTGTACTACAAAAACATAAGAACTACTGTAGAAGGTAATTTAACAATACATCTATCCTAGTACTGTACCTCTGCACTTGGCATGGTATTCCAGGATCTCAACAGGTAATGTGTCTTCACACATTACAACAGGTAACTCCTTTTGTTTTGAATCTGTCATCAGTTTATATCTCCTACTTGTAGAGCTGGAGAGAGTCACTCCCTATGTACCTTCTCTGTACAGCTCATATCTACAGTTTTCTCTCATCTATTTCTTTTTTTTTCTTTTTCCTAAGGCTGAAAAAGAATAATCAGTCACTTCTGTATTTAGACTGATCAAGAATATCAAACTAATATCTAATATCAAATATTAATATCAAATTCGTATCTAGTTAAACCTTCTTCATTTGTTTTGAGATGCTAGAATACTTGTACTATTTGCAGTAGGATTGACACTAGAGAAAGAGAAGTCAGGAAGCCAAAGAAATGCTTTGATTTTGTCTCATGAAAATGTGCTGCTTTTGCTAAACTATTATTTTTAGCTACTTGCATTCTTCATCAAAGTCTTGGTTCTAGCAGAATAATAAAAGAACATTAACATTTTAGAGTAAAGCACAAAGACCAAGCATTGCCCTGGGAACCCCAAGATGTTGCCAGACAGTCGCAGAATAGAGAGCGCTAGGGAATTCTTCCACCGCGTAGTGAGTACAAGTCTTTGGACCCAACAGAGTACTACACTGCTCCTATCCTGTCCCACAGAACACAGAAGATTCTTCCGTTCGTTCAACAGAATGAATCAATCAGGTTGTACTGCTCTCACTTAAAAATTCTCAACCCAGAGCATCACTTCTGTCATTTACATCTGTGTCACATCACATTCAGTCAGCTCATGAGCTCCTAGGCACAAAAGGAAGTTGGCAGCTGGGATTCAACTGGTTCCAGGATTTCAGTTCTAGTAAGAACATAAAAATAGCAGTAATCTTGAATAAATATTTCTATTCTGAACTTAACAACAAGTAAGCTCTCTCCTATCACATGAATGACAGGGCTTTTCTTATTGCAATTATAAACAAATTGGATGTTAAATTGCATTTAAGAAAGCATAATTACTTTAAAATTAACTAACAAAGACAAAACTGCATGTAACTCCCTGAACTGCAAAGGGCTCCTGGTTAGGAGAGGAGAGTACCTGGGAGAAGTACTGCATATACTTCCCTATGTCTGGATTCTTTTCTAGGTTTGTGTTATGGCCATGTATCAAATCTCATACTGTTTCCCAATCTCCCCTTAAGTATAAGAGATGCTTAAGAAGTATCATGATGAAGGACTTTTTTTGTATGGTATGTCTTATCTCAAAAAGATAAGCTTATTTTTCAGTTTTCTTCATAGCTAAATGAACATCAGCTATCTTGGTGTTTATGTGATAAGGATCTGGTCAGCCTACATAATTCCTTCTTGCTGCATGGTTTGCCTTATCTTAAATATTCATAGCTCCATGTAAGTCTTATCTATTTTTCTAAAAAAGTTGTGAGCATATGCACACCAAGCACTGACCAAGTATTTCAAGACGTGACTTCTCCTTTGTGACCTTTAGCCATCTTCAATAACCTACAGAAAGCATCTAGCAGCAGCATCTGAACACCTGAGGTTCTGAAATATGTATGTAAAGCCTTACTTCAATGTTTAGCAAAGACCATGACAAGGATCGACTTGTATTTTAATAAATCTATTTTCTGTTTCAATTATCAAATTATATGGATAATTGGAACTGTCCATCTGGACTATGGGTTGAGTCTGGGGCTTCCCCGGGACCAGAAAGACAGTGACATGACAGAAGTGAGGCCAGTAGAGGACCACCAAGATGACTGGAGACTGGAGCACATCATGTATTAGGAGAGGCTGCAAGAGCTGGGTTTGTTCAGTCGTGAGAAGGGCAATATCTTTTGCTGCGAGCAGACACCTAATGGGACAGTGAAGAAAAGATGGAGGTAGTCTCTTCCTGGAGGGGTACAGTGATAGGATGAGAGGCAACAGAAAGGAGCTGCAACTGGGGCAGTCAGCTCAGTGTATGCAAGGCTGTTGTTGCTGCTGCTTTTGTTTGACAGTCAAAATTGGAACGGATTCCCAAAGGATGCGCTGGGATGTCCATCCTAGGAGACATCCAAAGCCCAACTGGACAACGTGCTGAGCATTCTAGTGTGTAATTTAAACCTGCTTTGAGCAGGAGTTGAAAGACATCCATAGTGTCCTTTCAATCTATGTTTTTCTATTATTGCATACATATAACAGACTAAATTACACAGGTTTTTTTAATAGTATACAACTGGGAATAGATATATTACAAGTAAAATGTACAAGAAATGTGTATAAATTATGTAACACAGGTGAATATTTGTATTTTCTCAAGAGGGGCTCTGAATAAGTCAACAGGAAAGCCATTTTATACAATACCCTTTAAGTAAATTTAAGGATACCTCTGAACCAAGCACTGTGGAGGCCATTAACACCAATGAACACAAAGGTAAAAAATTAGAAGAGAGTAGCCATACAATGCAATAGGGAACCCATCTATCAAGTTGGGCTATTCACTGGGCACACGGTTTTTTGAAAGAGCCAAATGTGGTTATGTATCTGTAAGATAAAATTATTTATGGAGAAGAGTTGTGAAGCCAATCTGATCATTTCTTCTTGGATTAGCAGATTTGTCATGAATAGTTTAGTCTAGAAATCTGAGGAAGGTTCTTGGAACAGCCTTCCAACAGTTTCTTGCCCACAGTATTTTTAAGTATATTAAGATGATAAATTACAAAAAAAAAAGATGTATATGATGTTATTCATTACAGTAACAGCACTCTGGATTCCATGAATGAGAGATCTTTCCAGTCCTAAGTATTAGCTAGAAAGAAATACTACAGGGCACCAGAACAGAGAGCAATCTTTTGAAAGCAAAAGTTCTCATAAGACTGAGAAGTCCTGGTGGATGAAAAATACCCAAAGTGCATGAGTGTAATAAGAAGTGGGAAGTAATCATAAATAAAGGTTTGGTGGCCTTAAGACCCTCCAAAATCTATACAGGAATAATATGGACATTACCAGAATGAATATTTTACTGAGGCTTCAGACATACTGTGGAAGATACAGGAAGGAGCCAACATAATTACTCAGAGATGACAGAAGATGACTTTCAATTACATTATCTGTAACTGAGTAAGGCACTTGATAAAGCACTGTGTGTGAAATTGTGGTAGATGAGATCAGCAAGTTTAGGACAAGAATTGTAAGAAACCAACTAAAGACACCAAGATGTGTGACTGAGCTGGCAGCAAAGCACTAACCTGCAAGTAGTACAGGAATCTGATCATATGGGCCAATCTCATTCCGTAATTTCAAAACTGTCTCAGTAACTACTCTCCAAACCAAAAACAGACCTCATTCAGCTAAAGCAATATGCTGCTAACAAAAACTTGGGATGTGTTATCAATTTAGAAAAATAATTCCAGAAAGCATGAGAAAGAGACACAAATATATTAAATGTATAAAATATGCAAAACTATATTTTAGTTTTATGTAACTATATAGTTATAGTTCTATATCATTTATATAACTATAAAACACTTCAGAAAATCACAGTAAAGTTTGCTGACGGGCTGCATGGTAGTAGATGAATTGCAATACCAAACAAATACTATAAAATGCACAATAACCAAGCAGTTTTCTATACTGCTGGGTACTAGCAGGAACATGGCTTCTGATGCAAGTGACCAAAATAGACTGTCGGTAGGTTAATGAAAGCAATTCTCACGATGGGGAGCAACAAGAACACAAATAAGATGCAAGATATAAAGAAGAGTTATATGCAAGTCCTTGGGCTTAAATAAATTAATCTCAAAATACTAAATCATAAAAACTATAACCTGCAAGTGGCATAGAATAAGGAAATAGGAAATACAGAAGAGGATAGGGCAATATAGAACTATACCATGGTAAAAGGAACAAGTAAACAATGGGAACTATTGAAGGTATTTCTACAAGCAGAAAGAACGGAAGTCATATTTACAGCATGGGGATTCTCACTGCTTCTCAGAGGATTCTTTACAGGATTTGGGAGGTGGTGGGGAGGATTAGGGGAGGAAGCAATAACCCAGCAACATCACGGTAGCCTAACAGGCTACAGCAGGTCCTGAAATCATGAGCAGAGAAATACTGTCGCAGGACTGCAGACCGTACAATTACTGCCATGTTTGTCAACAGCATATGCACTACAGGAATACCACAATCATGGTGCAAGAAATCTACTGACAAAATTGAGAAAATTCTGAGAGAAGCTCTTGAGATGATTAACAATCATCTCGAGATGATTGTAAACAGGATACCATGCTGTAAAATACAAGGCTCCAGGACGTCTGATCATTTGTCTTTGTTGATGACTATATACATAACTGCATGAGAAGAAAAAAAAAAAAGTTGACCTGTCTATTAAAGCGACAGCACAATGCAATGGAAAGAGAACTTGAACTTGTTAAGCTCAGAGGAGAAATAAGGTGCAAATGTTTAACAGTGAGTGTAGCCAACTACTGAAAAAAAATCCCTCTGCTGCAGGGAACTTTTCATCACTAGTGATGTTAAATACATGCTCTTAATTACTAGTCAACTCATACCAGAAGCACTGGCCACAGTTGCTTCCAACAACAGACCAATGTTAGTCACCAATGTTCTGAGAACAGTCATTTTAGAATTCTTAAAGCAAAACTACCTACCAAGTTGAACTTCCTGGGTTATGCTGATGCACAGTCCTCAGACATAAAGAGATGTCACAGAATCCCAGAATGCTTGAGGTTGGAAGGAAACTCTAGAGTCCAACCCCTCTGCTCAAGCAGGGTCACCTAGAGCACGGGGCACAGGGTGGCGTACATGTGGGTTTGGAAGATCTCCAGAGAAGGAGACTCCACAACCTCTCCGGGCAGCCTGTTCCAGGGCTCTGTCACCCTCACAGTAAAGCTCTTCCTCACATGGAGATGGACCCAACTGTGTTTCAACTTGTACCCATTACCCCTTGTTCTGTTGCTGGCCACCACCGAGAAGAGTTTGGCCCCATTCTCTTTACATCCTCCTCTCAGGTATTTGTACCTGTTGATGAAGACCCCCTCTCAATCTTCTCTTCACCAGGCTAAACAGGCCCAGCTCGCTTAGTCCTTCCTCCTAAGATAGATGCTCCAGGCCCTTAACCATCTTTGTCACTCTCTGCTGGGCCCTCTCTAGAACTTCCACATCCCTCTTGTACTGGAAAGCCCAGACCTTGCCCGTCATCTTCTTTTCTCCTGGCTGAACAAACCCAGCTCTTGCAGTCTCTTCTGGTACATCGTCATCTTGGTGGTATCTCTCCTGATACATCAGTCCTCAGTCATTTTGGTGGTTCTCTGCTGACCTTACTCCTGTATGTCGCTGTCTTTCTGGTCCCACATAGCTGCATGCTCAATGCAAAGTCCAGAGGCAGTGTCACAGGTGTGGCGTAGCAGGGAACAGACACTTTCTTCCACTTTATGGCAACGCTTGTGCTAATACATCCCATTTTGCCGTTGGCCTTCTTCATAGCAGGGTACCCCATGGGCATATTCTCTGCCTTGTCCAAGAGCATCTGAGGCCTTTCCTGAAAAGCTTCCTTCTAGTCAGTTTATGTCCACCTCTACCAGAGCATGGAGTTACTCCATCCCAGGAGCAGAACTGCCAGCCCATTTCTCCAAACTGTCAAGGTCCCTCTAAGTGTCTTGGCTTCCACAGACTCTGACCGTGGACTCTAGAACCTCGAAGGCCTGAGGACAGACCTCATCAGGAAAAAGAAGAGGCCAAGACTGTGCTGAGAACCTTGGCTTTTTCTGTGCCTTTTGCCCCGGATCTCCTGCCCCGCTGAGCAGCAGGCCCAGATCTTCCAACTTCTGCTGTTGATTTACGTATATAAACCTTAGTGCCCAGCACAGCCCCTGCTAGGTTCAACTCCTTTGACTGAATTTTGGCTTTCCTGGGTCCAGAATTTTCTTAGAATTTGATCCATTTCATGCAGGAAATAACAACTGGAACTGCATTTGTCATTTTCTACTTAAGCAGGACATATAAAGCATTCTCAGAAATTTGAAAAAAAAAAAAAAAACTTATTATGAGGCAGTAGCAAACTGACAGCTTCCTTAGAATTAGGCTAGTCTATTATTACTATCTTCAGAAGAAGCAACACAAGCCAGTTCCCCTTGCTCTCCAAATTGCAGCAGGTGAACATAACCTGGACATTTCAAAAACAGTGTTCAGAAGCCAGCAGTTATACACCGCAAACAACAGGGACTGAAGCCTAGCTCATCAGCAACTGTACTGAAAAACAACTTTCTTGCTTATAAACTTGAGCCTAAAGCTTGCTGACAAAAATGTTACTACACTGGAGGTCAAAGAATATCTGAGGGTTGTCATTCCTTAAAAGTTTGACTCTACGCTACCTAGTGAGTCTGTATCTCTGAGAGGCAACGTTTCAGAGAAGGATTTCTAATCCTGGCACAGAGGCCTCCCACGCAAATTTGTCCAATAACATGGCAAAAACTGAATGGTCCATCTTTCTGAATGTCATGGCCACATGTTGATACCATTCAAAATACTAAACCTTCTGCAATACTACAAGCTGCATTTAAGCAAATGTTTCACCAGTCAGATAAGGCACCAGTCAGCAACAAGCAATTCAGTCTAAATCAGATATATACATAAGCAATACATATAATTTGCTAAACTCTATAATGTTTGCATTTAAGTGCTTAATTATATGGAGAAAAAAAAAAGTTTTAGGTCACATCTGTGGATCAGGACTGTGATGTATAGGTTCTTAGGAGTTACTCTTAGAGCTCCAGTAAACACAGTTCAGTAGTTCCTGCATGTTCCCTGGCAGGAACCTCTGAGCCGAGCCAGCCTTCTGAAGCACGCACGCAGTTCAAGAGCAGGGTGCCACATAGTATACAAAAGCAACATACTCCAGAGAGTTTTGCTACACATGCTCTACAGCACAGAAGTTGGGTCACAGGATAATGTAGACTGGAAGGAACCTTTGGAGGCTCAAGTCCAACCTGCTGCTCAAAGCAGGGTCAACGATGAGGTCAGTTGCTCAGGTGTTTATCTAGCTAGCTCCTGAAAACATCCAAGGAGGGGGGGTCCCAAAGCTTCTCCAGGTTCCAACACTTAACTGTACTTCTCCTTATATCCAGTCAGCTCCTTCTGTGTTTCAATTTATGCCAATGCCTCCCATTCTCCTGCCATGCATCACTGCAAAGAGCCTGGCCTTAGCTCCTTGACAACAAGCAGGCTGTTACTAGGTCTCTTCAAAGCTTTCCTTTCTCCAGGATGAACAAGCTTGGCTCACTCAGCTTCTCCTCATAGTGCTGGTGCCACTCCAGCCCTCTGACCATCTTGAGGACCTCTGCTGAACCAGCTTCAGTCAATGTCTTCCTTGTACCTGCAGCCCCAAAACTGGACACAGTGTTGTAGATGTGAGCTAATGAAGACTGTGTGAGGAAGGATAACTGCTGTCTTCAGGCTCCTGGCTGTGCTCCACAGCCCAGAACACTCGTAGTCACCTAGGCTTCCAGGACACGCTGCTGGCTCATGCTCAGCTCGCTGTCCACCAGGGCCCCAATTCCTTTGTAGCAGAGCTGCTCCTCAGTGCATACAAGAGCTGCTCCCTGGACCATATTGACTGGTCCCTCCTGATAGGTGTCATCTGCACATTTTATGAACAAGCACTCTGTTGCCTCTTCCAGGTTATGGATAAAGGTGCTAAACAAAACAGGTACCAGGGCAGATCCCTGTGACACTCCACTTGTCACTGGACTTCAGGTAGAGCACGACCCATTAGCCACTAATGGGTCCTAAGTCCAATCATCCAACCAGCTTTTTATACAATTGCTTGTTCACCCTCTCCAAGACTATAATGTCCCAATTTGGATACAAAGATATTATGCGGACCAGCGTTGAAAACATTGCTAAAGCCACATGGGATCTGCTGCTCTCTCTTCCTGAAACTCGGTCATCTTATTATAGAAGACAATCAGGTTGGTCATGCACCATTTGTTCATCGTCCAGGGTGTGCACTCTGCTACTCTTGAACTCCACTATTTCATGGTTGCTACGGCCAAGGCTGCCACTGTTTATTAACACATCACCAATCACTTCTTTCTTGTTAGCGAAGAGCAGAACCAACTCTGGCTCACTTCTGAGTGACTCAGGAGAACAAGCTTGAGGACGGCCACCCAATGATCAAACAAGAACAGGGTAGGTATCAGGATATGGAGCAACACAGAGAAATCCCATGTGGTGGTCAGTGCACAGCAATAGGAGTTGACTGGTAGTTGGTTGACTATGTCTATATAGGAGAATGAAGAAGAAAGGATGAAAAGGACAGGAGAGCTGTGCAAAAACAGTACAGATGGGCAAGAAGTCCTCATGAGACTTTGCAGGGCAGATGACAGTAATGGTACCCAGGAAGAAACTTATAACTCAGAACTAAGAGAAAAGAGCTTGATGTCTGGTCATGTTACTTTAAGCACAGTTTGTGGCAGGAGGTCAAAACAGATGTAAAACTGCTAGCCTTGAGCTGCAAAGGTCATTTAAGTTCAGGAGATCTGGGTCTCCAGGTGTGAATGAAGATGCTAATGAACTTTTCGGAGATTGAATGAGCGTTTCAGTGAGCAGTGAAGATGCAAAGACAGGGAAACAGTGGTGGATTAGAAGAAAATGACCCAAAATAAGAAAAACAGCACAGCATGTGGCACAGAACTGGAATCAATGTTGAACAAACTCCAAGCCTTGTTAAGTTACAGTATGTAATTCTGTGCTTAGCCAAGTCTCTTTCTTTAATTAAATTGGATTTTAGACAAAAGGTATGCAATAGATCTAATTTATTTGCATTTAAGTAAAGCATTTGCCATCGTCATAAAGGGAAACAAGACTGAGAAATGCAGATTAGAAAAATAACACTGTTTTAAAGAACTGGATAAAGAGGAATTACAATAGATTGCACAGAAAAGGAGTTATTAAGCAGGAATGTAGATTGGTCTTGAAACTGATGCCATTTTCATTAATGGCTCAAGCGCAAAAAAGGGAAGTATATTAACAAAACTTAATAATGACATATTTGGGTGACATTGTCAATACAAGTACAGAGAATGCAAAGAAGCCGAGAATTGTACAGTAGAAATGAGATGAAATTTAACATTACAAAGCACGAGGTCACATGCCTCAGTGTCTATACCAACAATTTTGCCATGGGAATTCACCAGTTGCAAACAACAGAAATCAGAAATACCTAGGAATTTTAGTCAGTCACAGACTTACTATATGCCATATCAATGTGGATGTAAATTAAAAAAAAAAAAAGACACACACATTGTGCATCACTTAAGCTATTTCCAGTACAGATAAAAATGCATTAATGCTATTCAAGCACTCGTGAGACTTACGATGTCGAATACTGTGTATAGTTCTGACCTCCTGAGAGGTGAATTTAAAGAGGTTCAAAAGACATGAATTTAACCTGGGATAGGTATAATGAAGCACCGTGGAGGATTAGAAGCGCGGGGAGCCTCTCTTGGTAAACTAAAAGCACTTGATTAGTGAAAGCGACAACCACCAAGCTGTCAGATCTAAAATACCCCAGGATTAAGGAACCTAACTAGTTTTGAGGCAGTAACTGTGTGACAGGGTCTTTGTGATAGTGGGACCTGGACTAGATGTACCACAATGTTCACAATTCTATCTTCCTACATGTAATAGTTAGCTGAACTGTTCTTGTACAATTAAATCTGGGCAAAATTGCACTCTGCTCAAAAAGCTAAACTAAACCAGAGTGACCTTATACAGGTCAGCATATATACAAGCAGCACCACAGTACAGACTTGAACAGAAAGCCTGGAGGTCTACTGGTAGATTATCTGACCAATTGCCTGACTTTCTGTCAGTAAATAACACCTGGAACCCACTTCCTTTTCCATTATTCTATAAGAAAGTTTTCAAGACTAAAATTTATTTAAATATCCTCCCCATACCACTTCACGGTTTGTAGAAAACACATGCACAATCTACGAAAGCCTTTGATGCTGACTGGCTGCAAAGTGCTCTTGAAGTTGCTCTGGAAATCTCTAGATTTTGCAAGCACTCCCTACTACCAATGCGAATGTTTCACTTGACAAGACACCGATGTACAAGGCATTTTCCCATTGCATGAATGGTGACAGCAAGGAGGTTCTAATATAGATTGCAGTCTAATGGCATCCTTTAATCAGGAAGTCATATCATTAATACCACCTCTTGAGCTATGCTGAGAAACTCCAGTGAGACACAACTCCAGTTCGTGGGGCCTTATCACTGTAACAGCTACAATAACTTGGCTGGCTCTGCAACAAAGACTGAAAAGCAAGAAGACTTGGTGATGGCACAGCTCTGAAGGGTGCTAGCATCTGTACTGCACTTTGATGTAGCTGAATAAGGTGATACCTATTTGAGAATTATTATGGATTTGATAAACAGAGGTATAGGTCTTCTACTGCCGGAGAAGTTTGGTTACGCCTGGTCCATCTGAGACCTTTTATCATATGAAAGCACTGGACAAAAAAAAAGCCTTCAAATGAACATGTGTTTAAAGCTACAATCTCATTACACATGATGTATAGTTATCTCTGAAGAGAAGGCAAGATTCATAAATTTGTGCAAGACAGAACTGAAAGCATGAGAAATGTAACTTCCTTCAGTACAGGCTGCAAATGTAGCAGAAACAAGGCTTTAACACAAACAGCATGAAAGCTGCAAGCAGCTCAAAGGCGTTGGATTTAACGGCAACTTCGTCCTCTCAAGGCAGCAGCATGAGGAAACTAATGGCTCAACTGTGAGGGGCAGTGCTTTTAGAGGGTGACAGGAGCAGCAGTCTCTTCTGCACTTGATGGCCCTAGGAACCTATGGAAGGTCATAGATGAGAATTGGGAGACTTCCAGGAAGCTTGAGTTTACACCAGCAGTGGGAAGGTATCCTTGAAAAGGAAGTAGAGCTCTCCATGTCTGTCAAAGGAATCCTGAGCCCAGGAAAAAAACACAGAGGCCAGAGAAACTGGATCAGGGGTGTGATGGGGAATATGTTATGATGATTAAGGAAACCTGTCTTTTGGGATCAAACCTGTTATGGGAGAACTGTATTTAAGAGGGCACAGGAAAGGAAAGGTCTGGGGATAATAAAAGAGAAGGAGAATGGAGAGTAAATCCAATGTTTGCAGAGGAAGTGAAAGATTTAAGCACTGAGAAGGAAGCTGTTCAGATCAAGAACAGGGAGACACGAAAAACTAGACATATCTCCAGGGGACAGAAGAATTAATAACTTTCCGGACAATCCAGGCCCCTTGAACTCTGTTGTATGCTTAGATTGATTCACTTTGGTCCTACTAGGACACAACTGCAAAAATTAGTATCCGGCAGCCAGAGAGACCTAAGGAGGAATCCATCTTCTACAGGCACAGCTGAACTCTCAACCAGTTTTTGACCAGCCTCAAATATTGAACTGAAACATCTTTACAACCCAGGGGGACCCAGCATCAAGTCATGTACTTCACAGCCCAGCACCACCGTCCATCCAGCAAGTGGCAGTGCTGGCACAGCTAACCCAATGCAAGAGGACGACACAGGCCGGGCTGCACTCCACACTCCCAGCCCCCAGCCCCAGCCCCAGCTATGCTCTCTAGACTTTCACCCACTGCCTACTTACTTTTTAATTAGATTTTTAAACAAAAAGTGAAAGTATTTGCTAAAATCCCCCTAATTACACTAAAATGCTGAACTGATTGTGAAGGGAATAGGAAATGAAAGCGACTCACCCTCTGAGGGAGAATTTTGTCAGCCATCTTCCTCCTCTTGGCACTGTACATTTTTTAAAGAAAAAAACACGTTACCATGGTGACAGATCTAGGAGTAACGAGGCCACCTGCTAAATTATCCTGACATCTCCACATGCTGGTGCACAGCTGTGCATGCATCAGCAAAAGGGTTTCACCCATGCCCAGACCTAGGACCCCATCTCTCAGCAGCCTGGGGAGATGGTTAGCTAGGAACAAATCAGGGCTGTCTGTTATGCATCTTGGAAAGAAGTGTGCAAGTTCTTTGATCTCAGGATTGTCTATGGTGCAGGGCAGCAATGTATGCACGTACATGTGTATATGCCATCTATGGATACAGAAGGAGCATGTAGGAGGACAGCATGCATGGCTGAAAGTGTAAAACATACCTATGCATATCCACACTTAAGAGGTGAATGCCTGAGGACTGAATATGAACTTGTTCAAAGAGGTCAGGGTATGCATTTATTCATACTTAAAATTGAGTGCCAATGTTCATTTGTGTATGCAAACACATATATACATAAAACTCTCTATGTACATAGATTTGTTTCATTGAAACGCATTTGTGTATGTAATTTTACAAAGGTAAGGGGGTCTATACCTTTATACATGTTCATCTTTACAAATACATATGTGGAAAGATATCTCTGTGCCTGCAGTGCATATGCACGGCAGGTCAGCACACATATAAATGTATTCTTTTTGAAACATGTCTGTGCTCATATACATAAACACAAATGTATATATGCTTAAGAAATGGTACTGTCAGTAAGATCTCCAAATATCCCCCCTTTTGAAATCTTCAGATTCTAAGAAATCATTTCTGCCCATCAAACTGTCACCTAGCTTTCTCTAACAGGGCCAAGAGGGAATTCCGGCCTTACTCTCATATCTCCGCATTTTGTGAGACCTTTATCTTAATCAGGAGATGAATCACTCCATCTGTGACAGACAAACAGGAGAAACAGGCACCTGCTGCTGCCGTTGGGGCAGAAGGATGCCTTACTATTTCTACAGAGGAAGTCCCTTATCAGCCATGCTCATGTAGAAGCTGTTTGGAAACACACGTGGTTTACTCCTTTTCTACACTTGCTAGTGATAAGCCTAGCCTGAAATACCAGATTCTTTCCCCTACCCACAGAAGCCAAGCCTGAGGCACTCTCTGTGGCTGGAAGTACAAACTACATCTAGAACTCCCTCCTTAGGGACAGAAAATGCATCCAAGCAATCACACCCCATTTCTTAGGTGAACAGTGTCCCTTTTTAAAGGTACATGAATAAACGGTTCTGGAGAATTCCACAGTGTGAGCCTCTGAGACACTCCACAGCTAACAAAATCAAATCTACACTCAAACATTTCACAGAATCCACAGCAAAAAAATGCAGAAAGCAATGTCTGAGCAAGCTACATTTTCTTCAAGGGAAACAATATGCACCTGCAGCACCCCCCAAAGACTTGCAGTTAGAACAAAACAAAACGAATTTCATTTCAACCAGTTCTCCAAGAGTCTATTAAAGAAAGGAGAATTAATCTGCTTTCTGTCTCTATCAAACCCGCCAAGAAAGGCAGATTACACCTTCTTGGCCCTTTTGTGCAGTAAAACAATAGCACTTGACAAAACCCAGAACTGGAGCTGAGGTGTTGAAAAGCTTTGCCTGAAAAACTAGACTAGGTTCAATGGGAGAAAACAGGGAGGCAGAAATGAATAAGGGGAAGGATTCAACACATTGTCAGGAGGACAGGCAAGGCAGAAGAAACAGAGAAATTTGTCTGAGTATTTAGGAAGCACTAGCATAATCTGGATTCACCACAATAGAGATTACTGTTCACTTCCTAAATAAATGTAGTGAAGTTTCCCTGCTTGGGCAGGGGGGTTGGACTAGATGATCTCTACAGGTCCCTTCCAACCTTAATCATCCTGCGATTCTGTGAAGTTAAGGCAGCTGGGGAAAAAAATGCTTCCTCCTCTGATTTATGCCATTAAACTTTAGAGAGGAAGTTATTCTTATTTGATGATCCAAAAAACTGCTAAATGCCTAAAGATTACCCTAATTATCCAACAGTAGCAGTCTGTCCCTTTATATCTGCCCAGCATACTTGAAGGCTAGGCAATATTTTGTGCAGTTTCCTGAAAATCTCCTGGGAAGTGCTGTGGAATGTGCATTTCGGATAGTGCCGGGCACAGCCTCCATGACGCACATACATCTCTTGTACTCACATGCTGCACCCACACACATTCCTTCTGTATTCAGTTTTATATTAATGCTCATAGGATTGGGGTCCTTTCCAGATGCATCTCAGATATAAGCGTTCCTATGTCTGGCTTGCTGTTTCAAGGCATAGAACCTGGACAGAGCAGAGTTCCTGAAGCACTGAGCTGAGAGAGACCTGTTTTACTTACAATTAGATGGGATGACACCACCAAAGCACTGCCTGAACACTGTCTATACACATCTATAATGATTTTGCAAAAGGCAGACCACCTACATGGCAGTTTTCAACAACTGGCTCACACTTAGGAATTCAATCTGTTGAGGTCTCATCATTTGCAAAAAGAAAGTAAAGAACTGTTACTGAAGAGTAGTGCATTCAAAAGTGTACAAAGTTAGAATAGTTTTAAAAGAAAGTTATTTTAAAAAAATCTCCTAGTTCTGGGAAATTATTTCCTATTAATTTCTCTAGTCATTTTATACATAGCCCTTGAAAACTAACTTTTATGACCCTTCTGCTGGCATTATCCCATAGTAACCACAGAATAAGTATTCACATGACAAACTAAAAATCTTTATCAACTGTGTTTTGTTTACAAACCATTTTGTTAGTTAGGAAACAGAAATTATGAAGAATAGATAATTAGTATAGTATTTGTACTGCATTTGAAGAGAGGTGATCACTGGCAAGTACTTTATAGGCTGAATACAATGGCCAGATAGATAGCCTGACACACATGCATTATAACTACAAAACCAAACATTAGTAAAGGTCAGTTTGTTCAGAGACCATTGGTAAAGAGTAAAATTCATGAATTTTTTTTTCCTCCTTTAGGAAACTGACAATCTATAAACCTTTCTGTTTGCCTTGCTCGAACTAAAAAGCCTTACCTATTGATAAAGAGATCAGCTTTTCTTCCTCAAATTGTCCTCCCATGTTTCCTTTCTGGAACACTCACCTCCTGGTTCGGTTCTGAGTGGCTTGCTGCTGCTGCTGCACTTGCTGCTGCACCTGCTGCTGCTGGACCTGCTGGGGTGCAGTGCGCTTTCTCGTTGTTTCCATCACAGTCTGGGGCATCCCTGGTCGCACTGAGGGACTTCCGACATATGGGGGGCCTGGAGGACCCATGGGAGTCCCCTGATGGGGCATTCGAGCTCCTGATGGCATCCCAGGACGCTAGGGAAGAAGCAACACAGAAAAAAGTGCCAGTTTGGTCACTGCTTCCTCAGCAGAAAAGATATTTGTAACGACACTAGCTCAGGCAAGTTCTCAACTTAGGCCACCTGATAAGCACTAAGTAGCAACACTTGGCCAAAGAGCTTTGGCCTGGTATTTCCTAGCCAACAGAAAGAGGAACTCAGGGACAGAGTGGGCAGGAAGCATGAATGAAAAATACAAGGCTTGGGAAAACACTTCATGGTCAGTAACATACCCAGGACAGCTGACAGGAGAAAGTTGTACTTTAAGACTGAACAAAAAGTTCCCTCGTGGCTACATGCAGACAGAAATGGTGTGGTCCACCTGCTAACCAAAGCTGCAAGCAAGAGCACATCTCCAGCGCTCCAGCCTCGGCACCAGCGGGCTGCTTTGATCAAAAGGCACATTGCAACAAGCAGAGGTGAATCATGAAACTGTGGCAAAGCACTTTGCACTGAGGCCTCTCTTCCACTTACACTGGAGAGCAGTGTAAGTTTATAAAGTCACAGAAATCCTTCAAGCAAAGCTCATCTCTTTGATCAGGCCTCTCCCTTTAGACATTCTAAAGATCTGGCATTTATGTTGATTCCAGTGTGCTCTGCAACAGACATTAGGTATCAGACCACAAGCTTAATCCTGTGTAATACACACAATAAACTCAACTCTAAGCCCGAAAATTTTATAATTGACAAGGAAAAACACAGTAAAAAAATTCCCATCTATAAAATATAACTCGAAACAGACAGAAAAGCTTAGCTCCAATCTAAGAATTATCAACATATTTATTGCATATGCCTATATACTTATGAAAATACACACACATCCACAGACAAGCTATTTTCATTTGAACCAATACGTAAGTAAGAATATTCATACACAGAAGTCTTCTGAAAGTCCCTCTCCAAAGACTTTTCAGTAAATCATGGAGCCACTAGCATCCATTATGGACAGATAATTGGCTAAAAGACACGAAATCAGGTAAAAGCAAATGGTACTGACAATAGAAGAAAGGCATATGTGGAGTTCTGCTGGGTCCTGAGCTGTTCGACATATCCATAACCAGTCTGGAGAAAGCAAGGAAGTGAGAAAATTTGTTGATGATGCTGTTATTCAAAGTATCAAGGATGAAGGCCAGCTTCAAAGAACTGCAGAAGGACTTTATAAGATTGCCTGTGCAATTAATTGGTAGATGAAATTGAGTATCATTATGTATAAAGTGATTTACATGGGGAAAAAAGTAATGCAACTGTCATATATATATATATATATATATATATAAAGGCGACTAAGATATGGAGCAGTACCCACATAAATAAAATTAAGTACAGCAAGGCTCTTCAATCTAGGCACAAATGGTCCAAGGTAAACTACGGGGCCATTTACAAGAGCTCTGCAAAACCGCAAGTATCCTGGAGAGGGCAGATGGGGACCAACTGTTCACTGCCCCTTCCCATACATAAGCTAGGGCCAACAGAGAAAACCAGGAGGAACTAGGCTCATAGACACCAAAAGGAGGTGGTCATCACATAGTGATAGTGGATCTTAGAACCCCCTTCCAAAGGATGCTGCAGAAGCTAAGAGTCCACATGGGCTCAAGGGAAGGCTGGACAAGCAGTTGGAAGAGGTGAATGGAGTGTTCCTACATACATGGAAACCAGAGTCTGTGAAGGCACCTGGCAGAAGTACTCAATACAAATGCTGGGTCTATTTGTTGTCTGCTGCAGCCATCTGTTATGACTGCAGAAACAGCACTGTAGGCCCAGAGGCACCCTACATCTGACCCAGTAGTGCTGCTCCTGCATGATGTCTCGACTGCTACATTTCATAATGGACTACCTGTTCTGGCTGCAAACATTAAGCTTCAGCTAAGTGCTGTATCTCCAAATTAACCACCCAAATCCTCCACGGTCCCCAAAGCAAGCCCTGATGATCATCAGCTCACCCTGCTGATCGCAAGTATTGGACAGTCCTTGGGCTTGGATGCACAAAGGAAGTGGGGCAATAAAAGAAATGAAATGATCAGTAAAGAATCAATGGTGATGGCTGCCATGGATAGAGAAGGAAGGCTGAGGCAGATGAGACCAGCACAGGAAGACAAGTGGGTAGGGATAACAAGTATTGGTGTAAAAAACTTCTTACATGTAGTAATGACGGTCTTAAGTATGGCCACTGAGCAGAGCAAAGCAGGAGGCAGCAAAAAGGCAAAACACGCTTTGTGCAGGGTTGAAAACATTTTCTCCCATATATATGGAGCCATGAAAACCGCTGAGACCAAGCAGCTCTCTCCTTTCCCATCACTCACCCTCTCCCTCTAACCCAGGCAGAGTCAGCAGAAACAAATAGCCAAGAAAATACTTCACACTCAAGCTTATGTTTAAGCTCTTTCTGTTGCCTGCCAATCCACAAACTGTGGCCGTCCTCCAGCAGAGGGACAACCTGTTGTTGCCTGCCAATCATCCTGGGTTATTTGACAGCCATTCAGAAGAGACAGGATCCCGGGTACAGTCACCTCCTGTTCATCCCTCCTGGAGACTGGCCACAAGGCTCGAACTGCAGGCCCGCTTTTCTGATTCTACAAAGAACACAGCAAGGATGGCAAACAAGGCTAGCAAGCCAAACCAACTCTTGACCTAGGTTTGACATCTTTGAACTTTCTTCATTTCCCTTTGTTAGCCATTAAAATAGAGAAATGCAGGAAAGGATGAAACAGAGGAAAATGAGACTGCTCAAGCAAACAAAGTGATATTGTAGGCAATATATTCAATCCTAACCTTTGGCTTATCTCGTTTCTTCTCTTCTGATACTCCTATCTCCTGTACTGTCTGTAGCTAAAATACCACTCCAAGGCAAGTGCCATCGCCCTGTTGTGAGCCCACCAGACTTCCAGCAGATAAAGACATAAATGCTTTGTCTTCCTAAACATATCTAATGGAACATGAGCAGCACCTTCGCAAAAGATTCTTTCTCTTCTCAACACATATGCAAGAGAAGATGTGACAGACAACTTCACACTATCTTTCCCAACGCTGATCTAAAGAAAATATCACAATACTGGAAATGTACCACAATGCCAGTATATCTTTTGAAGGATGAGATCTGTGAGGTACCAGGGGATATGGGTTACAATCTGCCTCTTCCTCTTTTTCTTATGTTATCTTAATGGAGAAATGGGATCTCTCCTGAGTAAATATCATCCATGGTGAAGGCTGCAATGCAAAACAGCACTGATACATCCTCCTTCCTAGGAAGTCCTGCACCCCAGACCTGTCTATCTAACGTAACTCTGTTCTCACCCACAGACCTATCCTCTTTTCCCGTTGTGATCTCATATACATGCATTACTCTGCAAGACTCCAAGAGTTTCACTGGACAAAGGGCAAGAACACTGCAAGGTGACGAAGAGGAACACCGGATGCCTTCAGCTGAGGCTACAGCCCATGGATCAAAGGGGAAACACTCTCCCAGCGCTGAGAAGATGAAGCAACGAGCTGCTGCACGCGGAACACCTAGGAGGTCAAGCAGAACCACACACGGGGAAGGCACAGCTAACAGTACCAAGGCAACTGTACTGCTCGCGGTACCAGCCCCAAAAAGCCTGCACCTCCCTGCCACTTCTGTGTCAGCAGCGCTTCATCGCAGCCCTGGCTAGTCCTCCCGAAGCTGAACGCACTGCCAGTGCCGCAGGCTCCTCCACAGCTGCTGCCAAGCTGGTATTGCTACCGTCTACTGGTCGCTTTCTCACGCCACCAATTTGGCTCTTCTATTTTCTTCCCTTCCTGAGCAAACCTCCTATCACATGAGATGATGCCTCTTTCCTCCTCCTCTTTGCCATTCTTTAAGTGGACTTCCATCTGATGGCAGAAATGAGATACACTGGACTGGTCCTTTTCTGTGTATTTCTATTGCAGAGTCATTTCTCAAAGGACATCAGCACCACAGCAGACAAGATGCTGCAGCAGAAAATACAGGGCTCCTTACTGAACATACCAAGGACAATAACCCGGAGAACTCACAGGTAACAGAAAATCTCACGAAAAGCAAAATATCTATATAAACCTCAAGAAAGGGACTAAGCAGATGGCTGGGATCCACTGCAGTTGTAATACAGCACTGGGCTGCACATACAGCCATTCCCGGCAACAACGACCAACAATGACAACACCGTCCACCTCAGCGCCACGCTGGAGGGCTGATGAAGGAGGACTGTGTGCAGCCCGAGACTCCCGGTTAACACAGAAACCAACAGGTTTTCAGAAAGCAACAAAAAGGACCAAACATGCTAAAGGTGTATTTATAACAGAAACTGAAAAAGAAACTACCTTGGCTAGACAAAATACAAAGGCATCACTGTAGCCACTAAAGTGTAAAATAAGCAGAAAGATGCTATGTGGACATGAGGGGGGGTAGCAGGAAGTACAGGCAACTGGAGTAGTTAAGAAATTCAGGCTAAACTGCTATTCCCTGATGGCAACAGGTACCCAACTGCACAAATGATCTCCCAACAGCAGATATCCTACTGTGTCATTTTAAAATGGAATTTAGAAAACACTACGTCTACATAACTGCAAACTGCAACTTAAGACAAAGCTCAAGTCAGTGATGACCTTTCTATTTCATGCACGTCCATACAAGCGCAGAACAATTAGACATCCAACCTTGATCTCAACCTACCTATATATATATATATGTCATTAAAATTGTACTTACAAACTTTATATACCATTTTTAAGTTCCATGACTTTGCTGGTTTTCAAAGGCCTGGTCATATATGCTACTGTGATGTACTGCATGGAACGGATTTTGTGTGAATATCAACTAATAAGACTGGGTCTCTTCACCCTAAATGGGACGGGAGCGAGAACAGAAATCTCCAGTGTTGTGAATTGAATGGAGAGACTGGAGACTGATCAACTGCCCACTGTTTCTTCTAGTAAAAGAACTAGCCAAAAGCTAGAAGGTAGCAGAATCCAATATATTTTTATATAATACAACCTGCAAAAATTCTTAATACTGAACACTGTGATTGCTAAAGTTCATATAGTTTCAAAGAAACAGTAACCAGACTAACCTACAAAAAGCAAACCCACTCAGAGGTACTAAACAGAGGATACCTCCAGTTCTGTGAATTCCTAGCTACTGAATACAGGCACAGTATTTTCAGAAAGTGTCACGATGTTTTTGTCTCGCTCCTATGCTTTAACGTAGTCTGCTGCTGCTGCCTGTAATTGGGGATGCTGGGCTAGACAATCCATTGTGACTGTTTTCATATTCCTACAAAACTTGTTTTTTAAAGACACAGAAAAGCCATTTGTATTTGTTTAACAAGACCATTTGAAAAAAAAAATACACTGAATTCTATAAAGACCTTAGATAGAATTATTATTTTTTTCTTTCTTAATTATGTGTTTCTTTTCTGCATTTGCTGACTTGCAGTTAGTCCAGGGTTCAGGCAGAACAAATCCCTTGTCACCTTGCTCACCCTTTTGAGCACTGACCGATGTTCTTACTCCACCAGTCTTCTGCAAGTATCTTCCCAATCAAATCAGCTTATGGAGGCCAGATAACTTTATTTCTCCTGCTTGCTCTATGCTCGCTCCAAACATCTCCTTCTTTAGTATGGCAAAGCAGGAAACAGATATTAATTAAACCAGTGACACTATTCCTGAACCCTTCCTCTGATTAAGTTCAAGCATAGGCAGGCACACAGTCCTGTATTAGGGAAGTAGAAAAAAATGTCCAAAAATGACTGCTCATGAGGCTCCTTTATGCCCATCAGTGTTAGCTGATTTATGCTCTGACAAGGTAGTATTCATATGCATGAAAATATAAAATTAGTAGGATATTTTTCATTAGTAAAATTACATTTTTTCCTACCTAATATTCTCTGTGCCTCAGTGACATAGTTTTTTTCGGCAAGTCACCTATCTGTAGAGATTACTACTAAAAGATCACTTTTATCCATTTAAAGTAGATCACCATTCAATTTGGAGAATCATTATGGTTGGAAAAGACCTTCTAGATCATTGAGTCCAACCACGAACCCATCACCACCACCCTGCTAAACCATGTCCCTAAGTGCTTTATGTACATGTTTCTTGAGCACTGCCATGTTCTTCCTGTTATAGTAAAACAAACAGAATTTTTTAATACATTGAAGTATGAGGAAACTTGCCCTTAGCAAACCATCCAGCCCTTCTGCTTGTCTCAAAGAAGGGTCGCTGGTATCTGCATCATCTTTGACATGTTCACTTCTTTAACCAGTTCCCTTTTTTAACCTCCACTGATTTTACAACTTTCCCAATCAATCTCTAACCTTAGGTATTATAAAAAAGCAATCATTTTTTTCCAAATCTAACCACCATCACTCTTCCATTTTCTTAGTGATGCAGTCTTCACAGGCCTCCCACTATCATTGCCCTCTGAGTTACTTTTCGCTTATTAGTCACGCAGATGACCAAAACAGTATTCCTGTATGCGTATCCTATTGATTTGCAATGTCCTCTGTACTACTCCCTGCCCCTACTCTTAATCAGGCCAAAATTTTACTTGCCTTCTCAGTGGCAGTGGTTGCTGCTACACACTAGGCACCCACAACGATATTCCGGACTTCTTCTTGAATGATTACAGTTCATTTAAAACTCAGAAATGTAGAAGGAGACATGCTGCAACATTTGTTCATGAAACCCATTGCTCATCCTCTTCTTCAGATCACTGATATATCTACCGGGTGCTCCATACACATCTTCAGGGCACTGTATCCATCTTTTAGTCTGTTTTCACATTGGCAATGAGTTATTTTATCATTATATCATACATTTGGTTGTACCATGGTATGCTTTGAAGCCTTTATTTCACTATAATAAATGCTGTTTCATATAATATAATTTCTGGACTTACGAGAAGCATCTATGACAAGATTTGAGAGATAGATAAGCAGACAAATAGACAACAGAATCAGTAAAGGTATCATATAGGGATGCATAAGTTTGAATAAATTAGCAGTCTTGATATGAAACTGATATTAAATAGCAGAGATTAGCAGGAACTATGAAAAATATATTACATATATATATAAGCGAAAATGAATATGAATCAAGACTTATTTTAACAGGAAGAGCTCCCTAAGCACAGCACAGGGAACAAAGAACAATATCACTATGGGGAAAAAAAAGGTGATCTGACCTGACAGCAGGTATGCTGTAAACACAGATACAACCTGATAGTTAAGAAAGCGACATATACTTTTATACATAGATTTTTCCATAAAAGGCAAGATGATTGGTTTTGGAAGGAAGATAAAGGGGAACAGAAAAAGGACACAGAAGCAGATGAAAGAAGTCAAAACAACGGGAGAAGAAAATGAACCTCTCAGCAGCTTCCTGTGTGAAGATGACACATTTAAGGGCAATGGTCTGAAGTACCAAAGAGGAAAAGATTATTGCAACTGAGTCACAAGGGGATAGATGTCTGGAGAAGAGCTTTGACAAGAACCGCATCGTTGATCTTCTCAAGGCTATATGGAAAATCAACTGTTTGAGTAAGAAAAAAGAAAAAAAGAGAGACAAAGATGACATTCAGGCAAAGGGTCCAACCAACTGGAAAGCCTATGATGGGGTCTACTGGATAGGAAAAAAAAGTGGAAGATGAGTGGCCTGCAGGAAGACTAACAGCTCGCTTTGGATCAACAAAATTTAAGGCAACAGCTGGACACCCAGAGGGAGATGTCATAAAGATGGCCTGAAATGTACTACTGGATAGTAGAAAACACATCAATAAAGAGATAAATCAGCATAAAGACGGTCATTAAAGCCACGTTTATCCATAAAAAAAAAAGTTAGAAATAGAGCAGAGACCAAAAAAGGACAAAGTGAAGGATGAAGCCTTAGAAAAAAAAAAAAAACGCAACCTTTCTCAGAAACAGTGGATAAGACCCTGATGATGCAGGAAAATCATAAAATAAAACAAAAACATATATATAACCTTGTTTAAACAACAAACAGCTAGCCAGAGATAAAACAAACTATCAAGAATTCCTGCAGGATGGGGACGAAATATTGCCCTTGAGATTTTTTTAACCATTAAGATACTTCACATTATAGGGGTGTCCCATTTGAATGGGACAAAGAGGGAAGAAGACTCCTCCTAAGCTGGCATTATGTAAAAGAACAAAGGCAAGATGAAGTATACAAGAGCAAAGGGCAAAGTGACCTCAGCAAAGGAGAATATGTTTCCAGAAAGATCAAGTGAATCCAAATTCTGACTGCCCTCAGGAAATGCTGCAAAATTTTCCTTTTCAATAAACTGTTCATATAGCATTTTTTCTCACAATATTCTACCTCTATTTACATCCCCCATATCTTTGCCAAAAAAATAATGCCAAAAAAATCAAATAAGCACAAAGATTTAAAAAATAATAATAATAACTCAAAGAGTATTTTTTTCCTGAAACGAGAACAGACTCTGGCTCCAAGGAATTAAATTTTTCAAGGACTTAATTCTAATACTATCACAGTGTATGTGGTAATAAACCCAAATACTCAAGATGTGAATCCAAAGCAACAGCCGTGATGGCACATTCATATACTTGGTAGAACACAGGACCTGAAGAGGTAAGGTGAAGTATGTGGGGGGGTTTTCTTGTTAGTTTGCTTTCTCTTTTTTAAGTAAAGGAAGACTGACTTCTTGTGCTTTGATCAAAAAAATACCTGACATAAAGCTGAAACTTATGGAACGAATAAGGCAGCAAAAGCCAATGAGGAAGATCAACACAGAGGCTAGGGTAGGTGAGGGTAGGGTCCTTCAAGCAAGAGAACAGACAAGAAACCCCGGCCACAGCTCGCAAGAAGACGACATACAGATGCAAATGCAGATATTCAACTAAGATGCCACTAGCGGCTGAATTCACAGTGAAGTCAGACTTTTTTAGCATTCAAATAGCTAATGGAAACCAGGTCTGCTGTATTCATTTTGCTATAAACTAAAAATTCCAGTACTTAAGAGGACGGCATGCTCACATGAAGTTCAGCTTACACATGAAGTTCAGCTAGATGCAGAAGAAACACATTCATGTAACAATTTTAGCCACTCTTCTTAATACTGAAGGAAGTTCACTGGTGTGCAAATGCCAACAGAAACCTTGGAAAAGGAAAAAGCATTCCATATGCCAACACCTCCCACTTTGCTTATGCTTCAGCCTAGCTATAGTCACCTGGGCCAGAACCTAGCCCAGGATCTTCATGATCCCACGTGTCCACAGCAAAACCACTGACACAAGCTGCACATCAGCCACTTGGTCATCTCTGCACACCTGCCAATCTAGCAACAGACTGCACATTGGCACCATGTCAACAGCTCACTGTTTTCATGCAAACCAAATGTCACCTGGAGGGCCGAAGCCTTGCAGGCCCCACCATATCCAGGACCTGCAGGTCACCAGTTACTTTCTATATTATCTAGAGTAAGCCTGAATTATGGAGGCAATTTTGCAGCATGCATTGAGCTCCTCAGATTTCTGCTATCGCTGCACAAGAACCCCCACCTGATGTCTTCAAAAAAGTGTCACAGAGGCACCAGAATCCTCAGGAGAGGAAACACCCAGGACTACTGGTAATGAAACAATATCTGGATTCTTTCGGGCTCCTAGTAATTTTTTTCTAATATCTACCTAGACAAGAAATCCAAATGTTATAAATGGTGAATGCATTCAACTATTAGCAAATCATCTAAAAACATAGTATCCAACGACAGAAAAACAGAGGTTAGCAATTCCCCTTAAAAGGAGATTGAAGACCCAACTCTTAAACAAAAGCTAGATGATTTTTGAAGACTTGAAGGATTCCTTTAATTGGCCATAGCACCCCAAAATTCCCCTTGGGCGAGTGCCTATAGATTGCTACAGTCTGCAGAGCTAATCTCTCCAAGCCACTGAAAGTCACCTGTTAAGTAGCCAGAGGATACATAAGAGCCCAGTCTGGACACAAGAACCAGAGGCAGCACCACAGGGCTTCCACAGGCTTTCATCAGAATTGTTTTCCAAAACACAAGTTTGATTACAGAACAAAGTGTCCTACAAGCCCATCTGGGTCAGATCCGGTGCAGATTCTGCACTGAGCAGGCTCAGAAGGCAGCTATTCACCATTCACGGAGAATCAAAGCAAAATCACAGCACACACCCCCCCCAGAGACCAGCCTGCATCATCCACGACGCTGAACAGATCGTGGGGCTCTGTGCACCCCGGCGCTCTCCTGGCAAGGCGCGACGGCACCCAGGAGCGCGCGCCGGGCGCCACAGAGCCCAGGCAGAGCCTCCGCTCTCCACTCATCCCTCTATTCGGAGCCAGCAGCTCACTAACTTTCCCGACTCACCACCCCATGGACCAGAAACTCAAAAAGTTTGCTTTTCGTAGCTTTGCGAGCCCCTCCTGTAACTTCGTCTGTAGCCATCAGGGTCTGCTCAGCCTCTCTCACTCTCTCTCTTCCTCTTTCTTTCCCTTTTCTGCCTTTTTCTCCAACTCTCCCCTCTGAGTCCTGCTGGGCTCTCACACTTCTAATAGCGCGGAGTGGGGAGGGGGCCCCTTCAGGGCCTTGCTGACGGCCCACTCGCACACAGCCTCAGCTGCTGCATTCCTCCACTGATAAGCCAGAAATAGTTTGTGCTGCCGGGTGCTCTGTGTTTACTCTGCAGGGACAGAAAATCCAGCGTTTTAAACCTCTCTGTCCAAACACCAGAGATAAGCAGGAGGCAAATTGAAAACACGTCTCCATTCTTAGCGGCAGCACTGCCACCTCTCCTCCACGGCGCAGGGACCAGAGAGCCGGCAGTGGGGGGAGGGGGCCGCCTCAGCACTGACATAAACTCGGTGCCTCAGAGAGACTTTTCCCATTGGAAAATGCAGAGGCAGGCAGTGAGAAACAATGACTTTCCCTCGCTCCCACCGCTCCTCCCGCACTGCTTTTCCAGGCCTTTTCCCTCGGGACCTGGCAGGCAGCACACAGAAACATTCGCTGGCAGTCTTTCCAGCACACGAGACTGAGCACTAGCCCCTCTGGACAGGAGAGAATCAGCAGGAGACAGAAAGCAGGGAACAGGGAAGCAGGGCGGAGAGCGAGGGGCAGAAGGCACGGGGGGGCGGGGAGGACAGCATGGCACCGTGGCAGCCGCAGCACCAGCATCACCTCCAAGGCCCGCGGCCTCCCCACGGCCACCCTGCAGCTGCTCGCCGTCTCCCCGGGCTGTGGGAAACCCTGCTGCCCAATGGACACAAATGGTTAACGCCACGGCTGCCATCACAGGCTGGGCGGAGGCTGCCTCTTGCACAAAGTCCCGCACGTGGCAAGGCCCTGCTCCCCACGCGGGCTGGCATTGCAAGCCTGCTGGCGCCGCAGCGGGGGCAAAGCAGGGCCCACGCGGCCCTGGCTCGGCAGCCATTCCGCACCGCGGTGTGGGCTCCACGCAGCGGCAGGATGGTGGCGAAGGGCCTGCTCCTCCACGTGCACGACAGCAAGTGCTCCTGGATCCATCTGCCCTCCACACCATGGGGGAGATGCTGCCAGGTGGCTTGCTCCTCAGCTTGAAATCCTTATCTACAGGCTGCGAATTTTCTAGCAAAACCACGAGCTGCAGAGAATCAATCTGAAACAAGTAAATAAATGCTAGGGAGAAGCACAGAGAAGGTACTGAATCAGTTGGCTGGGAGCAGTGAGCTGCAAGCATCCCACAGCACATAGGGATGGGGACAAAACCTCTGCTGACCTTCAGGGCTGACCTGACCCAGCACAGCTACGGAGACCCACGGGAGCGGCAGAGCTTTGCAGAAGGCGGTAATGCTGCCGCCCCCCTCCCTCAACCTAGTCTTATCCATGCTGCCAGGAAGGCAGCAGGGCTTTGTTCTCTGCAAACCGCCCAGCTGCTTGAACCAAACGCACAGTGCTGTGTCATCAGCGTGATGCCAGCACACCTGGCAGGGCGGCAGTGGGCCTGGGCCTCGGCAGTTTCGTTCAATCCCAGAGGACAAAGCGCTTTGCCCAGCTCCCAGCACAACGGTGCTGTGCTTCCTGTAGCGACCACAGCAGCTGTGCTGCAGCCGAGTTACTGCAGGGCTCTGGGCTGGTGCTCTGCGAGCGGGGCGATAGGCCTCATCCTGCGAGGTGCAGAGAAACTGCCCAAGGCACGCGAGCCCCGAGCGGGCTTTGGGCAACAGCAAGGCCGGCGCCAGCCCGAACAGCGCCCCGAGCGGCCCGGGCCGCGCACGGGGCAGGCGGCGGCGGGAGGAGGCCGTGCCGGCCCAGCCCCCGCCGAGCGGGCGCGGCAGCGGCGGCGGCGGCAGCGGCGGGGCGCGCAGTCCCCCCTCGCGTCCCCCCGCGCTGCTCCGCCAGCACCAGCGGCACCGAATGGCAACGACGCGCCCGGCACGGGCAGGGCGTGCGGCAGCCGCGGCCCCGGCGCGCCGCGGGTAGGCCAGGCTCAGCCGGGCCCGGCCAAACCGAGCCAAACGGAACGGAACCGGGTTGGGCCGAGTCGGGTCGGGTCGGGGAGGGCGACAGCACGCGCTCCCGCGGGCCCTGACGCGGCGGCGCGCATGCCCGGCGCGGGCCCGTGAAGGTCAGCCCGCGGCCTAGCGGGAGCGCGCAGCGCCGACTTAACTCCTTCCGCGCCGGGGCCGAGCGCGGGCGGGCAGGGCGGGTCAGGGAGGCGGCTGCTCGGCCCAGCCCGGCCCAGCCCGGCCCAGCCGCAGCGGCCGCGGCGCTCCCGGGAACAGGGCGCGGCTCGGGGATAGCGGCTGGGTTGGCGCCGCCGCCCCCGAGGCTGCCCCGCGCGGCGGGTGCGGCAGGCCGGGCCGTGGGGTCCTCGCGCTCCGGCCCACGCCTGGCAGCGGCCGCAGCCGCTGGCGGGGCCGTGGGGCAGGAGGCTCCCATGGAGCGCGGCCGAGCCAGAGGCTGCACCCTGCTGGCCGCTCCCCACGGGAGCGTCTAGGACGCGGCCCTAAAACGGCATCATAACTGGGCCAGTCGCCTGGGAGTCGGGCACGGAGCATCCACTGCTGCCACAGGCAGGACAAGCAAATTCTGAGGGATACAAAAACCGTTCACGCAATAATAAAACTTGGCGCTCAGCTTTAGGATAGTTCTCCGAGCACTCCAGCAAAGAAGGCAATATAAACTAGCATATTTTGGGCAGTGGAAACTAAGGCCTAGATGAGCTGAAGGGATGTGCCCGGCCTCACCGAGCTGAGACCTCAAGCTCAGCCCAGTACTGCAAAGGAAACGTGCGCAGAAGGGCAAGGGCAATGCCCCCTGATTATAACCACTTGGCATTGAAAACTATTGTATTTTAAAACGGACCCTTTTTCCCTATTTCCCTCACATTTTCTCGTAACATTTAGAAAATCAGTATGCTTAAAAACTGCCAGATTCCCCACAAACACTTTTCCCTTCCCCAGCTGCTGCCAGCCCCGAGATGTGTCTGGCCCAGGACACGCAGCAGCCAGGACCGGCTCCGTGGCGCTTCTGCCCTCTCATATTCAGGGAGAGGGAGGCTCTGTCCCTCCTTGCTCCCTTCAAACTCCCTTTGTGATACCCTCCAACTCAGTTTATTTAAGGAAAGCCTGAAATTCTCCCTTCTCGCCTCTCACAGCTCTGGGGGCCACCTCTGTCCAACCAGTTGGATTATTCTTTTTGTTTTATAATTCTGTTATTTTTCAGCTTTTGATATTTTTAAACTATAGCCGTCAGGCTGTAAAAGCTGGGAAAGATAAGGTGGTGTTTTTTGAGGATATGTTTGTAGCTACCTCAATTTTTCTGACCTACAGGTAGTTAGAGAAGTAGATAAAACTGCTGTTTGTCCTAAAGAGGCATGGTATCTCTCATCCAATTTTCACCCAACTCAACAGGGTTCTGTCCACTGAAATATTAAAATAACCTTTAAATAACTTAAAATATTCTCTACAGTTTTAGAGCTGATGTAATATAGCATAGGAATCAGTACTGAAAATCAGGCAGAAAAATGTCCCAAGGTAGTAACTTTGCTTATTATAATAATGTTTTCTCAAGAAAAAGAAAAGGCTTGGGGAAGGAGATAGCAACTAGGTCCTCAGTTCAGAATTATTCAGTATTCTCATTGCAGTCTCAATAATGAACAAGAGAGCATGCTTATTAAATTTGCTAGCAGCATAAAGTTGGGGGGGAGCATTATAAGTATACCAGGAGAGAAGATTAAAATTAAAACCCTGAGAAGCTGGAGAAGTAGTATGAAAAGCCAGGCATAGTTCAATGTGAAACACTGTAATGTTTCACATCAAGGTGGGAATAGTCACCTCTTAAATATAGGATTGAGAACAACTGTCTAAAGAGTAGTTTTTGGAAAAAAAAAAATAAGAGAGGATGAGCTGAATGTGAATCAGCAATATTACACCCCACAAAATAAGCAGACAAACCACAGGAGCATTAGCAGTGAATGCTGCCCCACTGCTCTCTTCCCCTTGGTGACAGCAGCGATACTCCAGACTCTTCTCTTTCTCTGCGGCTTTCCCATCCTTCCTGCATTTCATAGAATCACAGAATCACAGAATGCTAAGGTTGGCAGGGACCTCTCGAGGTCACCCAGTCCAACCCCTGCACACGCAGGGTCACCTAGAGCACGTGGCACAGGGCTGCGTCCAAGCGGGTTTGAAGATCTCCAGAGAAGGAGACTCCACAACCTCTCTGGGCAGCCTGTTCCAGTGCTCTGGCACCCTCACTGTTAAAAAAAAATTTCCTTAAGTTCCTTTTGGAACTTTGGGTGCTTCAGTTTGTGGCCATTACCTCTAGTTCTGTCGGTGGCCATCAGATCTTTAATTTGAGCAAATCAATAATAAAGTACAAAATATGAAAGAAGTATGAATATATGTAGCTAAGGAAGAAGTGAGAAAGCACTAGCAGAAGGCACTAGGAGAGGAGAAACCACATAACCAAAGAAGGAAAGCAGAGCAATCCTGGCATTTCAGCCACCTCCCATCAGCTAAGCTACTAGAACAATTACTTAGGTGAATAAAACCGCAGCAGACTTAGGACCAATGGAAATAAGACCAGTAAGTAATACTGGTCATCATAAAAAAACTGTGTTGCCCAGGTGTCTTTTTAAAAGTTCTTACTTTGCAGAATAATTAAAACAATTGAAAAGAAATTGCTCCCCCCAAAAGTAAATGTTACTCTCAAACAATACATAATTAGAGCAAACATCAGTGAATTTTAGGAAAATGGCAGCCAATGGGAAAATGACAGATGTAATTTAAATGCAACTTAGAAAAATGTTATTATATGTTTTAAATTCTTAACATGCATATAATTTGTATGTAATGCCAGGCAAAATAAATATTAGCTGAAAGACTATAAACAAAAGGGAGTATAAATAATAAAATGAAGTAGAAAGGAAGTGGCTATTAAGGACTCCAAAGATAAGTGTTATATCCAGATTTTTTTTTTTACCATCTTCCTTAAAGATCTCAAGAAGGGAATAAAAGGCATGTGATTAAGTTCTCATATGACAAGATTTTGGGGAAGTTTCATAGCCAGTGAGGACACAGATTAAAATTCAAATGAGCCTAATGTTAGACACAAGACTTAGGCTGGAAAAATGCAAGCAGACATTGGAAGATAAATCCTGAAATGAAGGAATGTCTACATTGTAATGTGTCCGTAGAAGCAGACTAGACAGTATTCAAATCTTTTCAGCTTTCCATTCTCATACTGCATAAATCCATATCTGAAGTCAAAGAAATATGGAAATGTTGGCCACAGCAGCTCATGTCACAGAGATGTGATTACAGTGCTCAAGCTTAAGTGGGACAACAGACTTTCAGCTCAGGATCTTTTCTGAGCATGAGAGCATTGTTGAAGCAGAATGCAGCACAGTACAGTCGCTTCTCTCCTCATCCCTCACCACAGCACAGGCGCAGCATGATGCAGATCACAGCTCAGGCAACAAACTGAGCCTGGCAATGCGTCGCGAAGGCACAAAGCGAGCACAGTACCATACTGCATATCTTCCCAAAAGAAATGGGTCTAAATGACAAGAGACATAAATAGTCGCACAGATTACCTCTTAAACATAAATGGACCTCAAGGCATATGTAGGGGGTAGAAAAAAACTAAGCTGAATCATTATGGCATTTGGTGCTTTGCAAAATAAATAGAATTTACAAGGATCCACTAGAAAAACTCAAAGGGCTTGAGGTAAGTGGATGTGTATGTGGACTGCAAGAGGGAAAAGAGCATGTGCTGTGCCTTAGGTCACATTATCGGTGATATTTCACTATTTTTGCAGTCTCGGTGCTCAGTTGGGTCTAGGGCCCAACAGCAGAAAATGGTATGGATACAAACCATATGGTCCCTGTCCTTTCCAGTCTGAAGTTAACACATGGAAATGGAAATGGAAGACAGAGACAGCACTATCCATGGTGACAGGCAGCAGGCTTGGGGCACCAGCTGTTTAGCTACGCTAGTTTTGAATAGCCACGAAATTCCTACTCCCTGCATCCCACCCTCAGCACCTGTTTTCTGACCAATTTATACCCAGGCTGCAACCTGAAACCACAGGAACAATGTACTTGTGGGGGATGTTACTACCCTGTTCTCCCATGGGGAACCAGCACGCTTCCTTTCCCCGAGACACTCAGATATTGCACCCAAGCCAGTACGTGCACGTGTGACAGAGCAATGTGGCTGCTGCCTATAAATATGATGGCAAATAATAAAGCATAAGTCTCTGCTAAGTTTATAGAGAGAAAGGCTTTGTAGATTATTAGTTATCAACCCAAGGGTGACAAGAAAATCAGAAAAATATGTCACTAAATCTAGGCAGGCAATATTCCAGATAGTAAGTCTGCAGTAGGATATTAACAAACATTAAACAATCACTAAACAACACTGTACAAACAAACATAAAAAAATAAAAATGGTGAAAATTTTATGTAACTGAAGTTAAATGTCTAATATTCCAGCCATAAGGAATGTGAGGAGCAAAACACTGAAATCAAAAAGGCTACAAATATAAAAAAGCCTGTGAAATTTCCATTCTTTAGAAAAATTTGTCTATAATATAACTGATGCCTTTAATACTTCATCTGATCAATAACAGCCCTCCCACTTACCTGAAACCAGCACCGCTACCTTTTGCATTTTTTCCATCATTAACTTCCAAACAGCTTTTTTTTTTTCTATTTCTCCATCTTCTGCCTTTACAGCCAATCCTTCCTTCCTGCAGTTGAACTGTTCTCACTGCGTATCTCAGCACTGTAATTCTGTCTTTTCTCAACTTTGCAAATACTTGTTGTCTCCACTTGGAATGTTGCTGACAAAAATTTGCTCTGAAACCCTCTCAGACGCTGAATAAAGGTGTAAGGAAGTGCCTGCCAATGTACCCATCTTCTCTGTTTGCTGGCTTTAACCCATCCTGCCACCGCTTCACTGTGGCGTTTCTCATGCCTCAGGCCTTCAAGAAATTTTGTCAACCATCACAGTTCCTCATTAGAAATAGCTTAATGAAGAACCAGTTTCAGCTCTATGACCCTCCCCCTCATAACAGCCTTTCCATTACACTTATCATTTCTTTTCCATATTTTCAGGATCATGAAATAGGGGGACAAAGAAGAAAACAGGATCACAACTCTTTAGAATAGACTTTGGTCTGTTTGGAATATGCTGGGAAGAACCCTGTGGGATATGGCCCTAGAGAAAAGAGGGGCTTGTTGCTTTTCAAAGATCTCTGCCTCCAAATTCAAGACTGATCCACCCTTACAACAAGAAAATCAAGCAACGGTGACAGGAGGCTTGCGTAGATGAACAAGGAGTTCCTGACCATAAAGAAGTAAGAATACAAGAAGTGGACGCAGGGAGAGGTGACTGAGGTGGAATATACAGACACAGAGCATGCAGGGAGGGAGTTAGGAAAGCCAAAGCCTGTCTGCAGTTGAATCTGGTAAAGGATATGAAGGACAACAAGAAAGGCTGCTACAAGTACATCAGGGCCCACTGCTGAATGGGGAAGGGGAGCTGGTGAAGAAGGGCACAGAAAAGGCGGAGGTGCTCAATGGCTTTTTCACTTCAGTCTACTCGTAAGACTGATCTTAGCAAACCCAGGCCGCTAAGATGATGAGACAGTCTGGAGCTAGAAAGACCTATCCTTGCTGGAAAAGAATCCATTTAGGAAACATTCAAACAAACTGGATACACAGATATGTTTGCTGAGATTCAGAGATCCTCTATATACACTTTTGAAAAAATTGTTCTGTCTTTTCTTTTACAAGAATTATTATCAGACGCTCTAATGCCTCCTGGCTAGCAAGAATCCTGCTTTCCTTATGAAGAACTGCACCAATGCAGGCAGTTAGTGACAGAAGAAGGAATTGTTTAGACAGGAACATGAGTGTGTAGCGTCACTCTGTCGTGCAGGGAGCCAGCAGAGCAGCACGAGCAGCAGCGCCTGGTTCGAGGCTCGCCGCTCCCCGGGCTGCCGCAGCGGAGCGCCTGGGTGCGCGGGCGGCCTCTGCTCTGGCACAGACACGGAGAGCACAGAGCCTGCGCGGCCGGCACTGCAAAGCTCTGCACCGAGTCCTCCCTCTGCCGCGCTTCACGGTTTATTTCCATGGGAACAGATTCCTGCCTTTCCCGTTGCCGAGGAGACAGGCGCTGCTTTCGTTGTCTCTGAAGCATTTCAGTGTCTTTAAGATCATAAGGAGGTTTACACAACTGTAGGCGCTTCCTCCCCCAGATAAACTGATCAACCACTCTCCCCATTCCTGTTCTGCAGGACCTATTTTGGGCACTTTTATATGTCAGATTATTCCCAATAGCTGGTTTTGTTACCCAAATTTAAAACAACATCTTTCCCGCTATTGTTCGGGCAGCAATTTTGAGTCACTCTCACTGACCAAGCCTGTAGTTAAACTAATTCCTTCCTCTCAGTGGGTTCCTTTGGTCTTGATCTGTACTAAAGCTGGCTGGCAAGGCTAGCGTCACTCCCTACTCCATCTTCCCCTGCTTCCCCCGTTTTTAAATAGAATGTGTTTGCAAAAGCCAAGGGCTCTGTATGCACTTGAAGCCTCAGGATGGCAGTAGTGCTGGCTGGCAGAGCAGGCACAGAGGAGAAGGAGGAGGATTCCTGCAATGTTTCTGAACTTTGCTGTCAGGTATTGGAGAGCTCTGTGAGGCTGTGGGCGCCAGGGAGACTGTGCCCCGCGCAGGTTCCTGCTGCCCCTGTGTGGCAGCCTCTGCCTGTTAACTGACGAGCATTGGAGCAGAGCAGGATTGCAGCAGAGGAGACCTGCAGGGCAGCAGTGGAGAGCAGCACTACAAGCTTGGCAAAACATTTCATTGATGCCAGGGATTATCTCCTCATGTTCTCCCCTCCCTCTCACCAATATTTCCCTCATCCTTTCCAGCACAAGGGGAGCATAAACTCACAATGAAGGCTTGGAAGTTGAGGATCAACAGTTTGGGGAGGGAGTGACAACTGAGGAGGGAGCCTTGTGTTTATCTATGTGTGGGCAAGGACAGGCAGTGAGAGACTATGCTCAAAGACTGATGGATGGACTCCCACACTGGAAGAACCTGGAGGCTGGTAATTTCTTCTCTTCTATCAGTGCTCTAACAGTCAAGGGGAGTAAGTTCCTTTCACTGCAAGAGACTTTAGAGCCATCTGGGATTGAAATGTGCATTAAGACCCAGAGAAAGGCACATGGCTGGGGGGGGAGACTCTTCTGCAGGGGGTGGAGGCATTCGTCTGCTCACCAGACATGCTTTCCTGGGCTGAGGACCCTGCTTTGGGGTCTGCTAGGCCCACATGGGCCTAGGGAGTCCTGGAGCAAGTTGAGAGAACTACAGAGCTCTGGGGACAAAGAGGCAGAACATGGGAGCCCAGGCAATCCCTGAACTAACAGGTGCAAGGGAAGGGCTCAGGTCAGAGTAGAGGCATCCTGCAGGTCACCAACTACCTGTGTGGCTGACACTACAGAAAAACAGAGCTTTGGCTTTTGTGACCATGGATCCTTTAAAGAATGAGGGCTACTAGCAAGAAGCAGGATTAATATGACAAAGTGGTATAGGCATCTTTTCCTAAAGGCTTGCCAGCCTAGTGAGGAAGGACTGTGGTAACAACCCATATGTTAGGAGATGAGGACAACAGCTTGCAGGTGAGTGAGGAAACAGGGATGGGGCAGGGTGATGAGAGCAAGAGAGCCCTCAAGAAGGATAAAAAAAAGGTCAGAACAGGCCCACCTTAACATGCCTACACACGAATGCACACTGGGAAACACGAAGAGGGAGCCGTAGCTCCACATGCAGATGCAGAGCAATGACATTGTTGGAATGACTGAAATGAGAGATACCTGGCACGACTGGAGTGCTATGACAGATGACTATGGGTTCCTCAGGAAAGACAAGCATGGGGGATGCTCTTTATGTGCAGCACCAGCATCTTACAAACTGCCCCAAAAGGGTGAGAAGTTGGATGAAATCTTCAAGCAAGTGCAGAAAGTATCCGCATCGTGGACCCTGGTTCTTACAGGAGACTTAAACGTCTCAATCAGCTGGAAGGGCAACACAGCAGGACGCAAACAGCCCAAGAGTTAACCTGGTCAAGTTCAGCAAGGGGAAATGCAGTCCTCTACCTGGGGAGAAATACCTTTGTGCACCAGTATGGGGCAGTGGCAGGGGAGAGCCTTGACAAGTCCTGGGCTGAAACGGCTACACATCATAACTAAGGGTAGTAGCAGCAATAATTCCTAAATTCATGTACAGCGAGAGGCAATGTTCAGCTCTGCTATGCGTATTGGATCAGGAATTCCTCCTTTCCAGGTAAAGTGGCCTTGTTAACAGACCAGGCTTCCCATATAGGATCTTTCAGATCAGCACCATCTCCCTCTGACAATATTTTCCTGGGTAACTAAATATGCTAAGTTCTTGTGGTCACTCATCATAAAACTTTTTTTTTCACACTACAGAAGATTTTGGAGGTCTCTGCTGAACATATTTTCATACTCCATTAGCCTTTTTGAATTGCAGATAATTGAAAGGGAACGAGTACTAGAGTAATAGATAGAAATGTTCCTTGAACAGCATCATTCTAGGACATTTTTTCTTTTACTATGATTCCAAAACTCATCTACAACCACTCCCTCTACACAGATCAATCTATGTTTGTTTTTCTATATATGATCCATGTATATCTACTAAAAATGATGTGTGTTAAAAAGAAAATGACACCTAAATAAAATATATGAACAGTAAACATTTGTTGATGTATATTTAAATTGCCCCCCCCCACACAATTATTCATCACTGCACTAATTCTATCATCTGATATCTCTTTCCAAATCTTTATGGAGTTTTATTTTTGCCCCTCAAATACTTGTTTGCTTAACATTTCAAGTCATGAAAATATAAGGCTATTCAGAAAAGAGAAATATTTTTCAAAGTGGCTCTTCAGAGAAGATTTCCATTTATTGGGAGCTTAGACACTTATTCATATGTAGACACCTATATAGCTATACCTAAATGTAGGTGTTTTAATGTGAGCATTGAATCCCACCCTGATATTTGAAATATTACGAGGGCCTTACTCTGCTGGGACAATGGCAGTTAATACATTGATCATGAGATCGTGGGACAGAATATTCTCTGCAAACAGGAACCAACATAGAAAGAACAAACTTCCTAAAAAGATCAGGAAAGTCCAGCACTGTCTGTTTTTAAGGAGCATTCTTCTTTGAGAAAGACCTAATGATGCTAATTCTTACCATTACCATTCTGACACCATCATTGAGCACAAGATCATAAATCAACAACGATTGTCTGGAAAAAAATCAAAAAAACAAATACTCTTCCAGGATTTAGAGCCTGCAAGACAGGTGGAATAGTACAGCTTCATCTGAGACACTCTCTAGTCTTTGGTTCTGCACTTCAGAAACAGAAAATACAGAATGCCAGAATGGTTGAGGTTGGAAGGGACCTCTAGAGGTCATCTAGTCCAACCCCCTGCTCAAGCAGGGGCACCTGGAGGACGTGGCACCCGGTCGCATCCAGATGGGTTTGGAAGATCTCCAGAGAAGCAGACTCCACAACCTCTCTGAGCAGCCTGTCTTTATAACTTATATGGAAATATTGAAAATTCTGCTCAAGCAGGCTTTAAATAGTTGGTTTTAAATAGTACCAGAGGAGGTCCAGGTTTGGCAGAGAGATGGTAGAACATCACCATGTAAAGATCAATGAAAGTTTTTAGACTAACACTTGTCAAGAAGGACAGGTACAGCTGGTTTTGGTAAAGTTCCTAACCCTGCAATGCATATAAAAGTCTTCAACTACTCAAGAGCCAAAGGATGCATACCAAAGAAACCAGAGGGATCTGGGAGAGAGGGAATGATTTATAGGTGGACAGTGACAGTGCCTCATCAGCACCCAGCAACATTAACCTTAGCACCCTCTCCTCACTGACTCTTCTCCTTCCGCATCCAAGCATTCAGACTGCTCCATAATCTCAGTTCCAGCCCAGCTCCACTGCCGCTCAACTAATGCAGCTCATCAAAAGAGCTTGAATTGGTCTTCTTGGGGTCTTTGGCGACTGTACATAACAGCAGTTTTCTCAAAAGAGGCCTTTGAGCCCCAGATGGAGAAGTATTTGAGCCTATGATATCCAGGAGAAATCTTACTACTGCCACTCATTCTACATGGAAAGGTAGAAAATACAGAAATGGGTGGCAAGGTAACTTAAAGCATCATCTGATGCGGACCTGTGAACCCAAGTAATCTGTTAAGAAGACACAAGCAAATGCCAGACCTGTGGCGCCTCCAGATGATGCTTCTACAGTCACAAACCATAGAACATAAGACCATTAAGGATCATTCCATTCCTGGGCACCCAAACATCTCTGCTCTCGAAGTGAAGATAGTATTACTTACCTCCACTGCAAAGTAAAGGTAAAGCTGAAGGGAAAGAATTCCGTGTTTCTGACCAACGGAATTACATTTATCAACATGAATCCACAATCCCATGGGTGTCTTAATTCATACTATTTCTCTGTTACATGACCCATATTGTGTATAGGTGTCTTAATTATTAATCCACCCTTCCTATAAAGTTAAAAGTGAAGGAACTTTTGGCAAAGGGCGAATGTTGGGAGATATTGGCAGGGAAAAGCCTTAAGGAAAAGATAAAATTAGTAGCAAGGCAAGTCCTTGCACTGCTTAATGACATAAACAAGAAGAAACATAACCCATAGGCTATCTGCTCAGAAGCACCGCTTTGTTTCTGCAGGAACAGAGTCGAGCCAAAAGAGAAAAAGCAGTCTTCTTATCTACACACTCACCATGAACACGGACTGCAGTACTTGTGTGTACATTATTTCACTGACATGAAGTAACACTCTTTCATGCACACATACATCCTAAATGTAGAAGCAGATTATACCAAGTTGAAATAGTAAATATTAACCAAGCCAAAATACTAAATAGTGAATATTGAACAAAAATGATGGAGAGATTTTAAGGAGAAAAATATGAGTAATATTAGGAAGCTCTTTGTTTAAGAGCATTTTATTAGATACTCAAAAGAACATAATCATAAACAACAACAGAAATAAAAAGATACACTCCTTTAAAAGAGGAAAGTAACAAGAGAATCAAAAATAAAAAGGCAACAAAAATAAGAAGGCAACAATGAGGCCAGTATTCATAACCTTTACATTACAGTAATTGCAATATCTAATGTTCAATTACAGGACTTAATGTACTAGACAGTCACAAACAATATGAAAAGATGTTTTTAAAAGTTCCAGTATGCTTAGAATGAAAAAAATGCTTAGAAATGATTCGCAGTTGATGAAACATCAAGCAGTCATGTGATTCTTGACACTAAACATTTCTATTAAGTATTTAAAAAGGGGTCAGAGGATATGTTCACTCTTTATATTGAAGTCAAAATGCTTACTCCTCCAGCTGTTCCTATACAAAGGTGCTAAGGGCAGATAGTTTAAAATTATGTGCTAGATACTACCATTCAACTGCTTTACAAGATATGACTTATGTGCTCCTCACACCATCATTATGAATTCTTAAGAAATCTTGAAACACTGGAGAAGAATAGAAGAAAGATAATATTGCACCAGATAATTAAAAACTGTTAACTGGATGACTTGATTAATTATAGGCCAGTAAATCTGTCAGTCTAACAGCATTGTTGATATACTACTCAGTAAATATCGGTGCTACTGAAGAATATTTTTATAATTAACACAGATCAAATTTTATGGAAAACATATCTTGTCAGACTAACCTGATAAATTTTCATAAGGCTACTTGTGGGGAGGAAGGGGGAAGGAAAAATATAGCCACATTGTCCTTACAGCTTTCCATAAAGCACCAGTTGTGTGGGTACAGTTACACTGTGAATGCAGTTGAGGTCAGTGCAGAGAGTGTAATCTGGCAGTAGATTTCACCTCAGCTCGATGCAGATGTCTGCAACACATGCACCTACTGACGAGCTGACCACCCTCGAGCAATGTGGAGGAGCAGCCACTTTAGTGAAGTTTCAGGACATTATAGAATGATCTATGTTTGGCCTTTATATTATAGTGTGGTGAGTCAAACCCTGTATTCTGTGCAAAGAGAATCTGTGATGACTAGTTCAGATACAGACAAGTGCAGTTAATCAAATAAACCACGTCTTTTTTATCCACTTGTAATGCATGGCTCTAGAATCTAACCAGAGAAACCACAGCATAGTGTAACAAAAGCATTTTAAATAACCTAACCACTTAATGAGTGCTCTGTGTATAGCTTCGAAGTGTTGGTATGCGTAAACTGCTATTCTGCAATTAGTTGCTGTGATAACAAATCGCAGAGCAAACTCCAGGGAAGAGCGACTATGCTAAGACTGGCATTAGCTGAAGAACACTTCGTCTCACTATCTTAAGCTAGGCCACAGAGCCCTTGTTTTTTTTTTATTTTTCAGGAATTTCTTTAGAAGTCAGATGACAGAGGAGTGCCATCCAGGCTGAGAATCACCGTTCATCTCATTTACAGGTCCCAGAATTTATTGTGGCAAAGCAGTGAAGGTTAGAAACAAACTACCACAAGAAGCAAGAATAGGCAGCCAGAGCAGAGTAAAAGTTTAAACTTTTAAACATTTTAAACATTTAACAGTTAAATGAAGAATTGGTGGTAGAGAAGACTTGTTATTTGGTTAATGTCATTTATTATATTTACGAATAATACAGGAGAAATATGAGATGGAAATGAATCCTTATTCCGTTTGCATAAGACACAAGAGGAGAAGTCACTCATACTGTTATCCAAGTGCTACGGTGAACTCGGAAGAAAATATATATATAAAAATAAATTCAGAGGGCCTGAAATAAGATTTCTTGGGAAGCAATAAACGTGCAAGAGTCTTCCCAAATATGGAAGAAACAACAGACACACAATGCACATGCAAAGCAAGGGTCAAAGAGCTGATAAAAATCTGGGAATGTGAACCAGGACCACCCTGGTACAAGCAGCTAGTGTGGACTTCGGTAACACAAGGGTCATCCTGGTGTGAGCCAGGAGGGACAAAGGCAAAGCACAGGTGTGAAGGGGAAATAGAAAAAAAAAGAAAAAAAAAAGAAAGTGGCAATAGAAACGCTAGGAAAAAAAACCCCACACTTACTACAAAAACATGAAGAGGAGGCTAAAGACATGGTAGGACCAGATAAGGAGAAGGGGTCGAGGAAGGAGTTAAGGATGTATAGAAAGCATTAGCTAGAGAGTGATGTAAGAGACCAGAAAGTGAATGTAAATAAATTACTGAGACAAGAAAGAAGTCAAGAGGAAGCACAGATAAGTGCATATGGAAAGACAGACAAGAAAGAAAATCTGTGAAAGTTCAGTCTGCGACTAAGAGGAAGGAAAAACAGTTGCAGGACAGAGAAGTAATAGACAAGTTGTATCAGATGATATCAATGCTATATGGTGGGGTAGAGTCAGACTCTTCTGTGCCTCTGCCAAGAACTACTCAAAGAGCTCGCCAGAGCTATGGCCCTGCTCTATAGCCTGCCGTGAAGAAACTCTGTCAGCAACGGGTACCCAAGGATGGCGCGTCCACACTGGTCTTGTCCGTACAGGCTCAGCATTCAGGATTCAGAAAAGGAGGAAATGTCACCGATCAAGATAAAGAAGTGAGAGATGGAAATACAGGCATAGATCCTTCGTATGCAGCAAAGCCACAAAAGTGCTGTTCAAGGCCTGTCTTCCTCAGCACGTGTCCAGGGGGTTGTTGCTGGACACTTGCCAATCATTCTATTCATACCTGAAGAGCTGAGAAAATCTGGTAATAACCTACAGATGTTCAAAGGAAGTAGCATGAAAGTCTGTAAATAAGAAACACTTGAAGAGAAAATAGTCAGTAGGCACTTATGTCACCCTAACTGCTGTGACCCATCTTAAGGTGTGACAGTGTTGTTGTAAAATTAAATGTCTTTCAGAAAGACATTGTTTAATATTAATATGTATTATAATATACATAACAGTATTTCTCTCCACAGTTGCAAGTTCTGCTACCACAACAATAAAAAAGTGAGACTCTCCAAAAGCCAAATGCTCGGGTCAAGTCTGCTTCCTCCCATCAGCGATCCCATATAGCTCAGTTCCTGCAGCTGAGAATGCGTCCCTAAGCCACCTAAAGCCAATCCACACCATTTCCTTTCCAACTTTTTTCCAACAGGAGCAAAACAGATAGCAGGCACATACAGGAAGTTAAGTTGTCCTGGATGAAGAAAGCTGGCCATGCTTACTGCTCCTTCCCCCACCACTTCTATACTCTGTGGTTGGCTTCTGTCCTAATCCGCATTTCACCTCACAGCAAGGCCACGCCTGCCTCCAGAACTTGGCTCACCCACCAGAGCTCCCTATGTGTTCCCTAAGCTGCACTGCAAAATCTCTTACCCTTTTCCTCTGTCATTCCAGGCGCTGCTTCCTAGCTCACCGCTACTCCTCTGCCTTTTGACTCTTCCCTGGACTATGTGCTACAATTTTTTAGTTTATCTAGTAAAAATTTATCTGGTTCAAATGTATCTAGTACAGAGGGGCTACTATGCTACAGAAATAATGAAGTCAAAGACAGGGAAGGGAGTTTCAATTAGACTATTTAAAGGTCTATTTTTTCTCTTTCTTAAAAGCTGTTTAAAGTCAACTGTGACTGACATCTGGAATAAAAGTAGTCTTTATCATTTATTACCCTTATATTTAATAAGAGTGTGAAAAAAATCACGTCTGACATCATCAGATCTCAGATGAAAGGTTCGCTTAGCCCCCAATTATCTCTTCATCAGCATTCAGTAATAGGTGTTTGAAGAAAGACTATACAGAAAAAAATAAAAAAAATCTGAAGAAGGGCTTATGGCCACCAAATCCTGTCTATTATTTAGAATTATATCGGATGTTCTACTAAAAATATTCCTAAACATTAAAACATTTGCCTTTTTCATATATGTGTAGAGAACCATAGCTACAACATACTATTTCTGTAAGAAGCAAGGTGTGCATATTCCCCTTGTATGGCCTTTCTGTCCCAGCAATTATGGTGTACTAGCATCCTGAGCCAGAGACTTAAACTGGACTACCGTGTTTAATAGCCACTATTGGATTTGTCTAATATCTTTGAACCTATTTATATTACAGATGGTTAAGACCTCCCCTAATAATGAACTCTACAATATGATTTGGCACTATAAGTTTGGTGTTTGTTTTAAATGTGCTGCCTGATAACTTCATCACATGCCCGTACATTCTGCAAATCACACATCCAAGTGTTATATAAATTGTACTTTGCCTTCTCTGCAGGATAATCTCTAACATAGTCTTCTTTGTCTATTTTTTTCCTAAAAAATTTCATGGGCCCGCTCTCCATGACTCACTATCCTCATTACCTTTTCTATAATACTTTCAGTTTTAGTAGTCCCTACATCTCAAAGGATATAGAACAGCATGAACTTTTCAGGATATGGGTGAACCATGAATTTATACAATTAGACAGTAATAACTTGGGTTTTGCACTTTTCCCATAATACCTAACATCAAATTTCACATTTTAATTGCTGCTGAGTGTTAAGCTATTAATATTTGCAAACAACTACCTATAAAAATGTTTAGGTAACTTTCCTGAGCCAAAAGAGGTCATTTCAACAACAATACTTCTACACTAGTTTGCTTATTTTACCCACATGCATAGCTTCATAATTTATAGAATCACAAAATGCTTAAGGTTGGAAGGGACCTCTAGAGGTCATCTAGTCCAACCCCCCTGCACACGCAGGGTCACCTAGAGCACGGGGCACAGGACTGCGTCCAAGTGGGTTTTGAAGATCTCCAGAGAAGGAGACTCCTCAACCTCTCTGGGCAGCCTGTTCCAGGGCTCTGGCACCCTCATTGTTAAGAAATTTTTCCTTAAGTTCCTGTGGAACTTTTGGTGCTTCAGTTTCTGGCCATTTCCTTTAGGTCTTTCGGTGGCCACCACTGAAAACAGGCCAGCCCCATCCTCCTCATTGCCTCCCTTGAGATACTTCTAGACACTGCTCAGGTCCCCTCTCAGCCTTCTCTTCTCCAGCTGAACAGGCCCAGCTCCCTCAGCCTCTCCTCATAGGGCAGATGTTCCAGGCCCCTGATCATCCTTGTAGCCCTGTGCTGGACTCTCTCCAGCAGCTCCACATCCTTCTTGTACTGTGGGCCCAGAACTGGACACAATACTCCAGATGAGGCCTCACCAGCGCTGAGTAGAGGGGCAGGATCCCCTCCCCGGACCTGCTGGAGACGCTCTTCTTAATGCACCCCAGGATCCCATTGGCCTTCTTGGCCACGAGGGCACACTGCTGCCTCATGGTCAACTTGTTGTCCACCACGACACCCAGGTCTCTCTCTGCAGAGCTGCTCTCCAGAAGGTCAGTCCCCAGCCTGTCCTGGTGTCTGGGTTATTCCTCCCCAGGTGCAGAACCTTGCACTTGGCCTTGTTGAACTTCATGAGGTTTTTCACCACCCAGTTGTCCAGTCTGTCCAGGTCCCTCTGGATGGCAGCGCAGCCCTGTGGGGTATCAGCTACTCCTCCCAGTTTCGTATCATCAGCAAACTTGCTGAGGGAGCACTCTGTGCCTTCATCCAGGTCATTGATGAATAAACTGAACAGGACTGGACCAAGGACTGACCCCTGGGGGACCCCGCTAGCTACAGGCCTCCAACTAGACTCGGCACCACTGATCACCCCCCCTCTGACTCTGCCATCCAGCCAGTTCCTAATCCACCTCACTGTGCACTCATCTATCCCACATGTCTGGAGCTTGCCCTGGAGGATGTTGTGAGGGACGGTGTCGAAAGCCTTGGTGAAGTCGAGATAGACGACATCCACCGCTCTCCCCTCATCTATCCAGCTGGTCATTCCATCATGGAAGGCTATCAGGTTAGTCAAGCAAGATTTCCCCTCGGTGAATGGGGACTTTCCCTGCTGTTCCCTGCTGACTACTCTTGAGCACCTTCTTGTCCTCCATGTGCCTGGAGACAAGGGCCAGTATGAGCCATTCCATCACTTTTCTGCGAATGGAGGTGAGGCCGACTGGTCTGTAGTTGCCTGGGTCCTCCTTCTTGCCTTTTTTGAAGACTGGCGTGACACTGGCTTTCTTCCAGTCCTCTAGCACCTCCCCCGTTCTCCAGGATCTTTCAAAGATCATGGAGAGCGGCTTAGCCATGACATCCGTCAGCTCACGCAGCACTCTGGGGTGCATCCCATCAGGGCCCATGGATTTGTGGGTATCGAGTTTCCTTAAGTGCTCTCTGACCCAATCTTCCTCTACCCAGGGCAAGTCTTCCCCTCTCCACCAGCTTCTTCTCTTGTCCTTGGGGCCTGGGACTCTAAAGGGCTGCCCTTGGTAAACACCAAAGCAAAGAAGGCATTCAGCAACTCTGTTTTTTCTGTGTTATTTGTAACCAGGGTGCCCATCCCGTTCACCAGCGGGCCCACGTTTTCCCTGATCTTCCTTTTACTGTTAATATATTTGAAGAAGTTTTTCTTCTTATTTTCAACATCCCTTGCCAGATTGCGTTCCAAATGCGCCTTAGCCTTCCTTGTCGCATCTCTGCATTCCCTGACAATGTTCCTGTATTTCTCCCAGGGGGCCTGACCTTTTTTCCACAGTCTGTATACCGCCGCCTTCTGCTTGAGCATTGCCACAAGCTCCCTGCTCATCCACACAGGTCTCCTGCCCCCTCTGCCTGCCTTCTTACACACAGGGATGCACTGCTGCTGGGCGTGGAGGAAGCGCCGCTTGAAAACTAACCCTTGGGCCCCCCTACCTTCTAGAGCTCTAGCCCATGGGATTCTGCCAAGGAGGTCTCTGAAGAGGCTAAAGTTGGCCCTCCTGAAGTCCATGGTTGCAAGGCTGCTTACAGCCCTGCCTCCTCCTCGTTGGATCCTGAACTCCACCAACTCATGGTCACTGCAGCCGAGGCTACCCCCCACCTTCACATCTCCTACAAGTCCCTCCCTATTTGATAGCACGAGGTCCAGTAGCCCACGTCTCCTCGTCGGCTCCTCCACAACCTGCGTCAAAAAGTTATTGTCGACGCTCTGCAGGAACCTCCAGGACTGTTTGTGCCTGGCCGTGTTGTCCTTCCAGTTGATGTCGGGGTAGTTGAAGCCCACCATGAGAACCAGGGCCTGTGACCGTGGGGCAATATCCAGCTGACTACAGAAGGCCTCATCAACCTCCTCGTCCTGGTCAGGTGGCCTGTAGCAGACACCCACCACAGTGTCTCCCACATTAGCCTGCCCTTTAACCCTTACCCACAAGCTCTCAACTCGCTCGTCCTCCACCCCCAGGTTGAGCTCCATGCATTCCAGGTGCTCTTTCACATAAAGAGCAGCTCCACCACCTTGCCTTCCCAGCCTGTCCTTCCTAAAGAGCACATAGCCTTCCATGGCAGCGCTCCAGTCGTGTGAGCTATCCCACCACATCTCTGTGATTCCATTGAGATCATGACGCTGGGACCGCACACAGATCTCCAGTTCGTCCTGCTTATTCCCCATGCTTCGCATATTGGTGTGCAGGCTTTTCAGGAAAGTAACTGAGCCTGCAGGTTTCCTAGGAGGGGTGAATGAGGACCCTCTATAATCATATCCCATTCTCACTTCCCCACTCCCATACTCCCGCTGGAAGCCGTCTGACCTTGGCTGTGTGGTACTAATCACTCTGTCTGTGTGACACACCCCTTCCCCCTTCTCGCCTAGTCTAAAGCCCTCCTAACCAGGTTGGCCAGCCTTTTGACAGAGACATGTGCCCCTCTTGCTGAGGTGGTTCCCATCATGCCCCACCAGCTGGTGGTCATCAAACAGAGTCCCATGGTCACAGAAGCCAATAGCCGTTTGCCAAGCCCAGCGGCACAGCCAGTTGTTAATTGGCGATATCCGCCTTCTCCTCCTTGTATCCATTCCCCTCGTTGGTAGGATAGAGGAGAACACTACCTGGGATCCCATACCTTTCATGGCCATCCCTAGGGCTCTGAAATCTCGCTTGATATCCCTCAATTTCCCCATGGCATCATTAGTGCCCCCGTGAAACAGTACCGGGGGTAATAGTCAGACTCCTGGACAAGCCTTGGGAGCCTCTCTGTAACATCCTTTATTCGAGCCCCTGGCAAGCAGCAGATCTCTCTGGATGAGGGGTCTGGTCTACACATTGGCGCCTCCGTGCCTTGCCGCGTGGAGTCACCCACAACGATCACCCGCCACTTCTTCCGAGTGCTCCTTTTCTCCTTAGGGGGAGCAGCCTCAGGGCATGGACCTGACTGCCTCTCTGCAGACAGCCCCCTAGATGGGCCTTGGTTCATGACCTCGTCTATCTGATCCCCAAGTTCCAGGGCCTCGCACCTGTTGGACGTGGTCACTGGTGGAGGTGAGGCGGGCCGTGGAAGGGTTCTCCTGCCACCTCGAGTAGGGACCTGTTTCCATTGTTGATCGTCCCTCGATACTGTTAATTCTGCCCCCTCTGCCCTATGGCAAGAGGGTACTGGGTTTACAGACTGAACTGGGGGGTTCTCTGGGTGGTTTTCCTGGGAAGACTGCAGCACGCAGCTCCACCAGTCTATTTCTCTTTCACATTCCCTGATGGCCCTCAGCCTTTCTACCTCCTCCTTCAGCTCTACCACCAGGCTGAGCAGGTCACCCACCTGCTAATTCATCAACATTCATTCAGTTTAGACTGACATACTACCATCCAGTTCTGTGAAATCCATCCACAATTATTGAGAGACAGGTTTAGGTTCCTTAACCGAACATCACATCATCAGCGAATTTTGTTGCCTCATCATTTACTTCTTTCCAAATCATTTATCAACACATTGAATACCAATGAGGGACCAAACTGCCATTCTTTCCATTATGAAAACTAAACATTATTCCTGCTTCTGCTTCCTACCTTTCCCTGCTATCTTTGAGGAATTTCCTTACTGACTACATACTTCCTTTACTAGCCTTTATATTTTTTAGAAATCTTGATGAGAATATTTTAAAAACATGCAAGTACAATGCACCGACAGACCCACTCTTGTTCACAGAATCCTTCAAAGAACCTGACCCTAATAGCAAAAGGGCCCAATAGATAACAGAGCACGGGCATGCTACATCTGTGGAGCATCGCTTGGCTCTTCGCAAGACATGCTGCCTCCTTCTCCACAACGGCATGTGTGCAGCACAAAACAGATAACAACCCTTCGAATCCACACACCAGAAAAAGCAACATCACTAATTCCATCTTTGTGTATAACTTACAATGTTAAATACAAACACAGGAAGAAAAACTGTAGCTCTTGACAGAAGCATTCACTCAGAAAATAAAATATGAAAGAAGCGTAAAAAGTCTGACAGAAGATATTACAGAACATGATATTGGTCAGCAGTTTTCTCACCCTTTTATCACACTGCAGCCAATGCTGGTCACATCTTAAATATGTATACAGCAGAATTGACAGAGATACAGAAATGGAAAAATTAGGAATCAAATAATTCTCTTACAAAGAGGAACTGAAAAAGGGCTTGTTTACATTACAAAGAAGAGGGAAAATATACAATAAGACTAGCCTTGAGACAAAATTAGGAGCACATATCTTGTAATAGAAGAGCTAGGGGGTCCACCAAGAAAAACACAAGGCAACAAATTTGAAAGCAAGAAAAGCTTTGTCATTCAGTATAGTTAATCTGAGGCACTACCAAGGCATAGGCTTTGACATGAGACTTGGAAGATGCAGAGAAGAACCACCTCAGCTAGGAGCCCTTGGTTTTCCTCAACATGAGCCACACAGTAAGATCTTTACATGTGGGACATGCCACGTGCTTCAGCAGCAGGGAGTGGGGTACCAGGCAGCCCACGGAACTGTTATGAAAGTAGGTATCTCACAGGTTCTTCCTCACTGCCTCGGGCTCAAGCTGGTCTACGCACGCTCCTAGACCCCAGGCAGACCCCGTGACAGCATTCCTGGAAGGGCCACCAGCTTGCTTTTCTGAAGCTAGACCTGGACTCCCAGGTACAAAGATGGCACCAATGTTACTTACAAACCTCGGCCTAGACATTTACTTTAGTACAATAATATACAGAACTGTAATATTAAATTTAACAAGAACAAATTGCCTGGAAAGAACAAAGACCACCGAACAGATGCAAACACTGGGAACTACCAGGAACCTTTTGTGAGGGCAGCTTATTGTCTTGCATTAATCATGAGGGATTTGAAAGACTGTTCTGGGAGGTGGCTGGAGATTGGACTATTGTCTTCTGATTATAAATAAGTGTTATGACATATAAATAAAGCACCCAGTTTGGTGGCATGAGTCAAACAGCAGATGCCAATGGAGAAACTGTTAAAAATGAAGGTGCATTTACAAGGATGGTAATTAGTCCAACAACCTTCAACAGCATCATTCAGAGCCTAGAAATGAATTCAAAGTCACCTCTCATAAAATGGAGTGCATGGCAGAACTGTCATATCAATACATGAAGGCATCATATTAAGATGGATACATTTAAACAAAGTGTGTTTTTAAATGCAAAGATCAATATGGCAACAAAGCACAGAGAACATCCCCATAAAGCAAGAGATCATATCTTGAAAAGCAGAAATTCTGAAATTGAAATAGGGACCACAGCTCCCAATTCCCAATTGAAATAGGGAAAACAGCTCCATCTGATTTACCTGTGCCACACTAAGGCTCCAGAAGCCAAAGCAGCTCTTGGACAGATAAGCAAATAGGAATAGCAGGATGATTGTCTTTATATGGTTTATATATATTTTATATGCACTACTGAAATCCACGTTTGAATACTGAATGAAGTTCTGCCATGTACAATTTACAAAAGAGCCAAGAAAGCAATTCAGATGTCTGAAAAATACTGTCCATTAAAGTTGTGAAAAAATCATGTGAATATGTGAACATGTTTAATGAACAAAACCTAATGTCTGGTGTTGACACGATTATGATGTTTAAGTATATTCCATGTATGTACAACATACTCAAAAAATACTAAGTACAAGCAAAACAACAACAAAAAAGCTTTTTAATTAAATTAGAAAAAAACAGAACATGAGACAGAGTGGACAAAAGCTTGCTCCAGAGAAACAGCAGTACAAAGCGTTACCATGTAATGTGCCAGTTAAGAGCACAGAAGAAAACCTGCACTCTTGGAAGGCACTTCTAGGAGAGCCTTCGTCCTGTGCATTTAGGACAGCCTGGCTGTCACAAACAAGATGCCTACAACACCAAAGAGAGAGGCGAGCGTGGTCATTAGAAAATCCTCCTATCCTTCCTTGTCCCAAGACAGTTTGGACCTGCCTAAATCATTCTTCACAGATGTTTCTCTAAGTTCCTAAAATCTCCAGTGATGAGGACTCTACCGGCAGTAATCCTATTTTTAGTTTACCGTACCTTGCCAAACTGCTGAGGCAAATTGCATATTGTCTTTCTGAAAGATCTAAGTTATTGGGCTCACAACGGTAAGGCAATTAGTGCCTTAAAAATATAGGTGTCAGATAGATGGTCTAAAAGTTTCTTTTAGCCACTAGTTCAAAACCAGATACTTTGGTCTGATTCAGTATAACAAGAGTCCTTATGTTCATATAAGTCATAATTAGTAAGTTGGTACTGCAATCTATCTGTGACATACTTTACTTAGCTCAGCCTGAAGTGAAAAGCCACATATAGCAGGCACTAGGCAAAGTTCTTAACTATGCTGCAGTGCACTAAGCAACATGTTTGTAACAAGCCACACCAGACAGCAAATGCAGGGCTAACATTTCTTAAAATCAGAAAGGTTATAACCTATACTATTTCCAATCCAAAATGGACTGCATTCTTCTACCAGACCATTTACTTAACCAGTGAAATGACCTGTGCAGGTTCTAAACAGCAAAAATGCACCACTTCAACTGTGGGAAAGATATCCCTTACAGACATACTGTGTATTGACTGAGAAAAGATAGGTGGATGCAGCTGTGTATTCAGCAGGGAAAGCAACAGGGACAGAGGAACTAATAGTAAGAAATAGAGAATAGCAGATTTGAGTGTTTTCATCACAGAAATGACCAAGACCCATCAAACGTCAGCAGGCATTGGAGCTGGAAAGAGCTAACTCTGTTAACTTAAACCTGCTGTAAGAAGCATGGTAACTCACAAATGAATAGTGCTCAGTAAGAACTAATCACACTCTTAGCCAGTGGAACGTGAATTTCTGCAAAATTTCATTCTTTCCTTTATCAGGCTTACTCTGAGCTACTGCATTCCCTCCCCTTGCTCTCCCTGAGCTAGCCTGCTTGCCTGAGTGGGCTCTCTCCCTGACTGCACACACTTCTGGCACACAGAAGTAGCAGGCCTAGTGAAAGAAAAAGGACACGACAAGATCAGTTACAGCCAGGAAGCAGCCAGGTCTCACAATGCCAATATTTCCCAGACATCCAAAGCTAAACATTATCCAATCCCAATAAAAGTGACCAACACCTTCCTCCCACCTAGAAGAAGTCACTTCTCAAAGGGCTAAACCTACCTGCACCACACTAGGCAGATGATGAACGCCTGGAGTCACATGTATATGGACCAAGAGAAAACAGGAAACTTATCCAGCAGGATGGAGCGGGAGACCAGATATTATGTCATGATGAGTTAGCAGGAGATATTCTAATTGAACTGAAGCAGGAACAGCTCTAACACAGCAGTCTCAGGATGCATCTGGATCCAGCTCTGAAATAAGAAAGTACATACTGAGTATGAAAGAAGCAATACTCAATATCAGTAAAACTTGCCAATATAGTACCAACCCATGTGACACTTCGCAAGTTGCACAATTGAAAAGGAGAAAAAAAAAGAAAAAAAAAAAAGAGGAGAGCGAGAATGAGCAAGAAAGAAAAGTTGCACATGACACAATGATTAAAGACTTCTCTACATAAAAAAAAAATTGCAGATGGATGCACATCCATGTTGCCAAGACACGGTACTCAACTTTTAGACTGGAACCAGCTTGTATATGCAGGAGCTTATAAAACATGAAGAAAATACAATGCCTGTTTATTTCTGTAAATGGAAACACACTCTAATAAAACTTATATATTCACAAAATAGTTAAAGTTGGAAGGGACTTCTGGAGACCCTCTAGTCTAACTGAGAAGCAAGATATGTTATCACACAGAAGATATATTTTGGTTTTATTTCTCAGTTATATTTCTACTGTTCGACCTCTCCTATGACCCTTGCAAAAGCAGGCTAGTTCAGGAATTTAACCAAGTCTGCTTGCTTTCATTCTTCAAAAAAGAAATCTTTAAAGGGTATCACCATACCTCCACATTTTAGCAGCACTGTTGGCTGCCCTGAAAGTCTGGTGGGAACATTGTAGACTGGGAGATCACACAGATCCTGTGTGCAGTTATGTAGCTTATGCAGCTGCATATTCATGACAAGTCCCAGGGAAGTTTAGACAGGGTAAGAAGGAAAAGGCAGGTGCTCCTTGGCACAGTTGAGCCAGCAGCACCTGTGTCTACAGAGCTCTGCTTCTTTGACAGCGCTCTGCTGTAGTTGATGAAGGAATGAAGCGCCACAGCAGAACATATGTGAGCACCAGTGTTCACAGCATTCACAGGTGTAAGCTCACGCCAGTCAGAAGGTCAGAGGCAGATGTTCAAAGAACAGATAGGTAAGAAAGGGCAATACAAGCATTACAGTGCCAGCCTAGGCAGTACTGGTCCACATAAAAGAGACAACTCTACCAGACAGTAACAGGCCCTGAGTCCAACAGGATCAAAACAAGGCAAAAACAAAGGGCAGGAAGAAGAGCACAATGAACTGTGCTAAAAGAGAGATGAAGTCAAGGAAGGAGTGCCCAGGAAAGCAGTCGCTGATGCAGAGCACAGCAATGTGGGCAGCATAGGTGAGAAGCGTTGGGCCAGGAGAGCAAGGTACAGCAGAACACAAGGTATAGGAAAGAACATTCCCAAGCAGGACAACAGCCTCCCACAAGGGAGGCAGCAAGGCAGCTTGTCCATTGCAGGGGTGAAGTTGGTCTCTTCTGCAAGGAAGTTCTGGGAACACATAGTGGTGAGTTGTCCATTTGTTTAAGGTGAGAGATGCTCAAAGTCACCCGGCATCCCAGGGCAGTGCTGGGAATCTTGGCCTCTGCTGAGGCTTTTCCTAACTACGGCAGAGAGGCTGGTCTCACCCAGGAAGGCTCTAGAATTATCAGCAGGCAATGAACTAACTCCAGGGGTCAGAGGTGACTACTGAGAGGACACCAGTACAGTGCACAAGTGCCCCAGTCGGTGCTAGCAGTGCTCCCTCCTCAGCCTGATGGCCCATTTCCACTGGAGTCTTCCGCAGCAGCAGCCTGACACAGGCTCTCTCTGTGCATCATGGATGGAGAGCATGCCGGAGACCCTGGGGGATGGAGGAGCAGCCGCCGGCAGCCTAAGTAGAGCCAGGGGTGGCTCTGTGCAGGCAGGAGCGTGAGGAGACTGTCTCAGCGCCATGGGGAGCACTAGTCTCCCACAGATGTGGATCAGCCCCTCTGGCACATGGGGAGCCCCGGGACTGCGCGTCTGGCCCTGCGTTCATCCGCATGGGGCAGCTCACAGGTGCCAGGACAGATGGACCGCGCCTCGCAGAGACGCCGCAGCCGGGCGGCTCCGGGAGCCCGTAGGACGCCGCGCTGCGGGGGCCGCTGCCAGCCCGGACACGGTGCCGGAGGCGGGACCCGCTCGCTGGGACCCGCTCTGCGGGGCACCTGGGCCGGGACCCCGCGGCGGCCGGGGCGCGAGCGGCGCCCCCTCCCGGCCGCCCCCGCGGGCCGAGCCCAGCGCCGCGCGGCGAGGGGCGGGGGGCAGCGCGGGGCGCCGCGGCCCGCGGGGCGGGGCTGCGGCCGCGGGCAGGGCCGGCTCCGCGGCCCGGGGCAGGCTCACCGTCCCGTCCGCGCTCCTCCCCGCCGCGCCGCTCTCCCGCTCGCGCCGCCGCCGTCGTCCCAGCGCCGGGCGCGGGGCGCCTGCGCGGCGCTGCGGAGAGCGGCGCAGGGGCGTCTGCGAGGTGCGCGCCGCGCGGGGGCCGCGCCGGGCCGCCCGCCGCGCCGCGGAGCGTGAGGGTGAGGGCAGGGCTCGGGGGAGTCCCGGCACGGCGAGTCCGCGGGGTGCCGGCTGCGCGGTCCCTGCGCCCGCCGCCGGGCTGCGGGGCGGCGCGGCCGCCTCAGCGCCCCCAGCTCGGGCACATTCCCCCCGCCGCCCATCCCCGCAGCGCCCCCCTCCGCTTCAGCGCCCCCAGTGCCTCGCGCCTTCCCCCCGCTCCGCTCATCCACCCAGCCGAGGCCGCGGCCCCAGCGCCTTCCCCATCACCTCAGCGCCTTCCCGCCCTCGGCGCCCGCGCCTCCTCGGCGCCTTCCCCGCCCTCGGCGCCCCCCGCCGCCTCAGCACCTTCCCCCCACGTTCCCCGGCAGCGCCCCCCGCCCAGCGTCCGCTGCCGCCTCAGCTCCCTCATCGCCCCCGCCCGCCTCGCTGTCATCTGGGCTGGCCCGAGCCCTCCGTAAGACCCCGGCCCGCCTGCTCGGGCACCCGCGGGGCTGCCGGGGACGAAGGGACGAAGCGGGGGCAGGCGGGGCCTACAGCGCCCCGGCAGGGACCACCTGCGCTGCCTCCGGCCTCGCTGTGTGGTGGGATCCAGAACCACCAGCATTCTGGAGCGGAGCAGAGCTCGGGAGGAGCCCTATTCCCGACTAAACGGGTCTGTGCCTAGAACTTCTGTTCTAGGTCTGTCATGGGTGGCCCTCTCGCAGGAACCCAGTCCGTTCTGGGAGAGCTGGTGAGGATATGGGGTCTGGTTGGGACATGGGATCGGGAGCTGGTGAAGTAGTGGGCCCCATACAGTGCCTCATAGGGCCCTAGTTAGTAACAGAAAAAGGAAAGGAAAATGATTTAGTGAATATCCAGTGGAAGACATTTATGAAGTCCATTTTCAAAGAATGATCTGGAGGAGGTTGAGGAAGCATTGGAAAGAGTGAAGGATAAAATGGTGACTTAGAAGGAAGAGTTAAGGGAAGGAGTGAGGAAAAGCAGCAGAGGAGTACATACGACATGACTTATGATAGGTGTGTAAGTATTGCTCAAGGCAGATAGCAGCCAGCAAATTCTCCTGAAAGCAAGTCTACATTCTGTAGTGAAGAATGGAGGAATCTACTGAGAAAGATGCTTCATTTTCCTTGAGAAATGCGCACCTGTGGGTTAGTCTGTGGGCAGCCTGTCATGCCTTTTCCCTGTGGACAAGAGGGTCACCGTTGCTCTCAGGAGCCTGCTCTCCCTTCTCTTTCTTGAGTGCCAGCAGTTTGCTGTGCACCACTTTGGAGTGACCAAATCCAGCTCCCAGCAGCTGTGGCAGCGATATGCACAGCTGTCCAGTGGACTGTGCACACACAGCTCACCCGCCGAGCATGGCGACAGGAGGAGAAGGGGAGTTGTCCAAATGAAAGCAGCTGCACATCCCCCTCACTTTGAAGACACACACCATCTGCATCCCAGAGCTGGGGAGAAAACTGATCATACACTTTGAGTTTGCAATCTCGCATTTCTCTCTGATCAGCAAACACTATTCCAGTAGGGTAAGCAAGCTGTCCAGGACATTCAGAGGACCAAGCACCACACCCAATTTATGGAAGAGAAAGAAATATATCCAAGAATACATGGAGCCTGAAGAAAGTTAAGTACACACAGGAATAAGCAAACCTGGAACACAACAGAGTAATCACAGCTGAAGACAGTAAACTACTAAAAAGGCATTGTGTCCTTTCAGCTTTATAAGGCCAAAGATGACAAGGCGATTTGTCTTCCTGGGCTATTTGTACAGACCAAGGATTCTGTATCATGATCCTCGTACCAAGTCCACCAGTTCTCGCTGAACTGGAGCATGTATTTGAAAAAGATCCTTTTGTGTTGGTGACATAAAAATGGTGGTTCAAGGTCAAATCATAAGCCCATCTGACTCACTTTTTGACTGTGCCAACACTGAACGCCTAGAAACAGATAATGAAAATAAAGCAGACATATAATGATACTTCCCTGAATGTCCTCCTGGCTCATGGTGTTTGTGATTCAGCAACCTCCAGTGATGGAAGCAGTGGCTTTGACTTTGCATTTAATAGCCTTTTTCAGGTTTCTCTTTTTGCAACTTTGATTCACTATGTATTCACAGTAATGAAATTTAAGGCCTCAAGGGACCATCCAGTTTGCCTACCTCTGTATGACAAGTCATTTCACATGCACCTTCGGTAACACAAACTAAATAAATTATGACTTCTACTGCTCTGTAATTTCAGTGGCTAATCACTTAAACGTGTTTGTTTTCATTGGGAAATACCTGTTGCAGTTTAAAGTGGTTAATTTTGGTGTTATTGTTCTTATGCCTTTTATCCACCTGATTAAAAAGCTCTGTGGAATCCAGTATCTTTGATGATTGTACTTATACACTGTAATCAAATCACAGAATCACAGAATGGGGTTAAGGTTGGAAGGAACCTCTAGAGATCATCTAATCTGGCCCCCCTGCTCAAGCAGGGATGCCTAGAACACATGGCACAGGGTCGCATCTGGGTGGGTTTTGAAGATCCCCAGAGAAGGAGACTCCACAACCTCTCTGGGCAGCCTGTTCCAGGGCTCTGGCACCCTCACATGTCTTCCTGATATGGAGATGGACCTAACTGTGTTTGAACTTGTACCCATAACCCCTTGTCCTATCACTGGCCACCAATGAGAAGAGTTTGGCCCCATCCTCCCTACATTCACTCCTAAAGTACTTGTACATGTTGATCAGATCTCCTCTCAATCTTGTCCAGGCTGAACAGGCCCCACTCGCTTAGTCCTTCCTCATACAATAGATGCTCCAGTCCCTTCATCATTTTCGTTGCTCTATGCTGGACCCTCTCCAGAAGTTTCATGTCCCTTTTGTACTGGGGAGCCCAGAACTGCACCCAGTACTCCAGGTGCAGCCTCACCAGAGCTGAGCAAAGGGGCAGGATCCCCTCCCTTGACCTGCTGGCAACTCTCCTCCTGATGCAGCCAGGATCCCCTTGGCCTTCTTGGCCACGAGGGCACATTGCTGACTCATGGTTAACTTGTTGTCAACCAGGACTCCCAAATCCCTCTTCATGGTGCTCTCTGTGCCCTCGTCCAATTCACTGATGAGCAAGCTGAACAGTGCTGGGCCCAGTACTGACTCCTGTGGGACACCACTGGCCACAGGACTCCAGCTAGATCTGGCCCTGTTTATCACCACCCTCTGGGCTCTGCAATCCAACCAGCTTTCAATGCACCTCCCTGTCCACTCATCCAGTCCACACTTCCAGAGCTTTCCTATGAGTAGGTTATGGGAGACGGTGTCAAAACTCTTGCTGAAGTCAAGGTATACAACATCTATGGCTCTCCCATCATCCATCCAGCCAGTCATCCCCATCATAGAAGGCTCTCAGGTTCGTCAAACACGAATTCCCCTTGGTGAATCCATGCTGACTACTCCCAATCACCTTCTTTTCCTTCACATGCCTGGAGATGGTCTCTAGGACGAGCTGCTCTATCACCTTTCCAGGGATGGAGGCGAGGCTGACCGGCCTGTAATTTCCCAGGTCCTCCCTCTTGCCCTTTTTGAAGACTGGTGTGACATTGGTTTCTTTCAGTCCTCAGGCACCTCCCCTGCTCTCCACGACCTCTCGAAGATGATGGAGAGCGTCTGAGCAATAACCCCCGCCAGTTCTCTCAGCAGTCATGGCTGCATCCCATCTGGGCCCATAGATTTATGTTTGCCTAAATAATTCCTAACCCAATGCTCCTCAACCAGCAAGGATCACCTCAGAACCTTCTTTCTAAGTAGAGTTCTGCATCTCACATTGCAAAATATTTTTCCAACCATCAGAAAACAAAATGTTAACCTTTTGTCATTTCTGTTTACTTGTTTTAAGCCTTCAACAAGAGCTAGGCTACCAGGAGCCTTATTGGTCTCTCCGATCAACAGTGTGTCTACCTGTATAGATTATCTCATGCCTTAACCTTAAGTGTAAGCTTCTGGGACTTGTAGCTCTGGTGCAGGTCAGATTAAGCTATTTTCACATTAACATGGTCAAGTTCTATTCAGACTTTTATTTATAATGTAGTCCTCTTTGGCAGAGCAGCATGTCTTCACTTTCTCCGGGTATGAAAGCTTGCACTTGGCTGTTTTGAAAGAAAAAGCATTTGGCCTACCCTGCTACAGAGGGCTCTCTGGGGTTATCTCATCTTGATTGCTGTTTTCTGCTTCAATCATTCGTATGCCTTGAAGATTTTATCAGTAGAAATCTTGCACGTGCTTTCAGATCATAAATTGAAGTGTAGAACAACACTGGGTGGAGAACCATCCTCCCAAGGATCTAATTGGAAGTGCTTATATCAAACAAATGGCACTTCTTGATATGCCAACCCATCCTCACTTGAGAGATTTGAAGTTATAAAGCTTTCTGAAAGTTAGAGCATTGCCCCTAAATCAAATGATTTTCAAGTCTACAATGGCCCTATGATCGTCCTTAAAGCAATGTGCAATTTAAAGACTGAAATGAAATTCTGCCAATTCCTATTTGCTGAACAGCAACCTTGACTATTATTAGTTAGACAGTAATGCCAGTTACAGTAAATTATAAGTTAGCATTTCCAATTTCAGTTGCTTACAGTCTAACATTAGGTTTTCACCTATTTAACATAGACTACATGAAAACTCAAGTCAAGTGGGACTGACAGCTGCTGAAGATAAACCAACGGCTGCCTACTTCCACTGACAGGCATGCAGCAAGCCCATGGATATACCTGTTGGTCCTAAAACCCCATACATTGAAGTTAGGCAGAATCAGGAGCACAGCTGAAACGCATGGGATAACTAAAGAATTTTGCATCCTTTGAAATGTTTGCACAAGCTCACAGCTTTAAAGTTCAGTAAGTGTAGAGAGACTCAACAGGTAATCAAGAAAATCAGGTAATCAAGTTGAAACCGAACTGTTAAGCAGATAGCATGACTAGCAGATTTAACTAACTGGAAGATGAAGTGACACATTTTTCCTTTGCAAGTATAAAACTTTGCTCCAGGTGCAGAATCTAAGACTAGTTTTGGTGGACCTTCAGAGAACACCTAGTTCCTCTCTAGGGCATACAAGGTATTACAATACTGTGCTGTTAAGCTAACTGAAGAAAGTTTGATACACACCAAAGGGAACTTGCGCTTCCTTTCCCTTCCTGCATTACACAGAAGGGATGTTCTGCCGTTGCAGAGAAGTCAAACATAGCAAAGGGAAAGTGCAGGGAACAGTTCTGTCCAGCAGCAAACCACACCAGCCACAGTTTTAGGAGTGCACAGAGACACAAGTACACAAGAGGATACAAGGACAGTGCTGACTGTAGCACAGCCAAGCTGGTCTTGTTCCAGTAAAAAAAGCATCTAATTCACTGCCTCTCTGCACTGCCCAGCAGTATTGGGTGTTTTAAAGTCAGTTGGACTCTGCATTTGCTTTACATCCTTCATCCCAGACTGAAGCCCTGTAAGTACAACATCTATACAACTTGCAAATAATCACATTAGTCTGCTTGGAAAGAATCATTTATTTATTTTTTAAAAAACAAGCAGCCTCTCTCCGCGGCTCATTCTGTGCCTCAGAGCAAGGCTGTGGAAGTCTTCCCTTGACCCATCATGCCCTTCTTCCACAGCCAGGCTGGGAAGAGGGTGGAAAGTGCCAAGTGTTAAGGTGCTAAAATGCTCATGATGTTTCTCTCAAGTACTGTTGGCCTGTTCCTGCTCAAAGAGGGCCATGGCTAAATGTGAGCGGGATGCAAGTCCCTCCAGGTTGCTGAGCATACAGCGATGGTACAGCTCCTCACTCAGTCGTGGATTGCAGCTCCTCAGTGCGTATTTCTGCACTAGCCCTGGTTCCACAGCCCGAAATAGGTGCAGACCAGAATAGTGGAGGAAGACATCGAATACCTCCATGCTCTCCAGCACCTCATCCTGGTCTAGGATGTCAGCTGCTAGCTTGGTACGTGCTGTCATATAGTCGGAGTTATAGAAGCAGGCCTCGGCAAAGGAATGTCTATCAAAATGACCATCCCTCAGGAAGTCGGTGCTAGAGGAAGCAGCTTGCTCACCACGGTACACCAGTGTAGGGTTGAACTCTTGGAAGTGCACTGGAAAAAAGACTTGCCAGTTGCTGATAGTATTCATGCGGCAACGGTTCAAGAACTCCATGTTGATTTCTGTCCAGACACTGGCTAAGAAGAACAGGGTGTCCACAGGGTGCTTCTTTGACACTATATCCATGAGTTTCACTTGAGATGGCACCTCAGTTTTAACACTAATCCAGGGAATTTTAACTTCTGCATAGCGTTTCTCCAGCTCTCCCACCATAGCTTTGACTCCAGCAAAAACATCTACCTGGCTGACTCGCTGGGCATCATAGGGATGATAGATAAAAAGCAAGGTCAGCAAGGCATTATCGTGGGTGTCCAGAGTGTTCATAGCAAACATATCCAGGAAGTTTGCCACAAAATCCAGGTCCTGCACGGTCAAGGGAAGCACCAGCTGCACCCGTGTGGCCTCTGTTACATACGGCATGGGAATGATTTCAACCTTACTTAGGGGACGCACCAAGCTCACTCGTTTGACCAGGACATGAGTGTGACCCTTTTGGGTTGCTGCCTCCAGCAGGAGATCCAGTGTATACTCCATGCCCCGCGTGGGGTCAAAGCGCCGATAGCCATTCAGCAACTGCCGCTTGCTGAAGCGGAGCAGAGGCTGGTAGCGGCTGTTGAGCTGCTCGAGGGCTGACTCAATGATGTCACTGACGTCTGCTTTGCTTGCTCCAGAGAGCTCACACTTTGGGGAACCGTCAGGACAGGAGAAGAGGTGCTGCTCAGTGAAGTAGTCCCAGCTGATTACCTCAAAACGGGACGTGGGAAGAAATGGGGCATTAATACCCACAGGCCACGTCAGGCCTGCCTCGCCTGCAGGGGTCAGTGATGTCAGGTTCCTGATCTGCATCTGCACCAAGAGAGAACCCGTACAGATCACTGCCACTTTCTCCAGAGGCCTAGTCCATGTCTGACACAGACCTGCCTCACCACCTAGAACTGTGTCCCAAGAGCAGCACATCAGCAGCTTTGGATACAGTTGTGTCAGACATGCTGCTTCTCCCTGGCTCACAGTAACACATGCAACAGAAGCAGCAATGCCCTCTCACAAAGCTGAACATAAGGAAATCCTGTCTGGCCCAAGAGCATCCATTGATATCCCTCACCCACATACCTGGAGCTCCTGAATCTCCTGGTAGGCTCTGTCCAGCTGGATCCTGCTGAAGTGCTTGTGCAGCCGATACATGAGAGTCACGTCGGAAACAGGGTGCACAGCAAGAGCTGCTTGGAACTCCTCTTCATCCTCCTTTTCTGGCTTGGCATTTTGGGCCAATTCATAGGTGTGATAGTGCTGGCCCTGCAGTGGACAAGAGTCACAAAACTGGCCTGGAACTGTAGATTTCACAGTGAAGCCTTTCTTCATGTCAGGCATGCATCCACCCCTCTCTGCCGGCTGCAACATCCAGGGTCTAACATACAGTGGGCTGCCCACCCACTGCATGTGCAACCGCTACATGGTTTTTCTGCATCTTGGTACCAACATGCTCTTTATGCCAACTGTCTCCTAACACCCAGGATGATCATTTGCCAGTAGGCTGCAAGAGAAATGGACACCAACCTCTCCACTTAGGTTACAGTCCTGCACCACACTGTCACCCCATGTGGCCACTCCCCACCCTGTGCATCACAGTAGAGGTTCACAGAAAGCCCATCTATGGAGCAGCAGGGACTATAAGGACATATGCTTTGTCACACGTAGCAAACACAAAACCCTGGAAAGGGGGTTAGTACCTGGAGCTGAGAAATACAAGTGATGCCAAGGAAATCAATAATGCAACGTCCCAGCCACTCATCTGGGCGCACACTGAGGATCTCATTGCGGCAACTGTCCAAGTGCTGATGGAGCTTAAGCAGCAGGCTACGGGAAAGCAGGTAGCCAAAGCCACCATGGCAGTAGCGGGCCTGCTCATCTCCACCAATGAACTCCTCTGCTCGGCCCAGGTAGACGTCTTGGTTAATACTCAGGTGCATCACCAGAGCCTTGACCTGTTCTGCCTGCGTGTAAGTGTCATCCTGCATGATGTAGAACCAGTCATAGTCAGAACCGAAATGTTGGTGGATGTAATGCATGGTCTCATACATCAGCCAGATAGGACGCTCGTCCCCATGGGCCACGAGCACCATCCCATGGGGCACCTTGGCACTGCGCAGCCCCGTGAAGTAGAGCAGGCGGGGGAAGTGATGGGCCACCGTCTTGTTCACGGCCACTGCCAAGGTGTTCAGGGTGGCTTTGGAGGTCAGCACGGCCACAAAGAGTCTCTCATGAAATCCCAGTTCTGTCTGGATGTAGCGAGTTCTGTAATGGAAGGATAGGCCTACATCGTAAACAGCTGGATGACAAAAACCAGGATTGCTTTCCAGGCTCATGGTGACTCCAGCAAACAAAAACTCCTCCTAAGTTCGCCAATGGTTAAAACAGTTAAACCTAAGTCTAGAGCCTTAGAATGAGCCTCATTTGTAAAAATTCCATTTGATAAAATTACTTGCTACCTTCAAGAATATTCACATAATCCATCCAAGATAGAAATCTGTGCAAGTGTAAGCCTTAAAATAATAATTTGGAGCAAACCACTATTAAGTTATACACATTTTTATTAACCATTCAGAATTTCGCTAATCAATAGATTAATTGGAACATATCAAATCCTTCTTCAAAGCTTGTTGCACACAGGCAATAAAAGAAGGAGTAAGTTTCCTTGCCTGTAAGGGATTGGTTGTGATAACTTCTGTCATGCCCATGTACAGTGTTTACCACATCCTCTTCGGCATATCCTGCTTCCAGGATTTCCTTCAGGGCAGCCAGGGATGCTCCAAACGGTCATTCCCTGCCCATCCCCTGCCTGCCGGGGCCCTAGGGCAGGAACGCGTTCTCACCTGAGTACCTTCCTGTGCGGTTTGCTGGGGTCCCGGGCATAGGGCACGATCCGCGGCCTGAACTCCTCGCGCTCCGGGCCTGGTGCCTCACGCTGCACCTCGGGCCGCGCTCCGCCGCCGGGCAGCCCCTCGCGGCCCGCGCCGGGGCAGCCGCCCTGGCCGTCGGCCCGGCCCCAGGCAGCGCGCAGCAGGCTCAGGCTGCAGCCCAGCGACAGGCCCAGCAGCAGAGGCAACGCGGGCCGCAGTGCGGCCAGCAGCGCGGCCAGCCGCATGGCGGAGCTGGGCCAGGCCCGCTACGGCCGGGGACTGCCCGCAGCACCGCGGCGAGGCGCGGGCAGCCGGTGCCAGGGGTGCATGGCCGGTGCGAGGCAGCGGCGCCTCAGGGCCGCCGCGGTGGGGCGGGCAGCGAGCGGCGGACGCGGGCGGCGGACGCAGGCTCCGTGCCGGCGCCGCGGGAGGGGACTGCGCCTCCCGCCCGGCCGCGCTGCCGCCGCTGCCACATCAGGCGCCTCATCGCCGCCCGCGCGCGCTTCCGCTTCCCCTGCGGCTCGATGGTACCGCCGCTCTACCCCCTGGCGCCCATCACCTCTATGGTGCAAGGGCCCCCTCCCCCCCCAACCCTGCGCGCGCTCGCCCGTGACGCAAGTAGGCCGCGCCCCCCGCGCGCGACGCGGTGCACGCCGGGACTTGCAGTGCCCTGGCCGCACGCGCTCGCTGCCCGCTGAGAGCAGGGAGTGAGCCGGGACTCTGTTTCCCAGAATGACGTCAGGGCCCCGGCGTGGGTGACGTTCCGCGCCGCTATTGGCCACCGCTGCGGAGGGGGTGGAGCGTGCGCACGCGGTAGCAGCTGTCCTGTTGCGACAGAAGGAAGGCGCGGAGCCGCCGGTGAGGGGCCGTGCGCGCCGGGCCGGGAGGGGGGAAGGTGTCGGGTGTCGGTCTCAGCCGGGACTGCGTCCGGGTCCGGGGCGCCGCGTGCTCTGGGCCGCTCAGCGCAGCGCTGCCGGGGCGGGGAGCGGCGGGCGGCGCGGCCTAACGGCCCTTCTCGTCCCGCAGCCGCCGTCCCGCCATGCCCTCGGACCTGGCCAAGAAAAAGGCGGCCAAGAAGAAGGAGGCGGCCAAGGCCCGACAGCGGCCCCGTCGAGCCGCGGAGGAGAACGGCGATGCGGGCCCGGAGCCGCAGGACGTGCGGTCCCCGGAGGCCAACGGAACGACGGCGCCAGGTGAGCGTGGCCCGCGGCGCCGGGCCAGGACTGCCGCGCTGGGCCGGGCGCCGGCGGTGGCAGCGCTCGCTCCCCTCGGAAGCCATGTGGCAGCGCGTCCTTGTCTGGCTTGGCTGGGCAGCCTCGGGGGTGCCTGGTTAGAAGACTAGGACGTTCATTGCTCCTTGGATAAAGTTACAGGTGGGCACAGGGCCGTGCTGGGCTGGTCCAGCTGCTGCCTCTCCCATTAGGGTGCTACCTCCTGGCAGCTGGCAGGACCCTGTGCCCTGCGAGATGGTGTTCACTAGCTGGTGATCAAGGTGCCCGCTGTCCTCCCTGAAGCCTGTGGAATAAGAGTAGGCAGTGCCAGTGGAGCCATTCCCCTTGCAGATACTGCCCTGACTTACTGGCGCTTGATGCCCTGCCACGACTCTGCTGCAGGAGCCACCACAGTGCCTCAGCGCTCCGCTCTCGTTGTCAGCCTGATACCACTGTGGATCCCTGTGCAGCTGCTTTTCTGTGGCAGCTCTGGCTTGCCAAGCCTCGGAGCCTGGAAAGCTTAATGAGAGAAACTTTGTCAACAGATTTTGGTCGTCCCAAAAGAAACCGGCAAGGGAAAGGTTCAGGGGAGAGAGTTCATTTTTAGTCCCTATTGCTCCTGAGCTGCTTGCCCAGGAGTTCATTTCCCAGCAGCAAAGACCCCAGGTCTCTCCTCGTTGTGTTATTTGTCTCTAAGAGGCCGTGAGTGCTCGGGATGGGAAGTGCCGGGTCCTCCCACCGGAGCTCCCCGACCTCTGCAGCCTCTGCGCTCTGGGGACTCCCGGCTGCGGCGGGATTGAGCGCAGTTCTGCCGTGTGGCGGGGCTGAGCGGGACTCGGCCGGGCCGAGCGGGACTCAGCTAGGCCGGGCTGCCCGCCGGCCCCAGGGCCTCCCGCTCCGGCCCGGCGCCTCCGCGCGTCGCAGCCAATCGCCGCGCGCTCTCCCCGCCATTTTGCATGCTGTCCTCTTATTGGTAGAGCCTGGAAGACGCAGCCCGGGTGGGCGGGGTTGGGGCTGGGCCGGGCCCGGTGCGCCGCGGTCGCCACGTGGGGTCGGGGCTGGGGCCGCCGAGCCCGGCCCGGCCCGGCCCGCCGAGGTCCTGCTCCCAGTCTGGCCCAGCCTGGCGAGGCCGGCAGCGCTCTCTGCAGCGGCGGGCGCATTGCTATGGGCTAACGCAATAGAGCAGGTGCAGGTGGCTCAGGTTGCCGCAGCAGGCGCTGGGCCCAGGGCCACTGCTTGGCCTTGGCCTGGCTGCAGGGTCGTTGGGCATGCTCGATGAGGCTGCTACACCGCTGTGGGAATTGGACGGCAGGGTAAGTGGGTCACTAAATGCATACTCTGCCCTGGCAGCTCCTTGAGAAATAGCTGGACATCACAGAAAACTTCCGTGCCTCTCTTGTCGCTCATCTGGTTTCTTGTTTATGCAAGTGCTCTGTGTACATTGCAAGATCTGTTAAAGGGGGCCCGTGTCAGCATGGTCTGCAGCTCCTCCTTGCCTTCCCACAAGGTGATAGTAACTTTACTGTTTGGCTGGTTTTGTTAGGAATTAGGTTTTTACAGCCAGGCTGGTATCACCCACTGATCTGAACCCCAAGATGTGAACAAGTCTCTGCTCTGAGAAGCTGGAGCTGGCTAAGATGCCCAAGGGCATTTCTCTCTTTAAATGGCAGGATCTCCCCAAAGAATGAAAGTCAGATTATAACTCAGAGTTTCAGGACAGAAGAAGATCAGCAGGGCAGGAAATGTCTGCTCAAGCTGTAGGAGGAGATGAAGAGGGAGCCAGTTGCTTCTTGATAATTGACAAGGGTTTTCCGAGTGCCGCTTCTCTGTTCTTTCCTGTCACTTGTTTCCTAGCTAAATTCACCTTATGCCAGTGCTTTTCCTTAAGAAGCAGCACTGCTTAGCTCCCCCATGCCAGGCCTTCCTGCGGAGAGTGGTAGTCCTCTTGTGCTCTGGCAACAGGCAAACTCTTCTGGCAGCTGCTTCTAATGGTCAGCCTTTATTTATAGATTAGGTGAAAACTGCTCTTAGACCATATATAACCATCTGCTGAGCTGAAGAAAAAAGAAGGAAAAGCATCCTAAAAACTTTTGGGCTTCCTTAATGTTTCTGTAGAAGTGGGAAAGTAGAGTTTGTTTCCAGGGGTCCTGGGCCTGTCAGAATATCAAGATAGGGGCTCTGGCTTCGCTTGTGACTGTAAATTAGTAACATTTTGGTTTGTCCCTGCATGCAGAGGTGGATGCTCTTACAAAGGAACTGGAGGACTTTGAGTTGAAGAAAGCTGCTGCCCGTGCGGTGACAGGAGTTCTGGCCTCCCATCCCAACAGCACTGATGTGCACATCATTAATCTCTCGCTGACCTTCCACGGCCAGGAGCTGCTGAGCGATACAAAGCTGGAGCTGAACTCAGGGAGGCGCTACGGCCTCATCGGCCTCAACGGCATTGGTGAGCTGCAGGGCCTGGTGGAATGGGTGTTTTGGAGCTCAGAGAAGCCTCGGTGGTGCTGAAAAGCTGGGTAGGTGGAGATGGTAAATGCTAGAAAACAGAGAAAAGGTTGATAGACAGGCCTGGGGCATGATGACTGCCCTGCCTGCCTCCCCACACAGAAAGAGGGGTTGCTATGAGGAGTATGATATTGCAGTCTGGCTTTGAACTAGGCCTTTCCTCAAAATTCAGGCGGAGCTTCTTGTGCTTCAGTTTGTGCCGTTGCCTCTTGTCTCCTGTCGCTAGGCACTGCTGAGGAGAGCCTGGCCCCATCCTTTTGACACCTTCACAATATTTATACACACTGATAAGATCCCCTCTCAGCCTTCTCTTCTTTAGGCTGAACAGGCCCAGCTCTCTCAGCTTCTCCTCATAGGAAATACATTCCAGTTCCCTGATCATCTTTGTAGCTCTAAATATTTTTGATTTGTTCCTGTGGAGAGCAGGAAAAAAGGCCTGGCATCTGATACCTGTTTGCAGGGTTTTTATTATTTTTTTACTTTTTTTTTTTTTTTTTTTTTTTTTTAGCAGTGTCACTAATGCAAATGCTACCGGTTGGGGGAAGAAAAAAAAAAAAAAAAAAGCTTGCAGAGAAATATGGAATACGTAGTTTTGCCTGAATGGGAAAACAACTTCATCGATCCCAATCCTTGGAGAAGGCGACACTGTTGTACCTGGAGAGTTGCAGAATATGGGTGTATTTGAAGAGGAGCTAGTAAGACGGATCAGCTAACTTAACTTTAAGACAAATACTTAAGTTCTCTAGTGGTGAACACATTGCTTCCTCTTGCATTAGGAGGAGTTTTTAGAGCCTGACATTATATCTTCCTGTAGGAGGTATTAGGCAGTAGGAAATGTACAACAGAGATAAAACTCCCCAAAGCTGAGTAGGAACTGAAATTCACTGCTTTTCAGGAGCTTCTTCATGTCTCAGTCCTGTCCTTGGTGATCTTGAGCTGGGAGGGCAGCCTATTGCAATGAGGCAGTAGGTTCTAGTTCTTCTGGCTTCCAAGAACCTTCCAAGGTTTTCTTTGGTGAGGGAGTGAATCTGTGAGACCTGTCTGTATTCATGCGTTGCTTTGTTACCTTGAATCTTCTTGAACCCAGTGAATAATTTTGGAGCATCTGTCTGCACACAGGGAAATCCATGCTCTTGTCAGCTATTGGGAAACGAGAAGTCCCCATCCCAGAGCACATTGACATCTACCACCTGACCCGAGAGATGCCGCCCAGTGACAAGACCCCTCTACAATGTGTGATGGAGGTGGATACGGAGAGGGCCATGTTAGAACGAGAAGCAGAGCGTCTGGCTCATGAAGACGGTAAAGCTCCTGAGATTCCCTGTGGGCAAGGGACATTTCCTCTACTTTCCCATCTCAGTCAAGAAAAAGCCTCATTTGGGTTCCCTGGCAGAGGTTTTGCATGTCACAGTACCTCTTTCTCCCAGCTGCCCTGTACTAGTTGAAGAGTCCTGTAGGATTCCATCTCCTCTTTAGGTGAAATTATCCCATGCAACAACTTAGGGAGTCTCTTAGACCTGGGAGTAGAGGAGGCTGAGTAGTGAAGCAGACAGACCATGAGTTTTCCCAGCTGGGGCCTGCAGTTGAGAGCCCTTTATTGGTAGAAGTACTGACAGGCAGGCTATCTTTCAGCGGAGTGTGAAAAGCTCATGGAGTTGTATGAACGTCTGGAGGAATTGGATGCTGACAAGGCAGAAGCACGGGCCTCCCGTATCCTGCATGGCTTGGGGTTCACTCCAGCCATGCAGAGGAAGAAGCTGAAGGACTTTAGTGGTGGCTGGCGAATGAGGGTGGCACTTGCTAGGTGAGTAGTGTACTGCCGACTTCCTCCTGGGAGAATGCCTGTCTGCTCCTGACTCTTTCCAGGAACTTGGAGAAGAGCAGGGAGACTCTGAGTGCCTGCATTTACTGTACCCTGTCATCTCTTCTCGCCTCACAGAGCCCTGTTCATTCGGCCATTCATGCTGCTGCTAGATGAGCCCACAAACCACCTTGACTTGGATGCCTGTGTGTGGTTGGAGGAAGAGCTGAAAACGTAAGCATGAAGGAGTTCATGGGTTCCGCGGGTTGTGCGTCCCTGCAGGAGGAGCTCGTCAGCAAGCAAGCACCATGGGAATAACTGTCTGTTGTGCTGGTGGCTGCATGACTATGTTGCTGTGCCAGTGATGTCTTCCTGTGCTGACCACTACATGTTTCTACAGAAGGGTTTTTGATGCAAGGGTATCAAATAGAAAATAAGCTCCTGACACTCTTTTAGTGAAGAAAGGAGAAATACTGGTCTGTATTCACTGGAGAAACTCCTTCTGAAAGCTGGAGGGGACCCAGCAGCCCCAGTAGCAGCCCTGCATGCTGTACCAGCAGTGTGAACTTTACAGAAGACCAGACTGCCTGCTCACTTTTCTGCATATTGTTCCTCAATTTTTGCAGAACTGGAGTATGTGAGTCTGTTAGCTTCATCTGTTTCTACTATGTCAGAAAAGCATTTTAGTAAATAATGTTAAAGTAGTAATACTTTGGGCCAAAGGTTCAGGAATTGTTATGAAGTTTAGGTTTTCTGGGTTGGCGGTTAAAAGGGCTGGATGCAAGCATTTGAGAAAACCTCTGCAAATGAAAAGCCTATTCCACTAGCTGCATCAGCTTAAACTTTTGCATGCTTGTTTTCTCGGTCAGGTGTTTTGGGAAAGTAATTTGAACCTCTCTCTTCTGGTGAGACATTAAACAGTCATTTTACAGATTTGGAGTAGGGCTATGCATATTGTGCCTAAGAGACCAATAGGGTCTAGTGAGGTGAAGGTAAGCAGCAGAGGTTGGAACTTCTAATGAGTGTGACATCAGCGTGAGTCCTGTGTCAACAGCAGTTGTAAACCATTGCACAGATAGCCAGGTCTTGAGTGTTTATGAAGACTGGGACCCCTATATGGTGAAGACTGTCATGGCCAAATCATGATTGTCCTCTGCAGCTGTGTATAGCTTCTTTACTCCAGACTTCCCACAGTATCTCCAAGACTGTTATCTTTGTTCCTAATCTGGCTGTAGACAAGACAATTCTTGTAAATGTCAATCCTTTGCCACTGTCAGGGAGGCCAAGCAAGAAGCCTTTACCTGGCTTTGTCTCTAACAGCTTATATGGTGCCACAGGTTCAAGCGGATCCTTGTGCTGATATCCCACTCCCAGGATTTCTTGAATGGTGTCTGTACCAACATCATCCATATGCACAACCGCAAACTGAAGTACTACACAGTGAGTGAATGGCACACGGACAACCAGCAAAAACAGAGGAGGTGAACTCTCAGACATATCTGATGTTTCTATGGTCTCTTTCTCTAGGGAAATTATGATCAGTATGTAAAGACCCGCTTGGAGCTAGAGGAAAATCAAATGAAGCGTTTCCACTGGGAGCAAGATCAGATTGCCCACATGAAGGTATCTGCGTAGCTGCCTGAACATCTTTCTGACCATACATGTGAGCGACCCTGTACCTCCTCAACCTTGTCACTGTGACTTTCAGGCTAACTCGTGTTTTGTTGCAGAACTACATTGCACGATTTGGTCACGGCAGTGCCAAACTGGCCCGGCAAGCCCAGAGCAAAGAGAAAACCCTTCAAAAAATGATGGCTTCTGGCCTAACGGAGAGAGTGGTCAATGATAAGGTAAGATGAGACATGATATTGTGTTTGGAGATCAGAATTGTAAACATGGGCTGAATGAGTAACATAAGCTTTAGCTGACAGCAAGAATGATTGATAGATGCAGAAGCAAGAATGGGATGCCCTTCGTAATGCTAGAAGGGTGACTGCAGTGAGGATAGCGAAAGGTTGAAGAATAGAAAGAAGAGTCTTAATCTTCCAAGGAAGAGAAGGAGATTTGTCACACAAATAGGGGCATTTTGCAGACACGGAAGTGAACGTTTAAAAATGGGAGAATATGGGGAAGATGCTCAGAGAAGAACCACTCCTTGTTTGAAGAGGATAAATCTGCATATGCATCAAGGGGAGAGAAATATGGGATCATTAGGCAGTAAACAGGTTTGCAAACAACTACTCAGAGTAAATCTGAATGAGTTGCTGGAGGGCCTCTTAAATTGTCAGGCTGGAGCTTTGGTCTACAGATGACTGTAGTGCAGCACAGTTATCCTGGTGTAACAGGGCTGTTTTGTACCACAGGTTGTCTAACAAGTGGATATTCTGTGTTACAGACTTTGTCATTCTATTTCCCGCCATGTGGGAAAATCCCCCCTCCTGTCATTATGGTGCAGAATGTCAGCTTTAAATACACCAAGGATGGGGTGAGTACGTGGCATGTGCAGCAATGCCTCACTCTTGCATGGACTGTATGGAGATTACTTCTGTCTCTGTCTTGTTTTCAGATGCTTTTGACTAAGCAATTTGATCAGGTTGCAGCATATTACTAGTAAATTAAACTTTTTGATAGTGTTCATACTGAGTCAGCTGGGACAGAGCTTTTCAGGTACAGCATGGATATTCTGGGTCATAGTGGAAAGACATAATATGTGTCATAATCTTTGTATTTTGCAGGCGTGGATTTATAATAACCTGGAGTTTGGGATCGACTTGGACACCCGTGTAGCTCTCGTTGGACCCAATGGAGCTGGAAAGTCAACACTGCTCAAACTGCTCACAGGAGAAGTATGCTCCTTGCGCTTTCTAACTGTTCTGTGCTTTTAGTGTTGGGGCAGCCTCCAGGGAGGCTGTGCTAATTTGCCAAAGCACCCCAATCAGGCCTTGGAAATCTAAGGTCTCACTGCAGTACAGGACTTTTCTCTCACATCAGCTTTTCAGATTACTACTTCTGTGCTGGGGAAGAATGGCTGGTGTCAGTTTGTTCTTGTGTACCACAGAAGGAGCAGTTTCATGGTGAAATGCTTTTATCTTCCCCCTTCTAGCTGCTGCCCACAGATGGGATGATTCGCAAGCACTCACATGTGAAGATCGGCAGATACCACCAGGTACTCTATGCAGTTGACACTAGGCACATGAAATACTGAGCAAAAAGCTGCCAAGAGGAACCCTGCCCTTCCATTTCCGCTTAAGCTTCTCTCACTGCTGTCGCTGTTCCCAGAGTCAAGAGAAACAACTGTTCTCTGTCTGGCCAAAGCCCCTCCCTTGAAAAGAGGTTTGCTATGTCCTTTCTGTTTAGCCTCTTGCCTTTTGTGGGAGAGAGTACCCTGTGATTAGTGCTGAATGAGCTTGCTATTGTGAAGCAGCACCCTGAAATGGAGACTCCTTACCTCATAGCTCAGCACAGTGGATTTACTGGGGGTGGAATTGCCATCTCTTCTTTTTGGCTGTTCAGCTGGTATCAGAGATGTAAGTAGGGAGGTGCTCTCAGTCATGGGGCAGGTGGCCTGCATAGCCTGAAGCTTGCTTTTCTTCTCTGTCAGCACTTGCAAGAGCAGTTGGACTTGGACCTCTCACCCTTGGAGTACATGATGAAATGCTACCCAGAGATCAAGGAAAAAGAGGAGATGAGAAAAATCATTGGCAGATACGGTCTAACAGGGAAGCAGCAGGTGAGCATGACCTATTGGAGTTAGCTTTTTGCTCATTCGGGAAGCTGCCACGTTTTCTATTGCTCTACTGATGTCTGACAATGTGACACAACATGTGGCACTGCACAGTGCACTGCACAGTGCAGCTTCTAAACGCTTTCTTCATCTCCTCATTTAAAATTGGGTATAAAACATTGTTTGTAGGACCTTTTCTTGTGTTGCGCCAATGTGTGTGTTGGAATGAGTGACTTCCAGAAACTTCAACTTTTGCTTGTCTCTCTTTCTGTGATAAATGCCAGGCAGAATTGCCAGAATAGATTTTTAACTAGGAGAGGGGACTACCTGGCTCAGACAAGAGGACAGGTTCTCCAGTGATGCTGTATGTCAAGATGTGACATGCTCCCATGCATCACACATACACATATACATTCTGCGATTCAACCTTGATTTTTGTACTGTTCTTCTCCATTGGTACCTTCAGAATTGGTCCCTTGTGTCTTGTAGCTGCTGCAAACAGGTGGAAATCTTGAGTATTTTGTGGTCAGTGCTGTAATGTAGGGACTGGTACTATACGGATACCTGCAGGGCTGTGAACAGTGTCTGTGCTTCCCAGGTGAGCCCCATTCGGAACCTCTCAGATGGGCAGAAGTGTCGTGTGTGCTTTGCATGGCTGGCCTGGCAGAATCCTCACATGCTTTTCCTGGATGAACCCACCAACCATTTGGACATAGAAACAATAGATGCTCTGGCAGATGCTATCAATGAATTTGAAGGAGGAATGATGCTTGTCAGCCATGACTTCAGGCTCATCCAGCAGGTAAGGAGGGTAGTGAATTTTGGCAAAACACTTCTAGCCCCTTCTGAACAGAGACACTGAAATGAGCTGTTTTCAACTGATTTGCTCTAACTGACTCCCAAACAGTGTGTGAAGCAAAAATCGTTGGATATGGTTTCTCTGCTGTGTTCGTGCTGAGTGGTTATGTAGTCTAGAAAAAAATCACTTTAATATAAACTAAAAAGCTAAGAATAAGTTTAGTACAAATCGTGACACACTGTGGAGCTTTTAATTAGATTTTTTTAAATGGTGCTGGATTAGTTCTACCAGAATTTTCTGTGACTGAGTCTGCCGAGGTAAGGAAATTTGTTCTTGGTTCCACATACATGGAAATGTCAGATACTGGTTTTCCAACTGTGTTTTTTTCTGCAAATTCAGAGAGAATTTTATTTTTCTGTGCAAGCAGTTCAGCTCAAGAACTACCTTTTCAATTCCCAATCTGGAAAGAAAGGATTGTTTTTTCTCTTAGTTCATGAATGAAAAGGAAATGTTGAGGGGTCAAAGATTGTTGGTTCTAAAATCTTGAAGTGTAAATTGTTTAGAAAACACTGTGTAAGATACTTCTATTTGACAGTTTAATGCGTGAAAATTGTTAAACTACTTCATTACCAGCTGGTAGAGGGTAGATGTTGATTAATTTTATCACTTTGATAATGTTATGAAATACTGTACTATAGACCTCTCCTCCCTCCTCTCCTTGTGTGTTTTCAGGTTGCACAGGAGATCTGGGTCTGTGAGAAGCAGACAATCACAAAGTGGCAAGGAGACATTCTCGCCTACAAGGAACATCTCAAGTCAAAGCTGGTGGATGAGGATCCGCAGCTCACCAAAAAGACCCACAATGTGTGAGCTCTAGAGCAGTCGGCGAGGTGTTCTCTGTGGAGACTGACAGTGGCCAATGTGACCTCCCACCTGCCGACTGGAATGGGACTCTGCTGCTATCTCTGTGGCTATGTTCTAGGATTGCTGCAATACTGCTTCCCCCTGACTTGCCTTGCGCTGTACATCTGGACGGATCTCCTCTCCTAATCTGGCTACATTTGGGCAACACTTCCATATTTAGATGATGTCCCATCTAGAGCCAGGCCTTGGAATCTAATGGCCTGGGGTCTTTGCAGTGGCCATTGGCTGTCTGGATTGCAGTGATGCTGTAGTGGAGACCCCAGCCCAGCTTTTCTCACCTTCTCCTTCCCAATTTCTGCTTCCGTTTAGATACTTCACTTCAAACTTCTCTGGCCTTGGTTTGTTTTTAACTATTATTTAACAGTGTAATTAACAGATCTGCCTGAGAATCCAGTCAATAAAGAGGGAAGAACAGTCTCCTCTTGTTTTGTGAGCTGTACTAGTTTTCGGGGCATGGTGGGGCAAATTAGCGAGTGTTGAGTGTGTGTGTGTGTGTGTGTGTGTGTGTGTGTGTGTGTGTGTGTGTGTGTAAGGAGGTAGGGCGCTCCCTTAGGGTGTTTTTTTTCCAACTGGTGAAAAAAGGGACCAAGCCACTCTTATTTATTTATCAGATACATCTCTAAATGGTTCTGAGGATTCAAAAGTAGAAATAGGGAGTGAAAGGGTATGTTCTCTGCAACAGGGCAGCTGAGGTATATACTCTTCACTTCTGTTTATATGGGTCTAATATGGTGTTTGGATGTTTGGACTATAAATTAGTTAATTGATCCTTGCACGTTTGAGCAAAACTAAACAAAGTTATTTTAATATTTATTTTTGCTCTTAATACCAAATTTTTATAAAAGTTGGTGCTTAAACCTCACCTTGTGCCACAGAAGCTTGAAACTTAAGTAATTTCTTGAATAAAATACATTTTTCCTGTATTTTTAAATGAAAGTTACTTCAAAAAAAAAGTAGCAAGACCAAAATACTTATGATCACAGTTTTTCATTTTAATTACTTTTAGCATATGAGAATGGTTACACTGGTCACCTGAAAAGTTCATATAAGCCGCTGCCATGTTCCAACAGTACATGTATATAGAAAAGCAAGACAAAGCGCAAAGCATTTATAGAAGCACAGGACAAAATGCAGCTGTACTTTCTTGGAGTACTTGAGTGCCAATTATTTGTGGCTCTGACTTTCAGCAGAATACTTCCTTGTTTTTTTTTTTCCAAAGGAACCATTCAAGTTGTGGACTGCTTTGACAGATACCACAGTAGGAGTTTTCTGTTCCCCTTCAAATTAAACATGGCTGTTACTGCTTAAGGTGTTAGTTCCCTACACCAGAGAGAGTGGTTAGGAGGGCAGGTCAGTACATGGTAATGCACATGCCTGCATGCTTAAGCAGGGAGAGTTTCAGCCTTGATTTAAACTTGATCTGTGGTGACAGTTTGTTAGACTGCACTGAAGCAGCTATGGCAGATGTGTGTCCTGCATTACTGATTGCTGTGGAAAAGGCAACCATCAGCCAGAGCAGCTGCATCTTACACTGTCTCAGCTAGGACTTATCTAGTTGTACACAAAAACAGACTTAGAGCTAGACAAATGGTGATGAAAAGTGTTCCTTAGCTCCTCGGAGGGTGAGCTCTGTGAAAGAGATTAGAGGTTAGAGCCTCTACTCTGCTACTGTTCTTCATAGTCCAGAAGTGAGCTACAGCCAAAAGTGACGTATGCTGTTGTCTGCACAGGGCTGTGGGACTCTCAGCCTTTGTTGTGTTGAGAGTTCACCCATATACTGTGAAAAGAGCAACAAGTTAAGCCAAGCATCCAGCTTCCAGAATGGACAGCCTCCAGTTCCTGCAATCCATTAAAACAGCTGTGTGTAAAAGTATGAACAGAGTGGTAATTCTCCAAATCTGGGACGAGGTTTGACTATGCTGCTCAGTGGATGAACCTTTCTCCTTGCTGTATGATGACCACCTGCATTTAGTGCTGGTTACCCGATCACTGCTCAGCGCTTCCTTGTAACTAGACACATTGTTAGTACCTCCTAAAGTGAACAGTGTTAGGAAAAGACAGAGGCCTTGTGTTTATAACTGCAGTGCCAGTCACTGCTGCAGCTAAGGAGAAACACTGTTTGTAAGACCCAACGGCTCCTTCACCACTCAAGCACCTCTGTGTGTGATGACTAGTGGAAAAGGCAGAACACTTCCAGGCATCGATCGTTCCCTCCTGGGTTAGTGAGCAGCCCCCCAGACCATAGCGATCTTGGCTATCACAGCCCTGTAAACCAGCTCCCCAGGGGAAGCCCACACCATACCTGACCAGTGCAGTCCCTTAAAAAGCGGAAGTGAGGACAATGTTGGTTCCTTCCTCACAGCTTGAATCAATCCCAAAAACTCCTGACGCTGATAGACATTGCTTAATAAGCTGCTCCCTTTCCTAGAACAGTCCTTACTGCCCAGCTTCTGTGACCAAGCACATTCATCCCTAATGACCCCTAAACAAGCCAACGTAACTGTTCCAGCCTGCTCTGCATGGTCACTGATAGTTGAGTTCTTGGGTGGAAGAAGCAGCCTCACCACAACACCTGGACCCAGCTTTTCACTGTCATGTTCATTTGCACTTGCAGCAAGCACTCATATGCCTCTCCATGAGGACAAGCCTGGAATGAAGGTGAATTTGTGGGAATGGTACTGGCTGCAGGAGCGCTGGCAGCGTAACCCACATAGTAGGTCTTTCACCTGAGTCCTTTGGAAGATGCGACCTGCTGAGGATGGGCTGTGCGAGCAGCATGAGGTGTGGCCCAAGCAGGGGCAGAGCACAGCAGCACATGCTGCCGGTGTCCCATCCGCCAGGTATTGCATATAACCCTTCACAAGAAAAGCAGTAGAGCTTGCTGAAATAAAGGCTTCCTGTGCTCTTGCATCTAAGGAATAGAAAATGCTGCTGTTTTGTTCACTTCTCTGCTCTGTTCACTTTTCTGCTCCATTCCCTCACTCTCCCCCACCCCCAGCTTAGGTAAATTTCTGCATAGTAGTTACCATCACTAGCGTGGTCACTACTCTCCAAGACATGTCCAACACGACTCAAGGCACCAGGCTCTCTCCCCCACTGCCTTGCTCCTATCTTCCTCCAAGAGAGCCCTTGTGCATGGAACGAGTGGGACTCTCGAGCCCAGGACAGCCAAATAGCAGTTGGCAGGGAGGGAAACTCCCTGCAGGATATTCATACTGCTCTTGCTCCATCCCTAAAGGTCCCACTCACTGCTGAACAGCCACTGACTTTGCTACCTGCTCCACAGTACAGAAGAGGTCCTACCATCTCATTCTGGGCACAACTCCCCCACTGCTCTGGTTTCCAGCTCCACCAAAGTAGAACTCTGCTCCTCCTAAAGCCCTGGATGGGCTTGCCCTCAGAACAGCTCTTCTCTGACACTCCTGACCCATGTGAACAGGGCATTGTTGCCCTAGCCTGCATCTTTGCCCTGCTACCCTGGCCTGTCTGTCAGCTCTGACCTCCCCCTGCATCGGGTCACCAGGTCCAAGGAGAGATGTCCTTCCCTCCCACTGCTCAGAGGCTGCACCTGTGGCAGGGAGGGATCTGCCGCCTGTGCTATATAACCACCTCGGCCCCAGGCAGGGGGTGCCTTGCTAGAGCTGGCTCCAGGAGAAGCTGGGATGAGTGCTGAGGCTGGAAAGAAGCATGGCCATGCTCCTGTCTCTGGGGACGAGAAGCCTAAAAGGAAGCCAAAGAGAAAGGAAACCTATTCAGTCTACATCTACAAAGTACTGAAGCAGGTGAGGAAATACTTCCCTATAGCTGCACTTCCCTATGGCTGTTTCTTCTTTCAAGAAGAAACAGTAGAATTGCTTTTACTTGCTCTTGCTACAATGAGAGGGGAGAAGCACCTGCTTTTCACTAACTTGAAAAGTGAGTGACTGGGTAGAAGGGAGGTGAGAGGAGCAGGAGAGAGCAGCCCCTGGAGGAGATGGCTCCAAGGATGTCTAGAGCAGCATGGTCCTCAGGAAAGAGCTGGGGGATATCTGTGGGGCAGGAGCAGATGCTCTTGACCTGATTAGTTGAGTGTTACAAACCTTCCCCAACCTGCAGGTTATGAGCACCCAGGGTGGTGCTGGGGAGATAAGAAAGGAGCTCATGGAGGCAGCTGTGAGTCCTCCAGGCCTCAGCCATCTGTATGGGCCTTGGAGCAGGGGGTACTTCTCCCTTGGCAGTGGGGTTCCCCTAGGGCCTTGCAGCTCTGAGGAGGGTGGCAGTGGGGCTCGCTAGCCCAAGCAGGGGTGTGTGGCTCGAGCCCCTGGTGGCTGTGGGTCCTTGGAGGTGCTGCTGCCCTGTGATAGCAGTGGGGGCTGTGTCCTGTGGAGGCCAGAGGCCTCCCTACCTGGGGAGGGGCTGACGCAGTTCTGGCTCCTGTTGGCAGGTGCATCCTGACACTGGCATCTCCTCCAAGGCCATGAGCATCATGAACTCCTTTGTCAATGACATCTTTGAGCGCCTGGCAGCAGAGGCCTCCCGCCTGGCCCACTACAACCACCGCTCCACCATCACCAGCCGTGAGGTGCAGACGGCGGTGCGGCTCCTGCTGCCGGGGGAGCTGGCCAAGCATGCGGTCTCGGAGGGCACCAAGGCTGTCACCAAGTACACGAGCGCCAAGTGAAAGGGGTGCAATAAAGCTGCGCTGCTCCTGCTGCTGCATTCTGTCATGGCGCCGCCAGGGTAGGGCATTGCTGGGTGCCGGGGTGGCTCTGTGGGAGCAGGGCCTGGCCTGGGGCTCCTCCTCAAACTGTGGCTGGACTGTGGGCCCCTTGGGCTGCCCCCCAGGGTAGAAGGTTGCAGGCAGGTGCTTCCTTCTGGCAACAGGTCAGGTCTGGAGCCCTGGGAGGGGCAGGGGGCTCTTGGGGAGCCCCAGGAGCAGCCTCGTCACAGAGCCTGGCTCCTTTCCCTGCTGTGACCTGTTGGGCTGAGGGCAGCGCTGCCTGCACGGGTCTGGCAGGAGAGGCTGTCCTGGCTGGAGTGGAGCCCTGCTGCAACTGCTGCTGCCTGCCCAGCAAGAGGAGCAGGAAAACTTCTTTTTTTCTTATTTCTTCTTTGTTGGTGGTACATCCCCCCCCATACATGAGCCTGGATAAGGAGCAAGAGGAACTGTGGGCTCTCAGCAGTGAGAGTAAATTTAGTGTGCTGCTTCTTCAGGAACCTACTGGCTTTCTTAGGGGGGTAAGCATGAAAATCGCTGGTCCTGACCCTCACAAGAAGGATGAATGTGTTCAGGAAGAAAAAGCTTGCTCACCCTTTGGAATGCTGCTAGCACTCTTATAGCCTAGCACACCCAAGCGTATGTTGGATTTGTTTTGGCCACTAAATCTGAAAGGAGGATTAAGCACAAACATCACCTTCTGCATGCTGCTCTCTATGGCCTGGAAGCTGCAGGGGCATCTTGGGTTGGGGGGTGCAGGTTGGAAGCTTAATTCAAATACAGTGTTGGTGTGGGGCCTAAATACGCTGCAGTGTTCTACAGCATAACCTTTTCCAGCTCAGTCATCTGTATTTTTCTCTTAGAGAAGGTAAGAATGAACTAGTCACTTGACTTGAAGTTGGTGGCTCTTCAGGCTCCTGAAACAGTTTTCATTGACCATGGGACTTATGGCCAGGAGCAAGGAATCAAGCAAAAGAGGTGGCAGACTTGTGTGGATGACTAGGCAGCTCCTGCAAAACTCCAAACAGAAGAAGGAAGTATACAGAATGTGGAAAAGAGAGCAGGCCCCCTGAGGAGCATAAGAATGTTTTCAGGATATGCAGGGATGTAGTGAGGAAGATTAGGGCATGTTTGGAATTAAATCTGTCAAGAACAAGAAAGACTTCAAATATATCAGTAGCAAAAGGAAGACTAGGGAAAATATGGGCCTGCTGCTGAATGGGATGGGTGCCCTGGTGACAAACGATACAGAGAAGGCCAAGTTACTGCCTTCTTTGCTTCATAGAATCATAGAATGCTTAGGGTTGGAAGGGACCTCTAGAGATCATCTAGTCCAACCCCCCTGCACACGCAGGGTCACCTAGAGCACGTGGCACAGGACTGCATCCAAGCGGGTTTTGAAGATCTCCAGAGAAGGAGACTCTACAACCTCTCTGGGCAGCCTGTTCCAGTGCTCTGTCACCCTCACTGTTAAGAAATTTTTCCTTAAGTTCCTATGGAACTTCCTTCAGTCTTTCAGTCTATGGTTCCTTCAGTCTTTAATAAGGCCAGCCCTCTGGGATCCCAGACCCTGGAGACAAGAGAAGAAGCCTGGAGAAAGGAAGACTTACCCTTGGTTGAGGAGGGTTGGGTTACAGCTCACTGAGGCAAACCTGACATTCACCAGTCCATGGGCCCCCATAAGATGCCCTTACGAGTGCTAAGGGAGATGGGTGATGTTGATCTTGTTGCTAGGCCACACTCCATCATCTTTGAAAGGTCTTGGAGATCAAGAGGGATGCCTGAGAACTGGAAAATACCCACTGTCACTTCAGTATTCAAAAAGAGTGGGAAGGAGGACTTGTGTCTACTACAAGCCAGTCAACCTCCCCTCCCCTCCTGGAAAGGTGATGGAGCAAGTCATCCTAAATGCTGTCTCTAAGCATGTAGTGGGTGAGAATCTGATCAGGAGTAGTCAGCATGGATTCACTGTGCTTAACTGACCTGAGAGACTTCTCTGAGGAAGTGACTGCCTGGGGAGATGAAGGGAGATCAGCGGATGTTTCCCTTGACTTCAGCAAGACTTCTGACATTGTCTCCCATAACATCCTCATAGGCACATTGAGAAAGTGCGGGCTGGCTGAGTGAACAGTTTCCCAGCCTGGGAAAGGAGAATACCATAGGCAGATGTGGATCAGTTAGTCTGCTATTAATCCCAGGAAAATAATGTAAAAACTGTTCTGAGACTTTGATAAGAAATTAAAGGATTGGAACATAATTATCGTTTCTGGAGAGTAGATCTTATTTGATCAAAAATGAGGTTTTTGGCAATGTCAGATTTGTTCTTTTTAAAAATTAAAAAGATGCACTTTGAACTAACAAAAGACAGGAGAAAAAAAAAATATAGCTTCTCTAAGGGCACCCTATAGTAGGTTGATGCCTCTGACTTACCTACTTCTCAGTAAGTTGAGATCATCAGTGGAGGGTTTTTTTTTTTTTTTTAAATGGAGTCCTGCAGGAGTTGATATTTTGTCTGATCAATTAAAAAAGCAAAATCTCTTGTGTTAGAGCCCAGGTGACAGTCTATGTGAGAAAACTGGACCTTTCAGGGCTTGCAAGGTGGTCATGGGTCTCATGAGCTATGCAACTCTGCTGGGCACCTGTCCTCACTGATGTGGCTCAGTGGTGCTGATGAGATGCCTGGCGAGGCACGTGCGGCTCCCAGAAGGGGTTCAGAAGGCAGCAAAGGTGAGATGGGGCCTGTGATGCTTCCTTCCAGCCCTGCTGTTGCGCTGTGGGGCTGGCTGCAGGAGATGGGCAAGATGAGAGGTAAGAGGCTGTGCAGGGTGCTCTGTTTCCTTTTGACTAGGAGAGCATTGAAGAATACTCTTTTCTTCCTAGAGTGCTGTCCGCAACCTAGAATTTGTCCTGAGTACAGGTGTCAGAGCAGCATCACATCTGACAGGGCTGCTCTCCTTTTCTCCTTCCCCTATAGCCCCTGAGGCCAGTTATGCTGAGGAAGAGGCTGTGCAGGTGGGGGAGCAGATGTGTCAGAGCTCCCTGTAAGCCAAGTTCATGGGGGAGATCGGGTGTAACGTAGCATCAAAAGCAAGCCTGAGAGAACGGGGCCAAGGAGCTGCACTGTGAGCAGGCTGCGCTTTGCAGCCAGGTTGGCCATTCATGTGCCTGCCCAAGCTGCTGTGCCGCTCCCTAGGTCAGAGCGGTGCATCCCTGTACCCCAGCCAGGCACACCCGCTTCCCCGGGCCCAGGCTTAGGCGTGTGTAAGACGAGTGCTTGCAAATAGCTGGGAGCTGCAGTTCTGCTGCTGCCCTGGAGATGGTTCTCTCTGACTACCTGATGTCAAACATACACCCTTATAGTGTGCAGCATGACTGAGAGCCCGGCGCTGCCCAGTGCCGAGCAGGCTGTTTGGGGACCACATAACTTCGTTCTGTGGTGCTCTGGCTCCCTGATCAGTTGCAACTGCCCCCTCGTGTAGGTAAGATGCTGACATGCTGTGAGAGGGGAGCAGCTGTAGAGCATTGCATCCTGGATGAACCCAAAAGGTGTTAGGCTTTAGTGGTACAGATACAGATTGTCCAATACTGGCATCTGAGGATTCCACTCCTACTTTACGTGCCTTCCCCCAAGGCTGAGAAGTATTGAGTTGGCTCCATACTCCCCATGCATCCTTCTGTGCCCTTGCAGAAAAGGGCAGCCTGCCCTGGAGATGCACTGAGCAGAAGAGGCAGGAGGAGATGGTTTTTCCTGGGATGATATTTTGTGCAGATTTCTGCCCAGGTTGTTCTTTTCTGCATTTTCTGTGTTGGCAGGGCCACCCATCGTTACATGGGGATCATGACACTTGTTTCTCCCATCTGCATGGAGCCATCCTGACAACCTGCCCTGCTTGCCACAGGCTGTCCCTATCTCCTGAGGGACCACTTTGCATGTTTAGCCCTGATGGGTACTTTCTACAAGGACACTTCCCCAGCTTGGCTTCCACATCTGTGTCCACCTGTGTTGTTCTTATGAATCTCTACACATGTTCATGGATCAGCAGCAACCCCTTTTGCATTAGTCCATTCTTCAAACCCACAGAAAGAACACTATGGTGTGAGAAACTAAGTGAAGTGTTCATGAAAATGCCAGCAATATCTCTATTCCCCACTTTTTTTTTTCCCTGCAAGTCAGCAATGACTTAAATGTCTCTGCTCTTTTTGTCTCCTGAGGTGGGGGATCATGGGACAGATTATCTCTGTACTATGATGAATGGTACAGGTTTGGAGAGAGGAAGCTTTTGGGGGCAACAGAGGCTTGCACCAGTGTGCAGACCTGCGTGCATCCCTCTCCCCACGTTGCTGGGTCTCTTTATAGCAGTGCTGCCAGGTGGCTGCTCTGGTGCATCATTAGCCACTGTTCCAAATAGCACCGGCAGGAGTGGTTCAGCACTCGGAGGAAAATGAGCTGGTGATGGATAGCTCTGGTGATGCCAAAGTCATTAAAATATGAACCTCTGATGAAGTGCAGCCAGCGTTCCAGTGCCTGTAGCAAGAGGGAGAATGTTTCCATCCTCCCTGTGCTCAGGTGCTGGAGGCAGAGTGAGGGGACAATGTTGCTCTTTGTCTTTTCCCTTTTCCAGTTTGGGCTGAGAAGGCTGCTCTTCTTAAATATTGGTGGCTCCCTAACTGGTGGTGGCCTGGAATCCCTGTCTGGAGATCATTAGAATGATGCTCAGAAGTCTCACATGCTCCCTCATGACCAAACACCTTCCTGTCTGAGCATTTGGTATCCTTGATCCTGTTAGCACTGTGATGAGAGAGAGGGTCTGTGATGTCCTTGGAGCTGTTCTCCATCTATGTTGTACCCAGCAAGGATCATCACAAGTAGTTTTTCATGTTTGTTCTTTCTCTTCAGGCTCTGTTCACTCTGGAGCCTTCAGTACAGCCAGTGATGATGCTGTGTCTCTCCTCCCTCCTGCTTGGTGATGTGAAATGAGGATGGGGAGCACTACTCATCAATAATCATGTGAAAGAAATGAGTCTTACTTGATATCTGTAATATCCACTGCCAGATAAGCATGGGTGTCAGAAACATCTTTCTCCGATGACCTCTCCCTGCTCAATACCTGTTGCCAAAGACAGGGGCAGAGCCTCAGTAACTTGCCATGAGCCTGCACCTCTGCGCCCCTGAGGCTGTGAAGCTGGGGACAGGGCAAAGTGCTTCTCTGGGCTGAGGGAGAGCAAAAAGGGTCATCTTACGTAAGCAGCGTGTCCTGGGATGGGTGCGGGAGAGATGCTGGTGGTACCCTCTGGGGGCTCTGACTGAGGGGATGCTTCCATGCAGGATGTGGGGTTGGAGAAGGGGATGACATGGGCAGAGTAGCCCCAAGAGGAATGGCTGCTGCAGGCCACACGCCGTTTTCCCATTAGCGAGTGTTTAGTTCAGCGTTTTAAATAATTGTGTCCTCGGAATGATATTTAAAATCCATTTGGGAGGCAATGAGGCGGGAAAGTGCCTGTGCCATTGTGATGACGCTGCGCAGGGCGCGCCGCACATGCATATTACAAACTCGTTACAGACTCGTTTACACGCACGCTGCTCGCTTCCCACACAACCTCTTTCTGATGGTTCTAACGTCTCTTCCCTGCCATGGCTGCTTGTGTTTGACACGAGAGAGAAACTTACTTGATAAGGCAGTACTGGTGTTATCTGCAGCAAAGGAAGCAAGGAACCTGCCATGGGCAGAAGGGTGCTGGCCTTGGAAATGGATGCTTAGGGGCCATGTTTTCTGATGGGGCCCTCTTGTGTCCTGTCCTTCACCTGTGCTCCACAGTCAGTGCAGAGCAGTAGCTACTTTCCGACAAGCCCTTGCACTTCCGTTTTTGCAGACTCCAGACCCCACAGCCCTGGGGCTCTCAGCTGCTGGGCTCTGCCCACAGATGGGGAAAGAGTTGCAGCATCTGTACCCAGGATAACTATGAAGCTTCGTACCAGCAGGCTCTGGTGAATGTCCATGAGAAGCTGCAGGAGCTAGAGGGGCTAGGCATACGGGAGCAGATGGAGTAGCAGCTTCAGCAGTGGCTCACTGAGGGTTGCTGAGTAGCTGAATGGAGAGGCCCTGCTGCTATTCAAACATCCCCATTCCTCTCTGATTGCTGCATGGACACATCCTGTAAGACATCAAAGTCCTGCACTGTACTACAGGTCTCCCAGTATCACCTTGGCCTTGTACTGTTGGGGTCCTGGAGGCATGAGCTATGTTCACTCTTCTCCCAATGTCTTCTCCCTCCTGATCATATCTATGTTTAGGGCCCTGCTGCTGTACCCAGGAACAATCTGTGTTTTGATGTCCATGTCTTCTGCACAATGACCTCACTGGCTTCTTCTTTGACTTTCCTGATGAGGAAATAAGTGTCTGTAGCATTTTCTTCCCAGAAGAAACCTCTGAACAGGTACAAGGGCAGAAGCAAAGCCGCAGCAGGGACAGAGGCTGTTATCATAGAAGAGGAAGGGCAGGTTATCAAATATGTGACCTTTTGGCATTGAGATGACAAATGGTCTCAGGAGGCAAGATGAGCTTTCCCCCACAGAGGCTGCTTATTTTGAATTTCTAGGGTGCTGGAAACACATGTATTGTGGAATGGTCTCAGGCTGGACAGATAGAATGTCTCATTCTCATGCTGAAAGAACACTAGGTCTGAAGGAATGAGGCAACGCGGTGCTTTGTACAGAGCCTCAATATGATGCTGGGCCTGGCAGGACCAGGCCTACTAGACTTGAGTGTTAGGGCTCTTTTTCCTGGTTGCTCCCTGTTGTGTACAGCAGCTAGGATTGTATGGGAAGTAGCCTTCTGCTTTTGCAGGTCAGAGATGAAGTAAATCAGCTAGAAGATAAGAAGAAGAAAAGAAGAAAAAGAATAAAGAGAAGGGGAAAGGTGAGATAGCAGGGAAAAAAAGAACAGGGCATGAAATTGCGAGATCTTGGCTGCCAAGAAGACCAGAAAAGGGATTGTAAGAGATACAGACAGACAAGGTTAAGGCCACGGCTTGAGAAGAGCATGAGGGAGAAGACTAGGAAAGAAGGCAGGGTGGTGCAACTAGGGGAAGGTAGCAAGCAGAAATGGGCTGTAGGACCTCCCATTTCCTGTGTGTTTTGGAGCCGTGCCCTACTCAGTCTTATTTCATGAGAGTTACTCACTGGGTTTGGGGTCTTTTCCCAGGAAGATGATGAAGGTTTGATCCTGACTTCATCAAAGATCCTGCCAGCAATCAGTAAAGCTTTCACAAAGCACCCAAGTAATGGGGACTACATACTGTGCTTGGGAAGAGACTGGTTCTGCTAAATGCAACACAGATTAAGAAGCCAGAAAGTCATGCTTAATGGTTGGTGGTTTGCAGGGTTTATGTGCGTATGTTTGCAGACAGTTTAATGTGGTATATCCCCCTGACTGTTGCCTCCCTCTGCATGCAAGTAGGGAGGCTCCAGCTGAAACCTTAGCCTTGCTTTCAGAGACTAGAGTTGTCTGTGGTGGGTTATTCTTCAGGGCATCAAACTGTTTTCAGTACACCGTGCTTTGGGCAGTGACTCTCCATTTGGTGCTTCCTGTCTCACTGACCAGTTACAGCTGTGGTGCAAAGCATGTAAACCCTTCTTGGGCTGCCAGCTCCTTGCTCACCAGCATGTTCCAGTGTGGATGAGGGGAAATCCCAAATGCCAAACTAGTCTAAACACAAAGGTGTTTAGACTAGCACATGTGCTGGATGCTTGGCTTCCCTTACTGAGACCCTGAGTGTTGTCTAATGTCTCTTGGGGGAGGACAGGAAGGCAGGAGAGAGCACATGTCTGCTCTGTATGCCAAGCTTCATTCCTCATGTGCCTCTTGGTTCAGCTGATCCAAGCCAGGCTGTCCCATGTTTGTACGAGCTGCCTGTGCAGCCATCCTGCTGGAAGATAGCTCGGACGTGCTGTAGGGAACAGGATGGGTTCTGCTGCTGAAAAGGCAGCAGTTCATCCCTGATGATGGCAGTGGGCTGAAACACAAGGGGGAAGGGCTTGACATGATGAATGAGGTGATAAGAGATGTGCTGAGATGCTCTTTTGAAGGATGTGGTGTGGATATAGGAAAGACTTTGGGTTAAAGTCCTGATGCCTGTTATGAGTGAGTGCAAAAAGGAGTTGGAGGGGTCCACATGCTCAAGTCTAGCTCCTCCATCTTTGCAACTCTTTGGGGAAGTCAAAATGAATCCAGAACTTTGAAGCAGCAGTATGATCTGATCAAGGCACAAAAAAGGAAGGAAGTAGAAAGTTTCACCTGCTTTTAATTGCAGGATAATAATGTCAATGAGTAACCCAACTTCTCTGTTCCATGAGATAGTTGGTGCAGCCCAGGAGAGATGCCAAGCAAGTCAATGGAATGGTTTCTATTATGACCTCCCTGTTGAACAGAGAAGATAGCATGGTTCAGGAGAAAGGCAGATCCAGCTGTGTGGTGCAAGTCTGGGTGGAATGCCATGGGGTCCCTACCATTAGCTCTCAGGCAATCCTGCGGCCTCTCATGGGGTCTCTGTTAAGTTTCCCCGGTGACCCCCAGCACCATCAGTTGTGGGACTGGGCAGGGAATACCTGATTCTAACAAGCTCAGATTCCTGTGGTACTCGATGATGGGGTGCTGGACTGCTGGTCCCCACAGCCTGCCCACCTGGAATGTTCACCTGCATCTTGGCAGTGACACAACAATTAAAGGCTTAGTTACAGGGGAGTGATTTGAAGGTAAAGAAAGCTTAACCGCTTCCAGCCCTATGTCCAATTGCCACAACATCCTTTTTATTGAGATCCATCCCACATCCCAAAGAGCCCAGTTATAACGACTGAGGCAGGACAGGAGACTTGAGCAGGATCTCTCACCTCTTCTAATGTGACCTAATACAGCTATGAGTGGGAGGTGGCATAACAGAAGTTGTTATGCTCCCCTACTCAGAATTTGAAGATACTTGCCAAGCTCTTGGTGTCCTGGTATTTTCGCAGGAGTGTCTTCTCTGTCCCTGCGAAACTTGTTTCATTTAATTCAGGTTACTTTTCCCAGGATGTGCTGGCATGTCTCTTACTCTGGTGGACTACGTGTAGGGAGCCAACCTCAGTGACCTAGCAGAAATGCTAGGTTCCAAGAGTTGGAGTCATCCTGAGGGAAGGCATATATATTTTATATGTATATAGTCCCTTATGACTTTCACTGCTGCTCCTGCTACAGGCCACTACCAAGGTATACCTCCCTCCCCCCAGCCCCCAGTGTTGTTCTGTTTCTTCCTTAAGTGGAGACTGCAGTGCTGCAGAGCAGAGGCTTTGCTGAGCAAGCTAGCAAGCATGCGGGGCAGGTTTCAGGGCTGCCTGTTCCCCCTGCCCATGCCCAGCCTGCCCTGGAGATCAGCTTGGGCAGCTGATGGTAAACTGTTGCGGGGGGGGGGAGGTGCTGGAGGAGAGCTGCCAAGTGGGACTATTTATACTATGTGAGTCAGGCTGGTGTTGAATCCAGCCAGATACTGGAGTGCTGGGGCCCAGAAGCAGTCCACAAAGGACACAGCCTTGAACAAGAAGCTCTGGGCTGCAGCAACTCTTTTACTGTAAGGTTCAAGCTTTTCCCATGTATTCCTAATGACGGACCGTACCTTTTCCTTCAGTTCTGCCACAGTGTGCTCACTGCAGCTGGACGAGGAGAAGCTGGATCAGTGGAAGCATTTTCAGCGTGCAAGGCCAAGACACAGTGAGAACCATCTATTCCCAGGGGTCCAAGGATGCCAGAACAGCCACACAGAGCCACTGGAGTGTCGGGACCTGTTGGTCCAGAATGCACTCTTCACAGGGGACCTGAAGATGATTCAGAAGTACTTCACCAAGGGTGCAGCTATCAATCTCATCATTGAGGCCAAGGGTGATGAGCTGCGCTGGACTAGCAGGAAATTTGGTGAGTGGGATGAGACATCTGTGGCTGGAAAGTCACCGGGTTGAGGATGAGAGAAAGAGCAGAAGCATCTGGAAAAAGTGTTTGGAGGAAGCCCTGGTCATGGAGATAGGATGATGGAGGACGGGAAAGAGGCTTTTGGATAAGGAAGGAGCTGGAGAACAGAGCTGCAGAACAAACTGTACCAGGTTGTTGAAAGTGAGCAGGAGCAGGTCTACTGGAAAGGGATGAGAACAGGGTGTTTGGGAGGGGGCACAGGAAGGAAGAGGATCAGGACTGTCCTGGGATGGATATGTGTGATGAGTTGATGTGGGTGCATTAGCAGTGACTACTTGAGAGGCCTGTCCTCCAGAGCAGAAGCTTTCACACCTGCCTCCTTTTGCTTTCCTTCACAAATGGGATTTGTAGCCTGCAAGCTGTTTTATTCCATGAGACAAGCTTGGGGAGGTGGGGAGCAGGATAGAAGATGCTAGAAGACACGAGATAGAAGTAAGTGTGTCCTGAATGATAGGAAAGAGAAGCTAATCACCCTTGGTGCTTCTTCCCATCCTTACACCTCCCTGTGCCTCCCTCCTAGGTATGTCTCATGCACTACACATGCCTCCCTGCCCTTTGATCCCTTCGATTAAGTTCTTCCCAATGTCATCTGTGAACTTTCAGCCTTGCAGAAGATGACCTGATGTAGGCGGTGTCAAGGGAAGAGATGTGCTTAGGAATATGGAAGGCCGTGTAAGAACATTGCTGCACATCTGCTAGTAGTGTGCTGCAGACAGCCAGAATTAAGACAAGGAGCATCAAGTGTGAAAGGGGAGTTACTGTGAGCGTTTGCCCTACTCTTTTTTTTCCATAGATGATGTGGGTAGTGAAAAGCCTCACTATGTCAGAGTAGCAGAGCTGTTGATGAAGACTGCTCTCCCAGAGCTGTAGGTTCCTTGTAGTGTCCCAGCATGAGGATATGAAGGATATTGATAGCAAGTGACAAACAGAGTAGGCTAGGAGATGCAAGGGCTCATGCTTTTGCATGCTAAAGGTTGTTTACTGAGTGCCAAGATCTGTATACCCACGGTTTTCATTTTTATGGACTTTTTAGGAAGAAAACAAACAAACAAAAAAAAGACTCTTTTTGTATAACTAAAGATCACTTGTGAGAAAAATATTAATTGTACTTTAAATTTGAAGTGTTCCTGTCTTGTGCTGGGCTGACATACTCTTTAAATTCCAACCCCAGAGAAAGCAGAACAACTTATGTAAAACAACTTCAGCTGGGAGTTGCTCTTATCACTAAAGTAACAGGATGTGAAAGAGGAGGAAAAAAAAAAAAAAAAAAGCATCCATCAATCACAGACCATGAATGTACTGCAAATTTTATGAAGTAGAATCTAGAATCGTTAAGGTTGGAAGGGATCTCTAGAGGTCATCTAGTCCAACCCCCCTGCACACGCAGCGTCACCTAGAGCACGTGGCACAGGACTGCGTCCAAGCGGGTTTGAAGACCTCCAGAGAGGGAGACTCCACAACCTCTCTGGGCAGCCTGTTCCAGTGCTCTGGCACCCTCACTGTTAAGAAATTTTTCCTTAAGTTCCTGTGGAGCTTTTGGTGTTTCAGTTTGTGGTCATTACCTCTAGTCCTGTCAGTGGCCACCACTGAAAAGGGGCCATCCCCAGCCTCTTCACTCCCTCCCTTGAGGTACTTATATACACTGATCCAGGCCCCCTCTCAGCCTTCTCTTCTTCAGGCTGAACAGGCCCAGCTCCCTCAGTCTTTCCTCATAGGGCAGATGTTCCAAGCCCCTGATCATCCTCTTAGCCCCCCACTGGACTCTCTCCACTAGATCTACATCCCTCTTGTACTGGGGGTCCCAGAACTGGACACAGTACTCCAGATGTGGCCTCACCAGGGCTGAGTAGAGGGGCAGGATCACCTCCCTCGACCTGCTGGAGACGCTCTTCTTAACGCACCCCAGGATGCCATTGGCCTTCTTGGCCGCAAGGGCAACTGCTGCCTCACGGTCAACTTGTCACCCACCAGGACGCCCAGGTCCTTCTCTGCAGAGCTGCTCTCCTGAAGGTCAATCCCCAGCCTGTACTGGTGTCTGCGATTATTCTTCCCCAGGTGCAAGACCTGTAAGTAAGGATACAGAAGAAAACAACAACAAAACACAAAACCAAACGCAAGCCTACCTAATACCTAAGGCTTTGGTCCTTGACCAGTAGGGACTCTTTCCCAAAATCTACCCAGTGATCAACCATAAAGGTAGATTCCAGTGACAACCTTTCCTAAGACCAGGAACTGATATTTGAATTTCCCAACTGATATTTGAAGGAGCCCAGAGGAGGTCTAAGTTGAACCGTGTTACTGACACTATCTAGTGTGTAGCCCTTTGTCTCTCTGGCAATGCTCTTGTGAGCTGGGAACTCTGGCTCTGGCTGGGTACCTATTTATAGCTTTGGGGAAACTGAGAATCACAGCAGGTGAGGTACTCTGCAGAGGCTTCCCTCTCTCTACCCTTTTATGCACTTTACTATAGCTGGACTAGTTGGTGGTAAAATCTGCACAAACAGAGGATACTGGAGATTGTGAGCAAATATACAGCTTGGTCACTTGTTTCCCCTCCTGCGGAGAGTAGAATTTCTTATCCTCTTCATTGATTCCCCCAGATAATCATTGTTTGGTGGTCTATTGGAGTCAATTACCTTGGCTTATAGCTCCATGGTGTAAATAGTTCCCCCACAATCTAATGGTGAAGGAATTGCAGTGAGGAACTCTAATGGAGGGGATTGTCAGAGGATGGGAAAGGGCAATATTAAAACTGCTCAGGAGCAGTCTGCAAGTCTAAATTTCAAGGAGTAATAGGAGGGGTTCCAAAGTTTAATTATCTTATATGTTTTTACACTACCTGTATTGGACCATTTCCTATCCTTGCACTCATTTCTATCTGTCCTGTGACTTTAAGTCCTGATTAAAAAGAACTTTCCTCTGATTTGTTTAGAAACCTGTCTAGTGCCATGGGCTTGGGTTGAACCAGCAGATGGGGGTTGCAGAGCTGGAGATAAAAAAGGAGGCAAGGGTTGACCAGTGCACACTGGTATATGGAGGCAGCTGGGTCATTCTCTTGTTGCCTGGGTGGGTGAAGATAGTCTAGGAGTTAAATGAGGGGCCAAAATTCAAGATGCATACAGCAATAGAGTGGTTGGATGTGAGACCTCTTTGTGTTGCCCTGTTCTCTTCTGCCTTGCTTTGTATGGGGCCTTTCCCTTCACAGTCAGTTGCTGCAGAGATGTGGCCTGAGAGGTGTCCTTTTCTGCCTCTTGGCCACACGTTTGGTCACAAGGTCCCCCAGAATAGATCGGCTGAGACCTAAGCTGTAGCCAGCCAAGTGGTGGAGTGGCACGTCCCTGTCCCAGGCAGAGTGCGCACGGGTGGCCTTTGAGTGCAGAGCACAGGGCGCTGGTGGGGCTGCCCCCTCAGAACCAAGCCTGGCCAGGAGGCCACTGCAGGCCCAAGCCTGGCTCCTGCTGGGGCTCTGGCTGCTGCATCATGGGCAGCATCATGGGCACAGGGGATGAGAATGAGGAGCCCATTTGCACACAGAAGATGAAAGGCCCTGCCCAGGCCTACTGGCAGGCCGTGCTGAGAGGGGACCAGGGGGCAATGGCAGAGATCCTCAGCGACTCCCAGAATGGCCTGAGCCCCAGCTCCGTGTTTGACACCAGCAACCTGGAAGAGTGGAAAGATTACCGGTTCAACCTTCGCCGGCTGAGTATGCAGGGGGCAGTGGGCTGGCAGCGTGTCCATCGGGCCGGGGCTCAGAACCTGTCGTTTGTGCCGCAGGGCGTCCCTGCTGCTGGACAGGGTGTGCGGGCACTTGTGAGCCGTGGGAGTAGGAGCAAGAGCGCTAGGGAACGGCCAGCTCTGCCTGTGCTGCTTGTGGGAGGCTGTACCGAGTCTTGTAGTGCAAGGTGTGTCTTGGGACATGTTGCTCTTCTGGCCAGGGAAGCTGCCCAGGCTCCCCAGCCAGGTAAAGGAGGTTGAAGCTGCATGTTATACTGCTCCCGTGACCATTCCTGTAGCCTGACTCTGCATCCTGTGCTGGTTGCAGGACTGCTGATTCTCGTTGTGAGTAGTACTGGGCAAGGGATTGTCAAGCTCTGTGGGGTCCTTGGGATATCTCCATTTGAATCTGGCCCTTCCAAACACAGCTGCTGAGAGGAAGAGGCGAGAGGTGTGCAGCGTGGAGTGCAGTCAGAGACACAGTCCTCCAGCCCAGCCAGGAGGAGCTGCGGGAAGCACCATAGAGGGACTGTCAGTATGATTTGGGCTGTGACAGCTGCAGGTTGTTTATCAGCAGACCACAGCAGCAATGGTTTCAGCTGGGTCAGTCTTTGAGAATTGATGGGTTTCAGCTCTCTGCTCCTTCTTAAGCCCCAGATGCCTCTTGCCCCAACTTGCTTATCCATGTTATGCTTAGGGCTTGAATCTCCTGTGTTCGTGCCCTGGCAGCCTGCTCCTATGTGTCCTTGTTTTACTACCTGGTTCTTTGTATTTGTGGTGCTGCATGCATGGTGCTCTTCCCAACCACCATGCTGCTTCCCAGCCCGCTTGGGTCCCTCATTTACTCTGTTTCTGCCAAAAGAAACCCAGTACTGCATGACTGAGCTGCAGGGGAAAAGTCAACTCCTAGAACAGTTTCTGCCCCGAGGCTTCCTTGGCAGTGTGACCATGCAGCTTAGAGAGATGCCCTCCAACAGAGTGTCATCCTTTCACAGGCCAGGGGCCCTGTGGGGCAGAGGCTGGCAGCAAGAAACAGCCTCTTGAGGGGAAGCCTGCTACTCAAGAGGGAAGGTATGGCAAGGAGCAGGAGGGAAAGGGCAGGTCTGGGCCCCAGGCTTTTGTGCGCTCTGTCTGGACATGGATCCCTGACCTCTCTTTCCCTGCAGGACTGTGGTCTCTGACCTATGAGCAGGACCTCACCACGCCACTGCACATCACGGCTGGCCGAGGCTACGCCGACTGTCTGCAGTTTCTGCTCCTCAGGGGCGCTTCCGTTAACTTCGCGCCAGGGGGCAAGACTGCCCTGCATGAGGCTTGTGCAGCAGCCAGTACGGACTGCGTGCGCCTGCTGCTCAGCTTCGGAGCTGACCCCGAGGCTGTCTCTGAGGATGGCTACAAGCCTCTGCATTTCTGCAAGAGTCCGGATTCTATCCAGTGAGTTGCGCCTGAGGGCTGTGGTGAACCTCCTCCCCCACAAGTCTTCCCTATGCAGAAGGGGGTGCTGCTCATAGCTACAGGTGGAGTAGTGCTTGCAGCTGTGGCTGCGGAATAGGGTGGCCTTATATGGAATAGGAAATGGCCTTCTGGTGTGTTCCTGGAGCAGCTGCCACTTCTGAAGCACAACAGCTGCCTGCAAGATCTGTCCTCAGAGCCAGTGAGCCCTCTGTCAGCAGTGCAGGCCTATGGTCACACTGCAACGCTCAAGCCGTGCATGGTACACACACCTCCAGGTGTGTGGGCACAGACTGGCACTTTGGTGACACTCGCTAAGGCTCTGAGGAGCTGGCTGCAATCAGGGTGACAGTATGTCTGCTCATCAGTCCTCCTGGCTTAAAGCCACTGCTCCAGGGCATGGGGAGTGGGGCTTTGGGATTGTTTAGAAAAGTGAAAGCCATGGGTTTGCACAGCTGGGAAAAGGTAGAGGGACAGGTAAAACAGGAGTTAGGAGAGTCTATCACTAAGTCATCTTGGGCTGCACAGGTGTGTCCAGCAGCTGTTGCAGCACGGTGCCAGTGTGAACAGCCGGACAGAGGAGGAAGACGACACAGCACTGCATGTGGCAGCACGACATGGCCTGGCAGACCACGTCGGACTGCTTCTGTGCCATGGGGCAGAGCTGGAAGCAAAGAATGAAGAGGGACAGACGCCACTGAATGCTGCCTGTGCTCAGCCCCATCAGCCTCAGGACATGGAACGCTACTACAGGGTCTGCCAGCTTCTGGTGGAGAGTGGTGCTAACGTCAATGCTGCAGACAGGGACCGCCAGCACCCGCTTCATTTGGCCTGCAAGAACGCCAATGCTCAAGTAGTAGAATTACTACTGGCCCGGGGTGCACATGTCAACATCATGAACTACAGTGGCAACACAGCACTGCACAATATCTTGCAAATGACTGCCTACAAGCTGGAGCACCATCCAGAGCTTGTGGTCCGAGCCCTGCTCAACTACGGTGCCATCCGCATCTGGCCTGGCTCCCTCCTCAAGGTGCAGGACCCAGCGCTTTCCTGGGAGCAGGGCAGGAAGGCAGTGGATGCTAAGGCCCCTGTGAGAGCAAGAATGTCAGTGCTGCAGCAGGGTTTGTTCTGCACCTTGCCAGCTCTCTGTCCTGCCTATCTCCTCCCAGTATCTGGGAGAGGGGAGTTGCTGGGGGATTCTCTGAAGCTTTCTCCTAGGCCATGTTCTCCTGTGGGACTCTCCTGCTTCTGTTAACACTGTCTGCTAAGCTGTGTGAACAGTCTCTACCCATAGCCCCAGTTGTTTGGCCCTGAACATACTCACCCCTTTCCCCTTGGGTGGCGTGTTTCCTCTCTGGGACCTGCCCTCCAACTCATACTGGCTCTACAAGACACCAGAAAACAAAGGGTTAATTGCTTGTCTTAATTCCCGAGTACTGCAATAATTACCCAGCCCGGAGATCAGCAGATTGCTCTCCCCTTTGGGAAAATACAGGAAAATCAACAATTAACACTAATTAATCTCCTATTAACGCCAGATAATGAGGATCACTGGTACAGCCGGAATAGGCTCTGACAGCTACTGCTGGCCTGAGGAGGGGGGAGTGTGAGCTGGGAGCTGGGGGCTCCACCTGGGTGCAGCTCTGTGTAGGTGGGCTCTGCTCTGAAGGCCACGCTGGAGGCCTTGGATGCACAGGCACCTGTGTGTGGTGAGCACAGGCGTGGTACCCGCCAGACATGCCTGGCTACCACTGAATGGGTGAAGTATCTCCTGCAGCCTCTGTGTAGCAGCTAACAAGGGCATGGTGTCTCATAGGCCCTACATTGCACCCAGCGCAGATACAGGGTGTCTCTGCAACCTCCCTTGGTACAGGCACACTGCATCCCTGATGTTTCTGTGTGGCATTTGGCATTAGTGCTGCATGTTTTAGTGTCTCTGCACACAAATCATCTGCCAGTTCTTGCCCCAAAGCCGCTCATGTTCTAACCAGACAGCTGTGTGGAAAGGAGCCTGACACAAAGCAGAGTTCACAAGCCCTGGGTGGTGGTGAGACAGAGAAGGGGGTCTCTGTCCTAGCTTCATACATGAGACCTCACACCAAGGCAGAGGGGATCTGGCTGTGCTGAATGCAGCCATGCAGCATGTGCTGGGTGTTGGCTCAGTCCCATCTTTGCGGGGTGCCCTGAGAGCAGAGACAGTGATCAGAGTCTGCCTGGCATCAGTGGAGTGATTTCCTAGGACAGCACCAGGGATGGGCAGATAGTCTGTGGTCATTTCTGAATATGTGCAGCTTTTGTAGCATGTGAAGGTGGTGGAGCTTGAAGGACCTGGACCATGTGCTGTGTTCATTGCCCTTTCCCTGCTCCAGGTGCTGCGGTACTGCCACAAGTGCCCACGTGTCATCGAGGCCCTGATGAACAGTTATGAGCACGTGCGTGTGACTGAGGACTGGGTGGAGGCCGTTCCAGCGGAGGTGGTGGAGGTGAGAGGATGCAGGGCAGCCTGGGCTCCCTGGGCAGGGCACTGGGGGGGCCCTGGGCTGTGGTGGGGGGATAGGGAGAGGAGCAGCTGGAGAGCAGGAGTGGATTCCCTGCAGTAATTTAGGTGCTCTAGCTCTGGCTCTCCCTCTCTGCTTCCAGGATGTCTATAGTTTTATCTAGCTCTGTTCCTCTCTCTCTCCTCTTCCTGTAGAAATATCCAGATTTCTACCAGTCACTCTTCGCCCTAGAGCAAAGTCCTCGCTCCTTGCAGCATCTGGCTCGCTGCAAACTCAGGACCCTCCTGGAGGGCCGGTTGCTTCAGGTCCTGTCACAGCTGCACCTGCCGAGTGCCTTGCACCAGTTCCTACTGCTCGGCTTTGAAGATGTTCTCTACTAAGGGATGAGGCTCAACTGTGTCCCTGTGCCAGGGTTCAGTTCCTGCCAGTGCAGCCTGCACCAACCCAGGTGTCTCCCTTCCCCATCTCCCACCTGTCCATGTTATCCTCCTCCTATTCAGCCCCCAATCCTGCCACCATGTCCGTGTCTGCTAGTCCATGTCAGCCCTGTCTCATGGACCTATTTTGGAGCACTCTGTTTACCTATATTATCTATGTCAAACTAGGAAAAACAAGAGAGGGAGGTTAGGGCACTTCATGGGACCAGGAGCACATTCTTCATTGATCACAGTGCTAGTTGCAGGATACCAAATTGCTCTAGCCCAAATCTGCAAACTCAGACCTTATCCAAGCAGCTCTGTGGCCCTGGACATTTGTTGGGATTCTGCCTTCCTGAAGGTGTTTACAGTTTGTAACCAAGGGTATTTGGAATAAAACCTGGTCTCTGTTTATATCTACCAGAGAACAGCTTCTGCCCTGCCTGGAAGGCTGCCCCTCATACAGTCTGGACATGTGACATGCCATGCATAGTGGCACATAATGGGCATAGGCCCTCTCAAATATTTGCCCTTGTCTGCCCATCAGAGGGCATAGAGGGATGTGTGGTGGCTGTGTCCTTCCAAGCAAACATTTCTTATGCAGGAGCAATGTCTGTGTTGTTGGCCTTGCCCTGGGGGGCAAACAGCAGTGCTTGTGCCTGTGCTGAGGACCTTTGTGTGGAATTCAGGTGTGCTGGGGGAACGCTTCTCCCTTGGTATGGAGCAGCCAGCTCCCGTGGCAGCCCAGTAGCATCTGTGAGAGCAAAGTGCAGCCCTGCTGCTGGACTGCATGTGCAGCAGACAAGGTGAAGGGCAATGTTTGCTTCTGCAATTGAGAGCGATTATAAAGAGATTAAAGCATCATCCACTCTTAAATGGCTAACTGGAAGGCAACCTCTCTCCCAGCTGTGGGTTCAGACTGTGATGCATTCACAGGCCAGTGGTCTGGCAGCCCTTGATGGAGGCTGCTGGCTACTATCAGCTTTAGGTTTCGTGGACTGGCCCTGCACAGGTCAATGTCCACTGCAGTTCCACAGGGGCAGTCATGGAGTGTGAAGCAATTGTGCTCAGGGCTCTTCTGGTTACCTGTGAAATGTAAGAGTGGGTCTAAAAACACCTGCTTTCCCCAGGGCAGAGGAGCTGTTTATACAGTGGCTTTGCACCTAGCGGTGCATGTCTGCTAAAAGGACATTTTCCTACATGCCAGAGAGGAGCAGCATTTGCTCTCTAAAGAAGGTCCCTGACATCATAATTCTTACACTCCCATTACTTTTTCTCTCAGACAACCTGCTGCCTTTCATCCATGAACTTGCATGGTAACACTTAGGAAACAATGCATTATAAACATTTTTTTTTAGCTTTCTCTTTTCTTGAAGAACATGACTTGCCTCAGGAATGTGCTTTATGGATTCTCGCTGATGTTCATTCAGTGTATTACTGCACTGTTCCTACATCATTTCTGATAGATATTAATAGCTCAGAAAAACTGACTCAGCATGTGGAATGCACTAGTGCTTTACCTTTCTGTTGGGATCTGTGGTTTTTGTGGCAAGACACCAGCGAGGTTGTGGCTGAGATAGAAGTTGGAGCCAAAGGATGGGGAACAGTTTGGCTCCCATTTCTGTGGTCAGCCCAGGACCCCACAGGCATGCGGGGCCTTAGGAGACTAGTAAGTAGGTAGGCTGAGTGCCTTGGCACACAACAGAGTGGCAGCTCTCCAGCCCAAAGATATTCTGATGGAAAACACCTTTGGAAAATCATGGCCTTTGGAGGCACTACTTGGGGGCAGGGCAAATGGGGCTGTTCAGGAGTCCTCTGGGTTTTGACAATGCCATTCATACATTCATACACACATTCATGCAGGAGTGGGGTCTGCCCCACCACGGCTTGGCAGGACAGCCCTGCAACCCAGGCCATGGCTTCACAAAGGCAATAGAGCACCGTGCTGGGAGGGGAACAAGTGCCCATAGGCACACGGATCCCTGTCTCTCTCGACTCACTGCAGTCAGGACTTGTGTTGCTTGTGCAGTGCAGAGTGCTGACCATAGTGCATTAAAACCACCCACCAACTTCAGTTAGCTGGGACTGTTTCTACAGTTCTCGTGAGGGCAGAGAGGGTATTAGAGTTAGGGTCTTCCAAAGGAGCAAGGAGCAACAAGGAAAACAAAACCTTTTTTTTTTTTTTATTGCAACACATAATTATACTGTGGGGCTCTTTGCTACAGCGTGTTGTGAAGGCCAAATCTTACTAATGTCCAAAAAAATGATTAGACAAAATCAAAGAAGTCATTGGTGGCCATTAACCGGGGCAGACTGGAAGCCACTTCTTGCTCAAGGAGCACCTGAACTGCAGCTGGTGGGAGAGTCTCCCTGGGGCAATACTGCAGCTTATCCTCTCTGTGCACTGTTCTTGCAAGGCCTCTGTTAACAGCTACCTCAGAGCCAGGAAGCTGCCACACAGGTTGAGATTAAATAGCACAGCAGGCCTAGTGGCTCTGTCCTCCTCTGCCTCCATCGGGACTCAGGGTGCAGCTCTGCTCCCCTGGTTCTCACCACCCTAAACAACTGTCCAGGCTGCTCTGAAGAGCAAGCTTGAAATAACTACATGAGGTCTGTGTGCCATCTCTGATGTGTTCACACCTTGGGTGCACCATGCCATGAAGACACATGGCAGGAACATATGATCCTATGTCACAGAGAAACCTGAAAAAAATAATCAAATATCTTTGGGGCACTCAAGCTTTTCTTTAGACTGAAACTATTAGAAAATGTCAAGGCAAGTGCTGAAAAAGGCTCTGAGTTTAACTCAGTTTTGCTAATCCGTTAGCAGTTGATTTTTAGAAACAATCACAAGAAGAAATTAGAAAGGTTTTGTGTTCCTGAGCACACACTGGCAATATAACCAGCTTTTAACTTCCCCTCTTGGAAAGCCTCTAGTTTGGGATTGCATGTCCTTGCTGGGACAGCAGTTATGTGAGGAGTGAGGGCTGCAGGCCCCACTTGTGACAAGGAGCTCATAACCCAGTTGCACATGACGTCGATCTCCTTTTATTTGTTCTTATGCTATCACCTGCTAGTTTCACTCAGTGTACCACTGTATCTGAAGGCTCTGCCAGCAGTTCCTGCCTGTTCCTGCACATGTTCCTCGGTGCTGCGGGTCCTCTCGCTTCTGCTGCACTCCGACGGTGTTGCTCCCTGGGGGAAGCTGTGATAGTTGTTTGCAACCTGCTCATGGCAGAAGGGATGTGAGATCTGCCCAAACCCCTTGGTTATCATAGTGTCATATTTCATGAGATTGTATTTCAAAAGAATATTATATTCAATGTGTAGTTTTGCCAAAAGACGATATCAAAATGTTTGAAATCACATCATTTAATTAGAAATGCTAGTTGACATTAATTTGGATTCCAGTTTTTACTCGTTCTGCCCAGAACAACCCTTGCTGTTTGTGATTGCTTTGGATCTGTGTTGAACTAAGTGCTCTACAGTTTCTTGGGTACTCATGTGAACATATTGAAATACTGGTAAGACATTACACTTTTTGTTCTCAGTTATCTTAAGTTCCCCAGTGTGCCATGACTAGTTAGAAAGAAAAAAAAAATCAATTGTTCAGCGATCTCATTAGTCAATTAAACACTCTAACACTCTTAGATGGAAGTTACCTTTCTGCAGATTATAAAAATTGTTTCTTTAGCAGTTTGTCTTTAGCATCTTCCTTAACTACTGATGGAATAAAAAGCAGTATTTCATTACCACCATGAAATATGAGTATTACCCATCATTGTTTCAAACACGGAACAGAAATATTAACTGAGGTCTTCTGCCATGGTGTGTGGCTGCATGTTTGTACACAGCACTAGGCAGCAGTGCACGGAGGCTGAAATTTGCCTGCTGTCCTGCCGGGACATCCCACTCTGGGGACGGCATTTTGGAATTGCTGCTGAACAAGGGAGGTTGGGAGAGGGGCTACAGGAGCGTCGCAGCGGGGCTGGCAGCCGAGCGCCGCGCGGAGGTGCCCGTGCACCGGCACCGTGCAGCAGCCAGGGATGCATGGGTGAGGGTCGGTCAGGGATGCATGGGGCGGGACGGACAGGCTGGCAACACCGCAGCCTCTGAGAGCCCCTGCGTCCTGCCACATGGGCACGCCACAGCCATCCTGGTCCCAGCAGAGCTTACCGGCCTTCCCGAGGAGGGGAGAGGAGTGGAGCGCGCAGGGGAGCTGCTCCCTGCAGCAGTGCTCTCCCTGCAGCAGTGTCCATGCTCTGGCCAGTGCACGAGGCGCAGCGAGACCCGGCCAGGAAGCTGAAGCTGGAGAAACACAGGTGGGAAGAGGCGCATTTTTAATAGCAAGAGTAAAACATCTAATAGTTAATTACCTCTTAGAATAACTTGTCATAATGTGTGTAGTCTTTCCATCTCTGGCATTTTTAAAACTGTCTATAAAATCCTGTACTTCTTCTCCAGGTGGATGCCCCACAGCGGGTGCACGGGCAGCCCGGGTGAGCACCCGCTCACATGAGATGTGCTCCAGCCGCAGCCTCTGCTCTGTTCCTCGGGCTCATCACCAGGTGTCACCAATGCCACTCACATCCCCTCCTTCCCACCCGCCACGTGCCCAGCTACTGGCTCTGGCTTCTTGGCCACAGGGGCTTGCACCAAGTTCAGGCAGGTGCATGACAAGAGCCTGTGACTTCCTACATTGGTGCAATACCAGGTCAGCCTTGCTTTAATATCTGGAAAAACATCATGAAAAGTAGCTAAATAATTTCTAAGTGCTTGGAAGATAGCAAGGAGCCTAGACAAGACGCAGAGTTGGTCAGATCAAGACTACTTTTTTTTTTTTTGTATCAGGATAAAAGGTTTGTGAAAAATGGATACGAGTAGCGGACATCATGTATCTTAGATTTAGTTTCACGGAGTCTCACATGATGTTCTCAAAATGAAGCTGATGTGAGACAGTATAAAATATTATTAAGTGAAAGCATAGCTAGTCAGAAAACCATATTCAGGGTTATTAGCAATGCTTGAGCACGGGGGGCACTTGAGGGGGGTGGCCCGGGGGCTCTGTCCTGTGTCACAGTTGTTGAAGGCTTGATTGAAGGATCAGAGACCATCTCCGCAGAGGGCGTTGCTGGCTGGCCTGCAGCCCCAGCCCACCGGGACAAAGCAGGTTCTTCCAGAGGCTGAGGAAGCCCAGCTGCAAAAGCCAAGCTAAGGCCTGGACACCCAAAGCGATGCAGGCTGCGGGGCCAAACGCACCACATGCCATCCACAACCAGCCACTTGCTGCTGGTCCAGGCCAGGCACAGGCAGCATGACATGCATGGATCAAAGGCTGGCACACAAGGACACAAAATGCTGGTCTGCTGGCTACTTCTGGTAGCTCAGTGACCACGGCATAGTGGACAGGCTGCAGAGGGACCAGAGGACATCAAGAACAGGGAGAAGTCAAGGAAACAACCAACAAAAAGATCCTTGAGGAATTGGAGGGATATGTTCTGAAGAAAGGAAATCCAAGTGATGACACAATAATAGTCTCTGATCTTCAAAAACTTATCTGTAAAGGAGAAGAGAATGCACTGCTCTTCACTTTCATGGTAAATGTTGTGTGCAGGGTCTTAATGTGCAGGCAGAGATATGCCAGTCTGCTCCCAGCTCAGGACCAAGCTCCCAGCTCCCGGGTCTGTGTCTTTGCTCCTGTCCTATGGGAAGCAGCAGATGCCCCCACAGACATCAGAGTGCAGCTGCTGCAGAGGTCTGCACAGATCCGGCCCTGGTTTGTTTTGTGCTGAGCTGCCCGAGGACTCACCTGGCAAGGGCTACTCTCTCTAGCTCTCTCTACACCCAGTGATGCCAGGACGGAGCCTGTGGCTTCAGGGCAGCTGGGTTGGAAGGCAGTGTGTGAAGGATCCCGAGGCGCTCAGGGCCACTGCACCATGGTCTGTTGTGCCAATGCTGGTGCTAATGAGCTCTGGATTTGCCTGCCCATGCTGCGGGTGCAGCACCATGTGCAGGATCCCGGGAGAGGCTGGACCCCTGGGTAGCAATGTGATGTACTCTGCTCTCTGGCAAGGCCTGGGCCATGGCGTGCATGTTGCTCCGTAGACTTGCCACCATGAGGATGAGAGGGTTTCATGGGTGCATTCCACGCACCCATTTCTGCCTCATTTGCAATGCCTGTGGCAGGAGGACAAGGGGAGATGGCACCTGCCTTAATTGCTTCTTGGCTTGGCTGCTAGACGTACCATAAAGAGGCAAAAAGTTAAGGTTACCTGACACTTTTCACCAGAAAGACCTGCTTTATTTTGCTAGCCAGTTTATTTAACTTTACCTGCTGCAATCGCAGTTCAACACACTGTGGTAAAGGACTTTTCTCTTTGCAGTTACAACAAAAATTAATTTGGATAATCAGTAGGAACATACCTGGCCCTTGGTCTCTCTTTAACCAATAGCTGAGTTACCAGGACTATTCCCAAGGGAAATGTTGCAAAATCAGTTACTCAAAGTTTAGAAGGTCTAGAGATTGGCTGGCTGCATTGACAGAAGCTGGACTTGCGGAGCACAGACTCTGCTCTTAGACTACATCCGTGACTATACACTATGAAACAGCCCTGGCTCAAGCCAGGCGGTTTGTAAGCACACAACTAGTGTGGTAGAACGTCCCTAACGTGCCAGTGCTGCCCCCATGGGCAATGCGTGTGCAGGGAGCACCCAGGGCTGCAGCTGCCTCTGTAGCACAGCCTCAGGGGCCTTCACCCTGCTGTCGAGCTGACACATCTCCAGCTTCCTATGCAAAACCCATCTGCAGCAGCTTCCCTTGTGGCTGAGGAACAGAGCTTGGAATTGGGGACAATCAGAAACTATTTTCCGTGTTAGTATTAGAAAGTGCATTGCCAGGTGCGTAGTTTCACTACAGGCAAGGCATCAGAGTTTCAAGGAGAGCCTACACCCTAGGATCTGATTCTAGTCAGGGTGTCTGAAATAGAGGAGGTGCACTTTAAGGCTTAGGGCCACATCTAGTCTTTTAGAGCAACACCGCATGCTTATTGTTTTGGGAAGCCTTGCAGGAAGCCAGCAGGAGCCTGTGTCGTGCATGAACCTTTGTGAGCCCCTGCCTCAGCAGGGCACCCCAGGCAGCACGGATCTCCCTGGTCCATCTCCTTTTCCCAGGCTGACAAGGGTTTTCTGCCAGCCCAAAGGACCCTAGGCAGAGCCTGCTGTGGTGGAGCTCCCAAGCGCCTGCCAGGGACGCCCATCAAACTGGCACACTCTCCTGCATGGAGTTAGCAAAGGGCATTTTCCAAAAGCTGGTGAGTGATGTTTGGTTGGCAAAGCGTACACAGCCCCCTCCTTGGAGTGGCAGCTTACAGTGCAAGAAGGAGGATTCTTCTGTATGGATTCTTCTTGTTCTGCCCAGCAACCTATAACCAACTTTTCCTAAATTACAAACTTCTGAGCATCACTTTTTGCATATACTGAGCAAGAACACTTTTCAGGTTGGTAGCTCTGCCTATGCTGAGCAGTTTGGAGCCATGCTGGAACCTCTGTGCTGACCAGACAGGTCATGCACCATCTTCAGGGAAGACTCTGTGTTCTGGCCAGTGGCTGAGCAGGGCACTTGCCAGGATCACCTCCTTGCTCCAGAAACGTAGGAAAACAGTCCCATTGACTGTCCTACACCTACATGGCGAGAGGAGAGGAGAGGAGAGGAGAGGAGAGGAGAGGAGAGGAGAGGAGAGGAGAGGAGAGGAGAGGAGAGGAGAGGAAAGACTTCAGTACCAATAATGCATAAATAAATAAATAAAGGCAGCGGGAAACAAGGGTAGACTGGGAAGGAGGTCCAACTCAGGCAGTGACCTGCTGGCAGAGACTGGTCTGCAATTGCTTCAGTACCTGAGTCCAGGATTATGCTCCAGCCAAGTGAGATATGGGGCCTCATGCTCTGTCTGAAAAACACAGAGCTGTGATCCAGAATCCAAAAACTGTTGGGAAAGAGCAAGCCTTCTGCTGGGGCACATTTTACCTCAAGTATCTTATAACATGTCCAGCAAGATCTGGAGAGGTCTCCTGAACAGCAGAGGTCTGAGCCTCAAGTGGAAGCCATGGAAACTGCATTGCACCAGACAGCAAGAAGCAGTGAGAGATTAGACACAGGCTACAGACCTGGAGCAGGCCCTGGAGGTCCAAGGCGGGTAGGGGTCACCTGGATCCCCTCTTCCAGTTGGGTTCATCCCGCTAAGCTGCTGCTATCACACCTGGGAGCTCTCACACTGCATCCTGAGCTGTGCTTTGTCTGTGCATCTATGCTTTGTTTTGTTTGCAAACCCTTTGCTTTTAGCCCTACATTTTTTTTCTCCTTTGGATCTTTGCTTTCAGTCTGGTGAATGCCCCTCTGCCCTTCTCTGCTCGAAAGCTTCACGAGACAAAGCTAACCAGAGTGGGGGGGGCACTGGCCAGGACCTGATCCTGCTCCCCTCCCCTGATCATTTGCCTGTTGGGCGCAGGGCCAACAGTTGCCAGCTGCAGGGAGCCTCAGTGCGGGGTCTGCATGATTTTTGGATAGGGGGCTGCTTGCAAGCTCAGACTCTCACCCTTGGTGCCTCTGAGCTACATCCAGATCTCCCTCTGACTGATCATATGCCCTGACATCGATCTTGAATCACTGACTTGACTTCCTGGCTTGGACCTTCCTCACTGCTGGGGCTTCATGTGGCCTCTGGACTGTTGGTGACCCTGGCTACTGTCACCAGAGTGGCTCTGCTCTCCCGTTTGAACTCTGGGATTGCGCTGCCTCTCCTGCTGCAGCTCCCTCCTCCTGGCTCCCTTCCCTCTTGGAGCAGCCTCTTCCCGCTGCTGCTGGCACCAGTGAACTGAGCTCAGTTTCAAGCAGGTAACGCAGGTGTGGGAGTAGTTAAGCAGAAGCTGTGTCTTGGAAGATGCTGGGGGCTTGTGGGGTGCTGACTGTTGGCTGAGAGGTCAGTATAGGAGTCTGCATTACTGGCTACAGGAAGGACCTGCCCCTTTGGGAGTGAGCAGTGTACCTTCCTTGTGGCAGTAGCTCATTCACCAGCTCTCTGGGTTTCCCTGAAAGGTCCCAGAGAAGAGCAATTCCCCATTGCTTTGAGCTACTCTGATGATGTAAGGTGGGAGTGAAAGTTATGTATGAAAAATGAATTGAACAAATGTTCAGGTTGCAGTTGCTCAGGAGTTACGGAGTTGCTTGTGTAGCATAGGACACTTCTTAGTACAGATTTTGAAACTGAGTGACCTGCACACAAATACGAATCCCTTTACTCCACAGTCTTAATGAAGTGCTTTGGTGGAGTTAAATCAGCTGTACATATGAAGATGGGTCCAGGATTCTCTCCTGCAGAGATATTTGAGGTGAGAAGGGCAGGGGGGAAATCCATGTATTCACATAGATGTCAATGCCACCGCGGGATTAAGCTGGCCTAGGCATGGCACCCCTGTACAGTGCACCCAGGGCCACTGAGAAGAAGGACCATCCCTGGTGCCGGCAGGCTGCTGTGTGGCTGTGCTGCTGCAGATGTGATCTGAGTTGGTGCATGACTTAAACTCTGGCATTTCACAGCTTCTGACTCTTGAGGTGGCTGTTCTGATACTGATGCTAGTTTGAAGCAAGACTTTGGTTTACTCCATATGTTAGTATGTTACATGCCCGGATTCCCCTCCTGCAGGAGGGGAGCATAGCACAAGTGTCGCTGAGCAGAGCTGAGCTCCATTTCAGAGTGCCAGCTCCCTGCAGGGCTCAGGCCGTGCTCTCCATGGCAGACCGGGAGCCCAGTGCAGTTGTAGCTGCCGCTTGGGAGCCCTTAGCCTGCACTGCCTCGCTGGCTCTGTGACCGGAGGCGCTGCATGGACAGCAGGCTGCATGGACAGTCTATGGATGTGCTGTGTGGAGAACGGGCCGTGTGGGCCATGGGTGCTCTGCACAGACAGCAGCCACGTGGGCAGCTCACGGGTGTGCTGCGTGGATGGCAAGCCACAGGAGCAGTTCACATCCACGGGTACATCTGTCCGATGCACCATGAGCAAGCGATGGGAGGGGCAGCAGTCCGAGGCTTTGTGCAACTCCAGAGCAGCGCGGACTGGCTAGAGAGTGCCCCAGCCACAGGGTCAGTGCAGGCTGCGGCTGCTGAGCAGGCATTACGCGGGCTCCCGGGTGCTCCTGCACTCCTGGTCCCCAGCAGCAGGTGCTCCTTGGTGCTCCTACCTTTCCCTCCCTCCACTCCCTGGCACCAGCAGCTCTTCGGGCCGCCCGCCCTGCTCTGCCTCAGCGCAGCTCCGGCCGGGAAGAGCTCACTCCCCACGCCAGCCCCGCCATCGCCGTGGCCTGAGCGGGAGCCCGGAGCGCGGTTGCAGCTGCCGCCTCCCCGGCCTGGCTTCGACTCCGCCGGTCACGCGCAGATCGCGCTCCGAGCCGGCCGTGGGCACCGAGACGCAGCTCCGCGAGCCGGCGCGGGGCGACCAGACCCTGACAGCGACCCGCCGTGGGGGCGGCCGGTTCTTCCCGGAGTGGCGGGAAGTGGCCTGGTCCTCGGTTCGCGGCACTCGCTGCGACGAGGATAAGTCAGCGGGGCCGCTTTGGCCGCCCGGTGCCGGGGTCCCCAGGTCGCACCGTGCCGGCTGCTGGCGCCAGCCACAGTCTGGTCCCAGTCAGAGGCGGCTGAGCAGAGCGGGCCCGGCCCATCCGTTGTTGCTGCTGCTGCTGCAGCCCGGGGGAGGCCCGAGGCGGGATGTGCCGCGCGGCGCAGCCTGTCCCGTCCCGTCCAGACCCCACAAAAGCGCCCTTGTGCTGGCCCCGTAATTGCTAATCATCAATCACCATTAATAACAGCTGATGAGGCGGGAGGGGGAGGCGCCTTCCCAGGGGCCGGCCGCGCCGGGGGAGCGGGGAGTCCTGCCCCGCCGGCGCGGGCGCTGAAGGAGCAATTGGACCGTGATGTGCGGAAGATGGATGAGAGCAGAGGGCGACACCCCCGCCCGCCTCCCTCCCTCCCGTCCCTCCCCTCCCCTCGCGGCCCGGCCCGGCCCCCCCGCGGCTCCGAGCGCTCCTGCACTCCGCCGCGGAGCCAGCGAGCGGCGGGCGGCAGCTCTCGCCGGGCGCGGAGCCCACGGGCAGCGGGCGCGGGCCGGGGCCGCGGCGGCGGCCGCGGCGGCGTGGCGAGTTGGCGGCGGCCCGAGCTCGCCGGAAAGTTGGTGCCGGCTGAGCCGGCGGCGCCCGCTCGCCATGCAGAGACCCAGCGGCCAGGGGACCGCCTTCTCCATCGACTCGCTCATCGGGACGCCGCCACCGCGCTCCGGGCACCTGCTCTACACCGGCTACCCCATGTTCATGCCGTACCGGCCGCTGGTGCTGCCGCAGGCTCTGTCCCACGCGCCTCTGCAGTCGGGGTTGCCGCCGCTGGCGCCGCTGGCCTCTTTCGCCGGCCGCCTCACCAACACCTTCTGCGCCAGCCTGGGCCAGGCCGTGCCCTCCATGGTGGCGCTCACCACGGCACTGCCCAGCTTCTCGGAGCCCCCCGACGGCTTCTACCCGCCGCAGGAGCTGCCGCCGCCGCGCGCCAACCCCGACGCCGGCTGTCGGCGCGGCGCCGACAGCCTTGAGGCGGAGGAGCTGCCGCCGGGGCGCGACAAGGGACCTCCCGAGCCCCCGCTGCACTTCTCGGACCCCTTTCCTGGCCTGGCAGGTAAGAACGGCCCCGCGCACGCAGCTCCCGCGCGCCGGCCGCCGGACCTTCTCGCCCAGGAGCTCCGCAGGCGCCCGCCCGGTCTTGTCCGGGCTCAGCCAGCAGCCCAGTCGGAGTCTGCGAAGCGGCAGCGGCGCGGAGCTCCGAGGGACGGGCCCCCGCAGGCGGGAGCGTGGGACCAGGGCCGCTGCGGACAGGACGGCGGGGCACCCGCTCGCGGCTGCACTGTCGGGCTGACCCGCCAGGCAGAGAGCCCAGGGACTGGGCCAGTTCCGCTCGGTTCCGGACCGTCCCCGTTGCTCCCTAGCGCCCGCAACTTTCAATGGCGCAGGACAAACTCCTCCCGCCGCGTTCGCGACGCGGGGCGGAAAAGCCGCGAAGCCGCCGGCCGGGACCGTCCGTCCAGACGGGACCGGGGCCGGAGGTGGGACGGGGGCGGGCGCGAGGTGCCCGGAGCCCAGCCCCGTGCCGCGGAGCTCTCCGAGGTCCTGGCCCCCGGACCGGGTTAGCGGATGCAGACGGAGCGTCCGCCCCGCCGAACCGGTTCCGCGGGGCCACGCGCAGCCTCGGCGCCGGCCACGGTGTGCCCCAATCCGGTCCTGCTCCCACCCTGGTCCTGGACGGTGCGAGCAGCGCGGGGCTGTGCGCTGCTCCCGCAGGATGTCGCGTTCCGGCGGTGGCCGAGGAGCGTCCCCGGGTCGCGGCGAAACCCACCGGGCCCTGGCTCGCCCGTGGCCGCGGCGCCCGGGTCCCGCTCCGCTGCCGGCGGCGTCGCGCAGTGGCCGCGAAGCGCGGGACGAGGAGCGCTCCCCAGCGCGGGGCCCCCGAGGCGAGAGCAGAGGGACGCGGGGCAGCTCTGACCCGACGGCGGCCCCGCTCCCCGCCGCTCGATGCGCCCGGGCCGTGGGAGCCGCGGGGCTCGGCGCTGTGCTTAGCCCGACGGGGCGGACGGGCGGGCGGCGCCGCTGCCTTTGTGAGCCGAGGCTGCCGGCACCGACCCGGTGACCTGTTGCTCGTTTTCCTGCTCTGCTGCAGCAGCAGGCTTGCAGCTCCTTTCCAATGCGAGGCTGGTGCAAGGCAACCGCTAACTCCTTCGGCCTCTTTGGGAGCTGCCTCCAGTTGTCCCCGAGACCCACCTTTCTCTTGCGGGCTCCCTGGCTGCACACAGATCTGTGTTGAGAAGTCCCGCTGCATCTTGCAGAGCTTGACTGTTTGCTCTCCAAGCTCCCTTTAGCATCTCCACACACAGCCTGCACCAGCTGGCTGGGGTCTTTTCCTTGCATTTTCTTTCCTTGTCAGGCTGTTGCCGCTGCTCAAACACTCCTTGAGTCTAGTCCCTTAGCAGGACAACCAGGGCTTTTCGTATCCCCGCTGCTTTTGTAGGTCACCAAAGCTTCAGTGATCCTATGGTGCTCCCAAGCTGCTGTGCAGGGTTGAAAGCTGAAGGCAGCCTCAGTTCTGCTGTGAGAGACTCCTTGGGGACAGAATTGTCCTGGTCTGAGTGTGCTGGTCCTGCTATGGGTTCACACTGCATCTGCCCAGCTGCCAGGGAGGAACTGTGCTCTGCCTTGACCTCCTTGTGTGGCTCCTCTGCAGCTAAGCCAAACACGCTCTCACCTCCTGTGGGACTCAGATGATGAGAAATATCATCTCTATGGCTTGTCTTGTAGCTGGCTCCTATGATGGAATGAAATTTGTCCTGCTATAGCTATTCACTCTCTATTGCCTTTAGCTGTCTCTTGGCACTGTGCTTACTCTGGAGTCTGTATTCCATGAATGATGCTTGCAACCCTGCGCAGGCTCATGTCCATATGGACCTCACTGCATGGTTTGCTCTGCCCAGGTCCAAGAGGATTTGTCAGGGTAAATGTGCCCCCTTCGGCCCTGCTTAACCCTTCCCCAGACTGTACCTGCCAAGGCTCTTGGAGATGGCCATTAGAGCGTGTTTTACTGAACAGCCTCACATTCACCTGAGGTGGTTTCTGTGGGCTTGCTCCACAAAGAGAGATCTCAGAGAAAGATGCTTCATGCCAAAAGGAGACATCCAAAACGACCTATAATGCTGTCTGACCTAATGTTCCACCTGTGACACTGGCTGAAAGCAGATGTCTGGGGAAGACCACCAGAGTCTACCAGAAAGGAGAGACAGACAAACTCAGTATCAGCCACATTTTGAGGCAAGATGTTCCATAGAAGATCTGTCCAGGAATCATGAGAAGAAGAACTGCTGCCACCTATCTTACTGCCATCAAGTGAAATCACTATTTGTCTCTCTGGATGTCTGTGGAAGCAGGATCACTCCAGTGACTTGCTAGCTCAGCCAAAGGAACTCATGTTCTGTTTCAGGCTTTCTCTCTCTGCAACTAAAACATTTCAAACCTACTTCTGGCTGTTGACACGCTTCTTGGGAGAGGAAAGGAGTGTGGGGAAACTGTTCATAAGATGCAGGAAAGCCTGGAGTCTGGTTTATTTCAGAAACTATAACAAAGTGTGTGACATCCAGGATAAAGTGACTCTAATCCAGCCCTCCACCCCTCTCCTGAAACCTGATTGTACCTGAGCTGCTGAGGTCTCCACCAAGTGGGTCCAGACCCTTTCTTGGATTGACGTAGTAACTCCACATCCAATCAAGAGGAAAGCGGAGAAGTTCTGTGTTGTTCCTCATGAACACGTCAAGGGGCTCTTGTCTATTTACCAGCACTGGGCTCTTCTGGCTGTCACAACACTTGTTTTGATCTGGCTCCTGCTGATCCTACTTAACCTTGACTTGTCACCTATCACACTCATCCACCTCTGCTCACCATCCTTACCACTTCTGCAGTCAGACCACCAAAAAGCTAGGGCTTCTGAACAGCAAAGTGATGGATCAGTCTTAATCTTCACCTATTACCTTCTGTTGGTATTTCAATTTTGCAATACTTTGCTTCATGATAAATACTTTGCTTCTTGACAAAGACCTTTGGAAGCTTCAGTAAACCCTCCCAACTAGGCAGCTGGTTTCCACCGCTTTCATTGCTTCCTTGATGAAGAAGTACCAGGAGGTTAACAGACTAAGGTACCAGTTTTCTTTGTAAAAACTCTATCACCAGGTTCCTGGCAAAGCCACCCCTTTATAAGAAACAAATGTTAGGCAATTTAATCTGCCAGATACTGTTTAAAACTTGTGGTCTGATTAAGATAAGTGTACCCACAGATAGCAGATACTTTGGGGGTGATATATTACAGTTGGTAGCTCAGCCTCCTTCCAGTCGCCAAGAGGACATGAACCAAGTCTATGAGAGCAAACTGCACTGTCTGTGAGTATGGCTGCTGTGATGCCCTGCCTGCCCCTAGGAAGAGCAGGCTCAGGGCAGGGCCCATGATCAGTCTTGGTGAAGATATGGATGTCCTCATAAGAGCTCTTCTATCCTGTCAAGGACTCTTGCCCCCTGGACAGAGGCGGTAGACAGAAATGAAAGCTCTCCTGCTCTTGGACAGAAATAGTGGTTGCTTGAGACATTTGGCAGCCACGTGTTCCCTGGTGCCTGTTGCTACTCCCTCAGCAGCCCAAGCACAACTTTGCTGCAGCTCCTGTGTAGCAGGACTGTCTGTCTGTGGGAGGTCTCTCCCTCCTCTCAGGTCTCTTCCAAGAGCCCTCAGGAAAACAGTGTTTGTTCTGCAGCACCTGATGGAGGTGCTTCTTCCTGCTGTGTGGAGCGGGAGGAACAGGTACGTAATTCCATTTCTCAAAAGTCACTCTCCAGAAGCTGCAGACCTGCTAAAGGACCAGTGAGGGCTGGGTCCATGATGACCCGCTCATAAGAATGCCTCTTGGTCTTAAGCAGTTTCTTGCAATTGCTGCTTGTGCGTTTTCAGCCTGAGAGCTATCCCGCTGTCCCTTCTGAGCAGAGGTGAGCCAACTGGAGCTGCAGAGGTCCAGCTGCAATTGTCAGCCACTGAACACCGTTCAGAGGCTTGGAGAGCTGTTGCTCCTTCTGTATGTAGGGTCGTACTGAACCTTGCAGTGCTTCAGGACCTTCTCCTTCAAGCAGCAGTTCCCACCTGTGGGTGAGACCTGCAGAATGTGGTGCTGCCAGCGGCCTCAGCAGGATGGAGCAGCTATTTCATCAGTTTGTGCGTAGCTGAGGGTTCTCACTTAACTTGACCTGTCTGTGGCCCAGAGGATCTTACCCTGTGAGAGCTTTGCTGGATCACTTCTGCTGAGAAAGTGACTGGATTCCAGGCCTCCTTCCTAACAACTCTTTCCCTCCTGTGTTCCATGGGCTTTTAAGCCTTTGGAGACTAGTTTGGGATGAAAGAAGCTGGCAAGCAGAAGATTCATTCCTAAAGTCCCTATCAGTAACCTTGCAGGCAACATAGCAGAGGCGTTTGCTTTGGCCCAAGTGCTGCCTCCTGTCTGGGTGGCTTGGGCTGGGATCCCATCTTTGGGTGCTGGTGGCTGCCTCTTGCCTGCCTAGCCAATTTGCCCTTCTGTGAAGGAAGCTGAGCCTTGTGCATCAGCTGCCAGAGCACGTTGCTGCCAGGCTGTGCCGCTCTGCTGTGCTGCAGCCAGGGCTAGGGAGGGAGAGCAGCAGGATACCCCACAGCCTGCAGAACCCTGCGGAGAAGGCTTGCTGGGCTGACACTGAGGCAGGCTGCTTTTTCCTGGGAAGTCCTTCAGCTCCTAGCAGCACTAGATGGTCAATCACAGTGGGATGGGTCAGGAGGAGGGTTGAATTGAGAAGGAAGCACAGGTCTGGACAAGCTCTGGATGGACAGCGGTGTGCTCTGCGGCATGGGGAGGTGGTGATCCTGCTGCCCAGCTGCAGGATGGGGCAGTGGCAGGAGCTGGAGTGGCTCAGAGATGGGCTGAGCTGTGCTTGTGGGGCTGCATAGCTGGGCAGAGCGGGACACGCAGCTCTGGGCCGGGGAGAGCAGCGTGGCTGGGCCTCCCCCGTGCCCAGCACTCCTGGTGCCGCTGGGCCGCCACTGAGGGGAGGGATGGGGTGCCCCAAGACCCCCCATGGGCCTGGCTACCCCCGTGGCTCTGCAGTGCAGGCACCCAGGGCCGGGTTTGAGGATGGAAGGGGCTCCAGTGGCTCCGTGGCAAGGGGAGCCCTCGGGCAATGGGGGCGGCCGGGCTTCGTGGCGCGGGCACCCACGTGGGTCGCTCCAGCACGCACTGATGCTGTGTGCCCCGCAGACGGGAAGGCGTACAGCTCGGACGAGGAGAAGCTGGAGGTGAAGTCGGCGGCAACGCCTTGCAGCGAGCGGGAGGAGGAGAGCTCGGCAGGCGACAGCGAGGACGAGCCCTTCCTGGACGGAGCGGCCGGCGGCGGGCTGGGCGCCAAGGGCAAGGGCAAGGGTGGCCCCACGGCCGAGCAAACGCCGCCGGGTTCCGGGGCCGGCAAGAGCCGGCGACGGCGCACGGCATTCACGAGCGAGCAGCTGCTGGAGCTGGAGAAGGAGTTCCACTGCAAGAAGTACCTGAGCCTCACGGAGCGCTCCCAGATCGCACACGCCCTGAAGCTCAGCGAGGTGCAGGTGAAGATCTGGTTCCAGAACCGCCGCGCCAAGTGGAAACGCATCAAGGCGGGCAATGTGAGCAACCGCTCGGGCGAGCCCGTCCGCAACCCTAAGATCGTGGTGCCCATCCCGGTGCACGTCAACCGATTCGCCGTGCGCAGCCAGCACCAGCAGATCGAGCAGGGCGCCCGGCCCTGAGCGCCTCGGGACTCACGGACCTAGGGGCGGGCGGGCCGCCGGCCTCGGCCCCGGCCGCAGGCAGGGGCTGGCGCGGCGGGGGGCTCGGCCGGGTGCCCGCTTTCGCTCCTCTGTACATGTCCCTTATTTATTCCGTGTAAAGTCTGTACATAAGGCAGCGCGTCTGCCTGTCCGTGCCGCGGGGAGCGCGGGCCGCCGGCAGCCCCGGGCCGGAGCAGGCCGGGCGCCGCCCGCCCGTGTATAGCTGTGATTTCAATAAATTATTTTCTATGGAGCGAGGCGAGGGGCTTCCCTGGCACCGCCCGCCCACAGGGACGGGACGGGGCGGCCGCTCCAGGGGCGGGGGGCAGAGGGGAGGGGGCGGGCAGCCGTGTCCCCTGCACCTCCCACCCTGGGCGACCGCCCCTGTTCCCGTCCTGCCGGTCCCGGGGCCAGGACCGGCCCCACAAAGATCCACTCCCTGCTGCTCTCGCTGGAGGCTGAGCTCCACACACACCTCTGGTGAGGAGAGACCCCCAACCTGGCCCCATGGCCCCTGTCCACTGCAATAGGACGCCTGCCCCTTGATCCTGTGCCTGGTGCAATACACATGAAACCCCTCCATGCTACGAGCAGCTATATAGTGCTGCTCCAAACCTGCCAAGCCCTCCATGCCATGGGGACCCCCTGCCTGCTGGACGAGACCTGCCCTGAAGCCTTTCCTCCTCCTTCGTACACCAAGCGACCCTCCAGTTCCTTCCTGTAAGGGAAGGGGATGGGGATGACTGTAGCTTGGGCTCCTTGTAACTCATAACTCCACAGCTGAATGGAGAGGAGGGAAAGTCTCTTGCCCTGCTTCGGGTGCCTCACTGGTGCGACCGCTGCAGTGCCAGGAGCTTCTTCTCTTGCCATGGTGCTGCTGGGGCTGCTGCAGTTATGAGCAGGGAGGGCCTGGATATGGGTTTCCTGTCCCAATCTGGGACTGCTGCTGGGTCTCTATCTGCACTCATGCAGGGGTTATGGGTGTCCCTGATGAGGGGCTGTCACTTGCACGCTAACCAGGCAGGAATAGTTTTCCCGTGAGGCCTATTGCACGCTGCTTCTGAAGCCAAGGAGTATCTCAGATGACTTTGCCCAATGCCAGAGTGTGATGAGTATCCAGTCCTGCACTGGCATGTGGTTGTAGCTCAGCCTGGGTCAGCAGCGTCTAACTTGCTATGTCCAGCTATGCAAGACTGTTGTAGGTTTGGGGAGCATTGCCCAGCCCATGTGCACAGTGAGCTGACACCTCCGTCAGCCCTAACAGCTCCTGAAGAGTGGGAGAAACCCTTGGTGGCCAGTGGTGACCTCACCCTTCTGGACACAGGCACTCCTGGCCACCACAGCAAGGGCAGGCCCATCCTACCTGCTTGGGGGAGGCTCCCTGGCCCTGTGACCCCGGTCCTGTGTCCAGCTTGTCCTCTTACCTGCAGCACAGTCCCGTGCCTGGGCTGCATGTTGAGTCCTGGTGCGGAGGCCACCTCAGCAAGCTGGCGGGAGGCTCTCCTGCCCTGTGTGGGCAATGTAGCTCAGTGAGGAGTAACCCTTGGGCAAGGCCGCACGCCGAGCTGCCCAGGAGGTGCCTGTTTTCCAGGAAGGTGGGTGCTCAGGACATGAGGCAGGTGGAAGGATCTTGGCCAGGTTTCACCAGCACCCGCTCAGGCAGCAGAGCAGACCCTCCCTCCTGCAGCTGGGGCCAGGCACATCCAGTGCTGCCGAGCTGGACAGGACTGAGCACCCTGGGACCTGCCTGCCCTGGTGTTGCCCTCAGCAGCTCCAACACGGGCTTGGGCTACTCCAATGTCAGCGTCTGCTGCATCTACGCTGCATGGGGGAGGTAGGTGCCCGCTAGCACCAGTCGCAGGTGTCCTGCCCTTGGGTACTGGTCATTCCCCCTGGATGAGCAGTTCAGGAGCTGCCTGTGCTGGAAGACCCTCATGAAGGCGGCTCCTCCCCAGCTCAGGGCTTGTCCAAGGCAGAGGAACTCGGCTCGTCTCCCCCGCGCAGCAGCCGCACACGGGGTGCGAGCGGCTCATGGCAGCCAGGCCAGCTGCAGGCCTGGCCGAGCGGCTGTGCAGCCCGGAGCGCTGCTCTGTCACTACCGATGTGACCACACGAGGGGTCTGTGCCGCCGCCGCTGCGGGCGCTCAGCCTCTCGCAGCTCCGTGCAGGAATTAGCACAGCGCTCTGAGAAAAGCTTGCAGCCCCACTGAAAGGAGCTGGATTTTGTTTTAGGTTACACCCCCGACCTCCACCCTCTCCTCTGCTCCAGTGGAGGTGGGGTGTAACCTAACCCACCTCCAGTGGGTGTTTCTGGCCAAATGCTGTGTTTTGATGTATCTCAATGCATCCCAATCCCACATTAGTTTATCTTGGCACTGACCCCTGCTGCACTGGCCACATGCACCACCTGAGCCCTGGCTACAGTGCTCCCATTGCTCCCATGGACACACACTTGTTGGCACACAGACCGCAGACAGGATTTGAGAACCAAAACTTCTCAAACTTTTATTTGGGACTTTGAGAATTAAAGAACATTTTTTTGAGTTGGATGAATCCCAGAGCCAGGACGCAGTGAAGATCTGCAGCAGTTGTGTGACAGACCCAGGTAGCCAGGGTGGGACCTCTGGTGTCACTGGTCCAGACCCGCTCAGAGAGGGTCCACTGGGATCGGGGAGCCAAGGAAGTCCCCTGCCTGACAGAGCATCTCGAAGGATAGAGAACCCACAGCCTTTTGGGGCCCCTGTTCCTCTGCCTGATGTGACTGCCTGCTTTCCTGGTAGCGTTTTTTTTTCCTTGTGGGTATTGGGAACTTCCCATAGTCCGACCTGTCCTGTTGTCTGGTGACCTGGAGTGGGACCAGCAGGTGTCTTGCTCCTCGCCCCCCCGCACACTTACGGGTGCATGTGGACACACACACACTGGTAAAAGGCATCTGAAACATATATATATATATATGCATAGACATGCATTCTTGTATGCACACACATTTTTTATGTATATGCACACATATATATTATATATATATACACACACACACACACACACACACACACACACACACACACGACACTCATATATATGTGTGTGTGTATAAAGTAAGGATACAAGTCTTATTTGCCTGTCACAAAGGCAGTTTCCTCACAAGGAAATTCGCCGTACTCAGACATCTCCTGACTCATTGACCTGGCAAACGGTTCTTACAGAGCTAGAAAAGGAACAGTGATTACAGCCCACTTGGGAGTTACTGGCTCAGGGGTCCCTTTTCCAGACAGTTCTTCAGTGCAACAAAGCTGGTTCAGAGCATTCTCCAGCACTGGGTGGCTATGAAGACTTGAGCGGCCACAGTACAGTGCTGCTGCTGCTCATGAACCAGCTGCTCCCAGACTGGCTGATCTGCAAGTGGCTCTGAGAAGTTCTCCAAGTCCTGCTGCTGTGCCTGGCTTTAAAGAGTGAAGCTGCAGTGGGAGCTGTGATGGACGATATCACCACAGCGAGGAGCAGCTGGGACGGAGAAGAGAATGCTGCTCTGCTCCACGCTGTGCAGGACAGGGAATGCCGCGCCGTGCAATGCAGGGAAGGGGACGCTACTCTGTTCTGTGCAGAACAGGGACCGCTGCTCTGCTCTGTGCTGTGCAGAACAGGACAGGGAGGGTTGCCCTGTGCAGTGCTATGGGGACTCCCTGCTCTTCCGTGCTATCCCTGGCAGCACCTCCCCAGAAGCGCCCAGCGGGGGTTTGTGTGTGCTCAGTCTGCAGCAAGGTGTTAGTTAGGTCAGGCTTCCTGCTGTCTGGGCTGTACCCCATGGATTGCACCATGGCACGTGGGTGCCATCACTGTGTGACTCCTGCAGTGCCACAAACCTGCACCCACACACAGGCCAAGGGCTTCTGGCTGCACATGAATGGGATCAGCAACCTCCCTTCCTGCTCTGCAGATGACTGGGAACGTCATGAGCTCCCTGACCACTCAGCTGCTCCCTGCCAGCTCCACTGCACCTCGTGTTGCACAGTTGCAGCAGGAGATTTTTGCAATGGCCAGTGCAGGAGCCTGCAAACACCTGGTGGGAGCTTCTGCAGTGTTGACCCACCTGAAACTTAGACAGTGCTCTGCTCGCTTGGATGCTGAGGGGGTACAAAGAGCTTCACGGGATTGTAGCAGCTTCCTCATTACCCAGGATTGCAGGTAGCACCTCTGCTTCCTCCAGAAGCCTCTGCTGGGCTCCTGTCCCATGGCCACACCAGCCACAGGACAGCCCCTGGCAGAGAGCGTTGGGACTGATGGAAGCACGGTGCAGAGCAGAAACAGCCGAGGGCATTTCCCAGGGAAACCGTTCCCGGGATGATGGGGAAACAGTTATGGAACACTAGACAGCCAAAGAGATGAGATACCATGGTCCAGTTTTAGAGCATTCTGAACTATTTTATCATCCAACAGCTACCCAAAGACCTCCCACATCTTCAAAGGGATCCTAAGCCCTAGCTGTGATGGACCAAGGGCTGCAGGGACCTGTGAGGCTTGTGGGATGGGCTCTGCAAACATGACGGGTGTCAGGCCCAAAGCCAGGGGCTGGCAGAGCAGGATGGAAAAAAAAAATCACAGAAGGCTTGAGGTTGGCAGGGACCTCTGAAGATCATCTAGTCCAACCCTGCCCACACACACAAGCAGAATCACCTAGAGCATATTGCACAGATCACATCCAGGTGGATTTTGAGGCTCTCCAGAGAAGGAGACTCCACAACCTCTCCGGGCAGCCTGTTTGGTGCTCTATCACCCTCACTGGCAAGAATTTTTTCCTTGAATTCAGGCAGAACTTCCTGTGCTTCAGTTTGTGGCCATTGCCTCTTGCCCTATCGCTGGGCACAACTGAGAAGAGCCTGGTGGCCTCTGGACACCCTCCCTGTGGGCGCTTACACGTGTTGATAAGATCCCCCTGCACCTCCTCCTCACCAGGCTGAACCGCCCCAGCTCCCCCGGCCTCTGTTGGTGGGAGATGCTCCGGTACCTTCATCCCCTCCGCGCTCCTTCATGGGACTCTCTCCGGATGCTCTATGTCCTTCCTGTCCGGGGAGCCCAGCGCTGCACCCAGCCCCGCAGACGTGGCCTCCACAGGGCTGAGCAGGGTGGCAGGGTCACCCCTGCCCCTCCAGCTGCTGCCAACGCTCTTCCCAGAGCAGCCCAGGAGACCATCGAGCTTCTTGGCCCCCAAGGGTGCTTTGCTGGCTCATGGTCATGTTGTTGTCCAGGACTCCCAGCTCTGCAGAGCTGCTCTCCAGCAGGTCGACCCAAGCTGTGCTGGGGCCGTTCCTGCCTTGGTGCAGAACCCTGCGCTTTGCTTTGCTGACCCTCATGAGGCTCCTCTCTGCCCATCTCTGCACGCTGTCCAGGTCCCTCTGAATGGCAGCACAACTCCCAGGGGTCTCAGCCGCTCCTCCCAGGGCAGGTGGTAGCGCAGGAATGGGAGGGCAATGGTGGAGGCCCAGGGACAGTACAACAAGGTGATGGTGGCTCCAGCTGCCAGGACCTGGCACCGTGCTCTCAGGTGATGCGCGGCTCCCTGGGTCTCTGCACCTTCCTCACCCAGCCTGCAGCACCCAGGCACTGGCACCAGCCCGGGATCTCCCTGCATGCAGCGCCACAATGTGCACGCAGGGCTCAGTTTGTGCATGCAGGACCGCAATGTGCATGCAGGGTGCAGTTTGTGCATGCAGGACCGCAATGTGCAGGCAGGGTGCAGTTTGTGCACATGTGGCCATGATGCATGTGAAGGGCCGGGACACGCACATGGCTGTAGGGGCGCCTGGACCTGCTGTCGCAGTGGTGTGTGCACCAGGCTGTGACGTCCTAGGGCTGAGCTCGTGCAGGATGCGCAGGGCTGTGAGGCGCATGTGGCCGTGAACACAGTGCTGTGTGGGCAGATGAGGGCCCCGGCCGCAGCGGCCAGGTCAGGATGGGAAGGGAGGCGCCAGGGATGGACCGGGCGGGATCCCGCATGGGGGATGATGTATGGGCAGATGTATCAGATCGCACAAGATAAACAAGCAGTGAATTTCATCAGGGCCCATCATGGCTTTAATTTGGCTGCCTAATGAGTCAGATCCAGCCGCGCAGATAAAAGTTGTCAGAGCCGCAGCCCTAATGAATTTCTTGCCACTTGTAATCAAGGCAGCTTGTCTGAGGGGGATGATTAATGGGCCCCAGAGGAGCTGCCGTCCCTCGGCTTCCCTTCCCGCTAATGCAGTCGCCAGGAAATCATGAAAACCCCGCGCCGGGCTGGGCCTGCGCACACCGCGCCGGGTGTGTGCGGGGTGTGTGCACGGGCACTGCGTGTGTGCGTGTACATGGACATTGCGTGCACTGCGTGTGCACTGCGTGTGCATGGGCACTGTGTGTGCACGGGCACTGCGTGTGTGCGTGTACATGGGCATTGCTTGTGCTGCGTGTGCATGGGCACTGTGTGTGCTCTGCGTGTGCATGGGCATTGCATGCGCTGCATGTGCACTGCGTGTGCATGGGCTCTGTGTACATGGGCACTGTGTGTGTTTGCGTGTACATGGGCACTGCGCGCACGCTGTGTGTGTGCTGCACGTCTGGTGTGCATACATTCTGTGCGTGGTACATGTACATTGTGTGTACATTGCATGTGCGTGTCTGCTTTCCATGTGTGATACATGCGCACTCTGCGTGCACTGTAAGTACATGTTGTGGCATGTGCGCACTGTGCGTGGGGCATGTGCACCGCGTGTGCAGGCTGTGTGCACTGTGTGCTGTATGTGCACTGTGTGTGTGATGCATGTGCACTGTGCGCCCGTTGTACGCACAGTGTGTGCGCCCAGCGAGGGACTGTTGCATGCCACAAGCGCAGGAGGGCTCAGCGCCAGGGGGGAGATGTTGCATGGGAGGAGCTGGCGCCTGCGCTTCCCAGGGCGGCTGCATTGCTGCCCAGACAGGCGGTTGGGGCAGCTCAGGGCAGGCCCCGGGCAGAGCCACACGTGCGAGATGGAGCTGGCGCAGCAGGCGGCCACCCATGTCCCATCCCACCTTCTCCCCTTGGCTCCCTAGCCCCCCTTTCTGGCAGCACGGGTACCCCTCACCCCATTTTATGCACGTTCCCCCTGCATCCCATTTGCTGCTGCAGCGGGACCGGATGCCGGCAGCGTGGAGGCAGCACGAGGCTGGCAGACGGAGCGGGCGCTTTATTGGCTGCGGGTCACACACACGGGCAACTCAAGGCAAAGGAACCGTATATACAGAGCGTCCATATAAATATTTCCAATGTACATTTTATACACAGGGAACGGGTCCCCCGCGGCGGCCCACGCCACGGCCCCAGGAGGGCCCAGCTGCTGCTTGGTCCTGCCGGTCCTCCCGGTGGCGGGTGCCAGCGGAGACCCCGCGGGCGGCTGGGACTCGTGCTGGGCTGATGCAGGCGCCTGTTCCGTTGGGGCGCGCAGTGGAATGGCACTGGTCGTTGAGTGCAGCAGTGCCATCTGCATCCCTGTCCATGCTGCGTGGAGCGCTGTGAGCACTGCCATGGGGCGTGGGGACACCCGCAGCCCCACGTCGGACACCGGTGCTGCTGCACGCGCTACACGGGGCCGTCCTGCTGCCCCCGTGCCCCGGAGCGGGCGCAGAGCCAGCAGGGCTAGACGGGCGCGGGTGTGGGAGCGAGGTCGGCGTGCGGCGCGGCGCCCGCGTTGTTGTTGGCGTTGGCGTTGCGGCGCGGCAGGCTGGGTGTCAGCGCGGGGCCGGCGCTGTCCCCGGGGCAGCCGTGCTGCAGCAGGATGTCGGCGCACTCCTGGCTGCCGGCCCGCCGCGCGTAGGCCAGCGGCGTCAGCCCCCGGGCGTCCCGGCTCCGCACGTCCACGCCGTACTGCGGGGGAGAGGCGGTCAGGACAGCCGGTGCCGCGGGCACAGGGGGCTGGTGCTGCTGCAGCGGACACAGCACCGGCGCTGCTGCAGGGGTATGGCACTGGTGCTGCTGCAAGGCACATGGGGGCCGGTGCTGGAGGGCACACGGGGGCCGGAGCCGCGGGCACATGGGAGCCAGTGCTACTGCAGGGGATATGGCCCTGGTGCTGCTGCAGGGCACACAGGCACTGGTGCTGCTACAGGGGACATGCGCAGTGCAGGTGACATGGGCAGGGACCTGCAGCAGGGGACACAGGGGCAGGAGACGGGGGCTCTGCCTTACCCAGATGAGCAGCTGCGTGAAGACCACGTTGGCCATGGCGCAGGAGAGGTGCAGGGCCGTGCGGCCATCCCCGTCCCCGTAGGTCTCGTTCACCTCCTCCTTGGTGCCGTGGGCCAGCAGCGTCACCACCAGGCGCAAGTCGTCCTCCACCACCGCCCGCAGCAGCTGCTGCCCCAGCGGGATGTCCGACTGCGGCAGCGGAACCAGGAAGAGCTTCTGCTCGTACTTGGCCCGGATCCAGCGCTCCTTCTCCTCCCTGCCAGGTGGGACATGGTTGCTGTCGCGGGCTGCACTGGGCTGCCCAGCCCCATGGATGCCCCATGCATGCGGCAGGACGGGCTGCACAGATGTAACATGGTGCTGCTGCCCGATGCCTGCTGTGGATGCTGCACTGGGTGCTGTGAGGACGCTAACCCTGGTGCAGCCAGTGCGCTCATCCCACAGCATGAACTGCTGCATGGGCGCTGCCCCCGTCATGAACTGCGCGCTTATCCCGCCGTTCCCAGCATGAACTGTACACTTATCCCACTGCTCCTGGCACGAACCGCACGCTTATCCTGCTGCAGCGCACTGCTCCCGCACTCTGCCCACACTCCTCCACGGCCCACGCTTGCGCCCTGGGCAACCTGTCCCAATGAGCAGCCACTGCGTCCCACCCCATGTCTGCTGCAGCGGAGACGTGTGTCCGCACCAGTGCCCCAGCACCCACTCGCTGCCTGTCCATTGCTGGGCAGCAGGGCCATGGCCCTCCCACGCGCAGGCCTTGGCCAGCGGCAGAAAAGGTTAGTGGCAGCAGAGGCCGCGGGAGGCCCCTTATCGGCACTGCCGTCTCGCGCGGCGCGCACAAAGCGCCGGCAGGCGCGTCCCGGCGGGGCTGCCGGCGCAGATCGATGCGGCCGCACCGCTGCTATCTTCTGCCTTTCTCTCCATCTGCACCTGGCGCGCGGCCATCAAAGCGGCGCGCGGAGCACGCTGCGCACTCACTGCCGCCTGCCCTGACCCGCGCTTATCGCGCCGAGCCGCAGAAAGGGCTCTTGTTGGGATGAGTGACAGCAGGCTGCTCCGATGGGGACAGAAAAGGGCCTGAAAGGGACGCACCCTGGAGACCCGCGGCTGCGGCCGAGCTGCCTGTTAACCCCTTCTGCCCTGCGGCCGGACGGGCTCGGCAGCCCTGGCATGGCCAGGGCCACAGCCACCCCGCGGGCACGGAAGGATGCGCCTGGTCGGAGGGGCCCAGCGGCTCCCGGCCCTCCTCCCGCTTGGCTCCCAGCCCGGGAGCCCCGCAGCACCGCGGCCCCGCTCGCCCTCACCGGCTGCTCTCCGGGGTGGGCTTGGGGTAGCCCTCCACGGCGCCCTCCCACACGGCGTTGGCCAGCGCGTTGCCGATGGCCGTCATCACCATGAGCAGCTCACTGGGCCAGTCGTCCAGGTCGAGGGAGCGCACGCGGGACAGGTGGGTGCCCAGGTTCCGGTGGATGCCCGAGCACTCGATGCACATGAGGGCGCCCAGGTTGAGGCTGGCCCAGTCGGGATCTGCAGGTGCAGGGGTCACATAGCGGGGTCAACACCAGCACGGTCCGGTCCTGCCACTGCTTTGCAGGGACCTGCCCGACTTCCCTCCCTTCCTCCTGAGCACCGGGGAGCCACACGAGGGGCCACGAGTGGCAGGACAGGGGCCCGCGCCGCAGGACACCCCCCATCCCCGGTCCCCCAGGAGAGGAGGGAGCCCGTCGGGGTCCCTTGGCGGGGGGACGCGCTCCCCCCAGCCGTGTCCCCGCGCAGCAGCACTGCTCACTCGGGGCGTCGCAGTCCACGCAGAAGCTGTTCCCGCGCGCCGTGCGCACGGCCTGCATGGCCTGCGCGTCGCCCTGGCTGCCCAGCCGAGCCTGGAAGAGAAGCGGAGCACTCGGTGGCTGCTGCCACAGCCCCCGAGCCCCAGTGCACCCCAGCCAGCGCAGGGACACCAGGGCCTCGCGCCAGCGATGAGGAGAGGCACCCGCTGCACGAGAGCCACGTCCCGGCGGGATGGAGATGGAGAGGGGTGCAAGCTGCCTCCAGGCTGGCGCGGGGGAGCAGGGATGCAGGGCCAGAGCAGGGATGGAGCGGGGATGCAGGGCTGGAATGGGGATGCAGGGATGGAGCAGGGATGCAGGGCTGGAGTGGAGATGCAGGGCCAGAGCAGGGATGCAGGGATGCAGGCGTGGGGGATCCAGCCCTAGCTGGGAGCTGGGAGCACAGTGGAGCTGAAGCCGCTTTGGGGCCAGGTGAGCCTGGAGCGGGAGTGATGCTTTCCTGGGGCAGGATCCTGGCCTCCTGGGGAGCAGGGGCCCCGGCACAGGATCCAGCCTGGAGGCAGAAGTGAGTGGGATAGGGAAGGACGCAGCGAGGAAGATGCTGGAGCAGAGGGGTGGAAGCAGAATTTGGCTGAAGCTGCCTACCTTATTCTTGCTGCTCTCGCAGCCCTGCAGGCTGGCCAGGATCTGGCTCTCAATGGCCTGGACCCAAAGTTCTCGCTCCTCTGACGTGGAGGCCTCGAAGAGCCACGTCTGACCCGTCAGGGAAACGATAATGAACTCAAACGGCTCATCTGGTTCTGGAAAAGAAAGGGCAGCACAGCATGGGTCGGGAGGAGGGGTGCGCGCACGCAGAGCCACGCACACCCCGGCCCCTGGCCCTCCTGACGCCCGCACTGCACACAGCCCCAGCTCTGGCGGTACCGAGCACGCACGCTCGGCACATGCAGCCTCCTTCCCTAACCAGGAAATCTGGGAATGCTGTGCAGGGAAGAGGATGATGCCATTCTCAGCTCTGAGGCCTCCTGGCTTGGTGCCTGCTGGTAACGCCGCGGGTCCCAGGGGCGCCCAGAGCTGGCGCGCTGGGGCTTGGGGCACGGGGCACAGCGAGGTGCAGGGAGCAGCCCGGGGAGAGGGCAGGGCCGGGCACTGGCAGCTGCGGCTCCGGTGGGAGCCTGGGAGAGCGGAGGGGGACGGGGTGCCTGGAGCGGGTGCCGCGGGGTTGCTGCAAGGCGCTGCTGCGGTCCGCTCGGTGCCGGGCGCGTGGACCCCGCAGCTGCCCCATCCCTCCCCGCAGCCAGGCACCAGCGTCTACCTTTTATTGCCAACTTCAGTAGTTAGTGCAGTAAATGACTTAACTAAGCGGGGCCTGAATGGAATGACTAATAAACGTTATGTCACAGCACACGCTCCAGCTCATAGCAAAATGATTTGTAATTACCTAATTAGCGTTATGCAAATAACACCCTCATCTCCATAATGTGCCTTCCCAGCTCTCTATTAAAAGCAGGGAGTCAATCGCGCAGCTCCAGAGAGGGCACAGAGGCTGCGGGGCCCCACGGCCCACTGTGGAGCAGGATCCCTGCCGTGGGGCAGGACCCCCACCATGGGGCAGGATACCTACTGTGGGGCAGAACCCTCACCATGGAGCAGGACCCCCGCCATGGGGCAGGATCCCCACTGTGGGGCAGGACCCCCACCGTGGGGCAGGATCGCTGCTGTGGGACAGGATCCCCGCCATGGGGCAGGATCCCCACCATGGGGCAGAGTGCAGCCACCTCCTCTGCTCCAGCAAGCAGCACCTGGGCCCAGGTCCCATGGGCTTGAGCGTCCCAGCAGCCCTGCCGCATCCAGCAGGGCTCGTGCACGAGCAGAGCTGCGGTGAAGCTCCGCTCCAGGAGAGCGGGGCAGCCGTGGGACGTGCAGGACAGCACAGCCGGACGGTCTCTCCACGCGCTCCCTCCAACTCTCACGTCCTCTGGAGGTTTGAGCACCGCCACAAACAAGTGCCGGGCACGACACCCGACTCGGCGTCTCCCTGACACGCAGCTGCTTCCTCCAGCCCAGCCTGGGGGTAAACGCTGCTGCCGCTGCTATGCGTGCTGCAGAGAGCCATCTCCTCACACAGTGGCCGCAGGGCCCTGCATTGTGTCTGGGTCTCAAATCCCAGTGACATTTGCTTGGATAGATGCCTGGCCGGGGCTGATGCTCAGGGCTCTCCGCAGTGTCTGCTGCAGAGGCCCCAGCAGGAGCCGCAGGGGCTCGGGACCATCAGTGCTGAGGCCACGCGCTGGTGCAGGAGCACGAGGCTGCTGCCCGGCAGGTGCTCAGGAGGATTAAACGACTCGGGATGAAGGGCTCTCCGGTGCCATGCCAGCCGGCTTGCATTTCTGTGCAGGAAGGGGAAACTTGCACTCCTTGTTTCCTAGACTCAGCCTGGGACTCCTCTCCTGCAACCCTTCCTCCTGCTAGGAGCAGGGGTATCTGGGGTGCCAGCAGGGGACAGGGGCTCCTGCCCTGCCAGCCAGTTTACTGTGGAGACTCTAACAGCACTGAATACCAGCTCAGAAATACCAGAAAGAATTTGAAAATAGAGATGCTTTAACTTCCAGATACGAGAAGAAGTAACTGGGCAATACCCTGGCTAAGAGCCTCCACTGACCTGGAAGGCAACTCTATCCCCAGCACGGGCACACACGGACACGGGCAAGGAGCACCAACCCAGCCAGGCAACGTGCGCTTGGGAGCACTCAGGCCACCGTGCCAGCTCCTGGCCACAACCACCCCGGCCGGTTGAGCTGCCACCGCCTCCTCCAGCTCCTGGCTGGGACGGGGAGCTGGGCCCAGGAGCTCACGCTCTGCCTAAGCTTAGTGACAGTTCCTCCACCTCTGCAGCCGTATTGGAAGACACGAGAGGATCCAGGCCGCTGACAGCTGCAGGATCGATTACAGCAACCACACGTTGCCTGCAGCTAAGCGCTAATAGCCAGGAAGGAAAGAGCGGCTTTTCTTCCCGGGGACCACAAGCGCTCAGCAGCCCGAGGGAGCTTTGGCTGGGCCAAGAGCCTGGGCAGCCTGTCCTCGCAGCAGCGATGGACAAAGCCTCTCCCAGGCACCCCCATGTCACAGAAAGGCCCTATTCCCCCTTAGCTCCCTCCTGTCCCTGCAGCCTCTACCCCTCTCTCTCCCTGCGGTAGCTGGGGACAGCCCTGGGGCCGGAGCTCTTTGGAGGCCGCAGAGGAGCTCGGCTATGGCTGGAGCGTGGGGAGCTGCAGGTCCCAGCCCGAGCTGCATCCCAGGGTGGCAGGGCTGGAAAAGCTGTGGGGGCTCCAAGCAGCTTCACAGAGGGTGCCCCGTGGCCCTGTGCAGCCACCCAGGGCAGGGCCATCCTGGATGGAACACGGCCGGTCTGGTCGGCACCGCGGCTGCCTGCAGACCTGCCGGGGGGAGCCCATCGCGGCCGCTCCATTAGAGCGGTGGGCAGTGGAGATGCGCAGGCTTCTCGCTCTCTCTTGATGGTTTTTTGATGATATTTTAAAGACTGAGCCCCGCGAAGAGCCACGGAATAGAGCATGGCGTGAATTGGCTCTGCTAATGGGCGCTAACCCCACGGCCCGGCTGCGAGGCGGCCGGCAGTGGAAGGGAACGCAGGGCTGGTGCAGGGTGAGTGCAGGGCCAGTGCAGTGCAAATGCAGGGCTGGTGCAGGGCAAATGCAGGGCCAGTGCAGGGCGAGCCCAGGGCCGGTGCAGTGTGAGTGAGCACACGGCCGGTGCAGCATGAGCTCAGGGCTGTTGCAGCGCTGCACCGCTGTGCGCAGGGGGGCGGCTGCGAGGGTCCCGCAGCGAGCACCTTTGCGTGCACCCTGCTGCAGCCTGTCCCAGCTCAGGAGCAGCAGCTCGCACGGGTCCTGCCTTGCGGGGCCGCCGTGCCGTGAGGCAGGTCCTGCCTGCACAGAGCCCCCCGACACCCAGGCTCCTTCCCTTGCTGCGGCAGTGCCGGCCTCGGGACGCTTGTTTGCAAGCTGCCACCGTGCCACATCATTACGAGGTGTTTGGGATATCAACAAATTAGCAGGCGCCTGGGAAGAGTGGGATGCGGCGCCATTCGTAAATGTCAGCTCGCTGCCTCCTCATTTTGCAGATCATTAAACCCAATATTCCTAACCTGTATTAGTGCGACGGGGACAGGGCCCTCTGCTGTGGCAAGGCACCAGGAGAGCTGCAGCGGGAGGGCTGCGACGGGGACCCCACGCCGCCTCCGTGGCGGCAGCCCCGAGCGGAGCAGCACGTTCCCGTCGCCCACGGCCCACGGCGGCCCCGTGGCACGGCAAGATGCGGGGGGCTCCGTGGGGGAACAGAGCTGCGGATGCGCAGAGTGGAGCGCAGAGCCAGGGAGCAAGCGCGCACCGTGCGTGCACACATGGGCCAGGACCGGGAGCGCGGGACAACGCGTGTCCGGGCCGGGGGAGCTCTGCACGAGGGAGCTCTGCAGGGACCCGGGGACAGGCTGTGCAGTGCGAGGGTCCCACAGGGGCTGGGGAGGAGCTGTGGGGTATGCAGGGGTTGTGGGGGGTGCAGCGTGGGGGAAGCACTGGGGACACTGCGGGGGCGACGTGGGGGGTCCTGATCCGGCCGTCCAGGTCCTTCCTCCTGCCCGGAGGGAGCGGAGCCGGGGGCTGCCGAGCGAGCGCGACCTGTCAGTGCTGGACGAGGAGGCGGGCGGCAGCGCGGGGCAGCTCCGGGATCCCCGCCACGTGCTCCGCGCGCTCCCGACAGCCCGTATTAATCACACACAGTGCCCCAGCACAGCTTTTCCCTGGCCATCAATTTCCCGTGGGTTTTAACGCTCAGGAAGGAAGCGGGGAGCGTGCTGCTGGGCCGCCGCGAGCAGCGCATTAAGGGGCTGTCAGCACCGCGCCGGGCGCCTGGCATCACTCCTTGAGCACATGAGAAGTTCATTATCGCTGCGCTGGCAGCAGGGAGCAGGGAGCGTCGCGAAGACACCACGCGCCAGGCGCATCCGCCTGCCCCGGCCAAGCCCAGGGCAGAGGGACGGGTCGCGCCGTGCAGGGCGCTCTGCACGGGTGCATCACGGGCCGGCTTTGCTGGCGCCGTCAGTGCAACGTCCCACGGATGCTCCCGGCAGCCGCTGGCAGCTCCGAGATGCTCCTCGCAGCCCCGGCTCGTGCAGTTTGCGGATGCTCCCCAGCAGCCTCACGGCGCGCTCGTGTTAGCATGCGACCATGTAAAAAAGCAACAGCTCGTTTGATTTATGGCACTTCAGAGCAACTAAGATTCAATTGCTCCGCACGTCCCTGCCTCTGATTACCTCCTAAATGAGATAAACTGATGGCAATTTATCCCCAGACCTCACCGCTTCCCTGGGATGCCAACCCGCTGTGCTGCACCGCGCCACCCGTGCGCACCCGGGGCTGGGCTGGCAGGACGGCTCCGAGCGCGGCCGCTCCGCTCCATGCGCCGGGGCAGGGGGCGAGCGGGGCGGCGCAGCGCCGGGACGCACACGCTCCTCCCGGCATGGCCTGTGTCGGCAGGAGCGCCCGGCGCGGGCGGCTGCTCCGCGCACGGCATCGCCAGCAGCACTGAGCCAGCCCTTGCCTTGGCAGCCTACTCACTCCTCTAGTGCAGCAGGATGCACTAAAAACAAATCAAGAATGAGTTTTTTAAAAGACGGTGGCTTGAAAAACCCACCAGACCACAGTGCATGTGCGAGACGCTGCGTGGGACCGCTGGTCCAGCGCGCGGAGGGCTCCGCCAGCTCCGCCGGCCGGCTGCAGCGCTCAGCCGGGGACGCTGCACCTTCCTGCTGGTGGCAGAAGGACACCAGGACTGGGAAGGAGCAGGGGAGGACAGCCCAGGTGAGGACGGATGGCGACTGCCCTTTCTGGTGCCCCCTCCCTCCACCAGGCTCTGGTCACCCCATAGCCATGAGCCCACCCCTCTCTCAACCTGCCGCGGTCCTTGGGGAGCTCCTTGCAGGAGCAATGTGCGCAAGGTCTGCTGGAGACGGATGGAGCTTGGGAGCTGACACCTCACTGCCAAATGAAGCTCCATGTTGATAAATGTGGAGTAATGCACATTGTAGGAAAAATCACATTACTCCTGCACCTGGCAGGGTTCCACATTAACTCTATCATCCTGGGGAAGGGCCTGGCCGTCCCCACAGACAGCACCAGGCCCCTGCTCAGCAAAGCACTGTGGACAACGATGGGGCAGGGAGCAACCAAGGATATTCTGATGCCACAGACAGCACGTGGCACCGTGTGGATGCTGTGAGCAGCCTCCACCAGTGCACCTGCCCTCGCCAAACAGGAAAGGGCAGCAAGAAATGGCCAGCGTTTGAAAAAGAGCCCTCTGAGATGACAGGAGAGCTGGGCTGGCTCCAGAGCTGTTCCCAGGCAGCCAAGGGGGAAGCTCTGATGACTCCACCAGTCACCCCTCTGCAGAGCCCAGGGGCTTCTGGCAGGGGTCAGAGCAAACACTGGAACAGGCTGCCCAGAGAGGTTGTGGAGTCTCCTTCTCTGGAGATCTTCAAACCCACTTGGACGCAGTCCTGTGCCACGTGCTCTAGGTGACCCTGCGTGTGCAGGGGGTTGGACTAGATGACCTCGAGAGGTCCCTTCCAACCTTAAGCATTCTGTGATTCTATGATTCTATGAAACATGCCTTGCCAAAGGCTCATTTAACTTGAACACTTTGGGCAGTGGTTAACCCGCTCCCTCGCCTCACAAAACTGTTTCCATTTTTAATTACCTTCTCCATAAGAAAGTGCACTCAATTTTCTGCTGAATGGTCCTGCAGGACCAGGTTTCTTTTTCTGTAAATACCAATAGCACCATCTTTCACTTCTCAATCTCCATTCTGGTCAGCTGAATACCTCAACATCCATGTTATAAATGCATTCATCAACCCTGAATCAAACTGGGACCTTCTTCTGAACTCTCTCCAGTTTTTCCAGGCTTTCTACTAGTTACATGATTCTAGTACACCCTCTCTCAGCCCCATGTGCAGGTGTAAGACCATCCAAGTCTTTGGTATTGCTTTTTCCAGATACATGAAGAAACACAGGTCTCTTTCAAAGCACAGGACTGAGAATTCATTGCTATCAATCAAGATCCACTGAGAGGAGCTGTGGGAAGGGCAGTAACGTGTCCCAAGTATCAACAAACTGCCTTTCTCAGAGCTCCAAAGATATTTGTTTAACAAGATGTAAGTGCAGTTACTACTTTCTGCTTTTTCTGAGGCATCTAGTGCATATTATAGGCTCAAGTGATGCTCAAGATGCCTGAATCACCCACTGCAAAGAGGAAGTCTCTCCTAGAATCAGTGGTTTTCAGGTGCAGATCACCAACAACAGGAAAGACTGAACAACAGCTGTCAAACTCCAGCGCAGATCATGAATGGTAATGAATGTAAGAGAAGGAAGATGAGCTGCTACAGCGCGGAAAACCAGGCCCTCCGGCCTGCAGGCTGACCTGCCACGTGGAGCAAGATGTCAGGGCAGCTACAGCACGTTTTGTCAAGTACAGGGCAGATGGCATTGCTGTGTTCCACAGGAGCCTTTGGCTTCAAACCCTTGTATTTCACCTCTTCCCTGGCCTTTATTTTAGTTTACTACAAAACCTTATTGACTGTTATGGGACAGGAAGACCTGGCGTTAAGTCAAAATTCTTACAGATGGAGGGTTCCTTTCTCTGCAGAGGAGGTAGAGCAATGCATACTCCTGCACTGGCTTGGATGAAGTTTGCTGAAACCCCCCAGCCTGGGGCAGGTGCCCGGTATGAGAATTTTACAGGGTGAAAGCCGGGCAAACCTATGAGCAAACAAAAACAAGTTCTTATGGTAGAAACTGCCCGGCAACCTTAACTTTCTGGTTCACTGTCAGCTCTGCTGATACAGTTATTAATTATCATGGCTAGGAGTAGCTGCAGTCACAGGCACGATGGCAGTCCTGCTTCCATCGCAGCTGAGAAACCAAGGACAAACGGAGCCGGGCCGGCTGCTGCTCCTGACTGAGCCTGAGCTTGGAGAGCAGCTCCGGGTCCCGGAGACGCCCCGGAGGAGGCCTGCCGGCTCCGCCGGAGCTGCCCGCCGGGGAGCAGACCTTTCCTACCTTCTGCTGCGGTGCTGGGGCCGTCGGGCCGTGTGGTCCCTGTGCTCTTTTTCCTGCGATGTTTCTTCCTGTTTGCATGCGGAGACGGGGGTGGTTCCAGCTTTGGACTGGCAGTGTTGGAAATGTTCGGGCTGGAGCTGAGAGAATCGGCAGTGCCGTTAGCTAGAAGTAAAGATAAAGAAATCAGTGTACACACGGACCACGAGAGCCTGCTCCTTCCAAAGGAAACTAAGTGTCTTGGACACAAAGCAGTGCCTCACTGGGCTGACAGCAACACAGCTGGGCTGGCACCGCTGCATTGCATAGGGTGACCCAACAGTGACACGGCCAGGACGGCACCGCTGCATTGCATGGGACGGTCTCATGGTGACATGGCCAGGACGGCACCGCTGCATTGCATAGGGTGACCCAACAGCGACACGGCCGGGACGGCACTGTTGCATTGCATGGGATGGTCTGACGGTGACAGGACCAGGACGGCACCGCTGCATTGCACGGGATGCTCCAACAGTGACACGGCCAGAACGACATCGCTGCATTGCATAGGGCAGCCCAACAGTGACACAGGCAGGACAACGCCACTGCATTGCACAGGACAGTCTGATGGTGACACGGCCAGGACGGCACCGCTGCATTGCATAGGGCGGCCCAACAGTGACATGGCCAGGACGGCACTGCTGCATTGCATGGGACGGCCCAACGTGCTGGCCTAATGGGCAGCTCCACGCTGCTCGTCAGCTCCGTCCTCGGCTCTGCAAGGGAGCACAGCCTGGGGACGGCTCCAGGCCCCGTGTCCCGGCCGCGGCCACATCCCTCCCTCCCGGCCTGCGCTGCCGGCGAGGTGCCGGGGTTGCCGCACTTGGGAACCTGAGCTTGATGGTCTCAATAGGCTTCCGATACGGCACTGAAGAAGCTGCATCCCCAGCAGCAACGCACCAAATTTATCCTCAATCATACTGTTCCTTACAATTAATAGCAGAATTAGAAACAATCAGGGAGCTGCCTAATTACTGTCAATTAGAGCGCGCTAATCAAGCTCCGATCACACACACACACGCTGCCGCTGCACTCACCATTAAATGTCAAATTTCATTAGAGACCAGCAACAAAATCAAAAGCCTGACATTCAATTTCAGCAGCACACACAGCGCAGGCTTCCAATCAGCATAAAAATGCAGGCTCCGGGGAAGGCGACGGGCGCGGGAGCCTTGCGCACTGTTAACCCTCTCCGAAATGCACTCCTGCCTCTTGCACGTTCCCCGTGCGCGGGACCCGCTGCCCGGGCAGCTCCGCACAACGACCCCGTGGCCCCAGCAGCAGCCGGCCTCTGCTTCCCGCTTCTCCAGCACCTGGATCAGGAAGGCGATGGCCGCGGGGTGCGAGGGCAGCACCGTTTCCAGGGCTGCCGGGGCCACGTCTCCCTGCCCTGCCCCGATCCGCTCCTTGTCCCGGGGCCGCGCCGCGCTCCCGGCCGCCCCAGACACACACGGAGCTGGGGACACTGCGGCTCCGCTGCAGCTCTGCGGGTCTGCGCCGGCAGCCGCGGTGTCCAGCCAGGGCTGGCAGCGGATGCGGCGCTGGGGCTTCTCCTCCTCCAGTCTTGCGGGATTTGACTCACACTGGCCGGGCTTCTCTGCTGCAGAACTACTGGGAGGCAGTTCACAGCAGACAATTAGGAGAGATAAATCTAATAAAACCTGACTCCATTTTCAGGTACAAAAAATATTTTATGTATGTATTTTTACGTATAAATAATATGCTAGCGGCCTCCAACAGGACTTCACAGAGCAGGTGTGAGGAGCCCACGCGCTGCCTGGTGCCACAGGGGACCTGACCTTTCCCGGGCCCCGCTGCCTTGCTGCCCAGCTGCTCAGCGCCACGGCCCCGAGCCGGCTCCGGCGGCCTGGGCCCTGCACCGCGCTCGGCTGCGGCGGGACCGGCCCCCGCGCTCCCGGCATCGCCGCTGCGCCTGCTGCCCGCAGGCCCCGGCCCCAGCGGGACGGGACGGCGCTGCTGGGGTGGGGGGCACCGTGAGACACCGCTCTCCATGGGGCAGACGCGGCAGAGCCGGCAGCGGCTCTGCTCTTCCTCAGTACCCGGCCGAGGCCATCCCGGTGCCGGTCTCATGAAGCCAGGAGGAGGGACCCTTCCACAGCCTCCTGGTTCCTTCCCCCAAACACCGGGGTAAGGGCAGCTCCCCAGTCCCCCCCAAACGCAGGCGGTGCTGGAGCCCGCTCCTCCCCAGGGGCTGCCAGGGGGACGGTGCCTCCGCAGCGGCGGCGGCGCCAGCACCACAGCTCCCTGCTGGGACAGTCACCCCGTGCGTGGGCCCAGGACACGCAGCCAGCGCGGGGCTGGGGGCTTGGGAGCGGCAAGCACGTCCGGCTGCCCTGTGCGGAGCGGGGCGGCCGGGCACCCGGCACGCTCGGACCCGCGGCTCCGTGAGCGTGTCCGTGCGCGCGCTGCGGCGGGGGCGAGGGCTGCCGGCGCATTAATGCTCAGAGCTGCGCCCTCGCGCTCCCGTCGCCTGCGCTGCCCCATCAGCAGTAACAGTCTGATTAATTCGCTTCCAGCAGGGAGCTGATGGGGCCAATGATGGAGCCGCTGCATCAGGCGCGCTGAAATTGATAGTTTTTCACAGTTACAAATGAGGAGCCTCCTCAGCTGCAAATGGCGCCCGCACAGTCGGACTCCGGTAATGATCATAAAGAGGCTCTCTTTAAACTGCGAAAGCCCCTGGGAGCGAGCGGGGGGGCGGCTGCTGCGCTAATGAGAACTACAAGGGGCGAGCAGGCATGGAAATGGCTCCTCCACTCTTGATGTGCATTTAACTGCTTTTTTAGTGCGGCGGCAGAGCCAGGAACGAAGGAGTGATGAATGCAGCACAAAAGCATTTATTTTCCAATTCGGCAAAGTGGCTACGTTGGGAAATGTATGAATTATTTTAATTCACTCAACTGTCCTGAAACATCACGGCGAGCGAGCGAGCGAGCGCGGGGGGGCGGGGGCGGGCTGCGGTCGGCGCGTGCTCTGGAGACAGGAATCGCTCCAGCCCCATCGGATGTTCCCGAGTTGGGGAATGGGGATGAGGAGCTGAGATGGGGTGACACTGCGGGGCATGGGGAGAGCCACGGGGGCAGCGGGAGGGCCCGGAGCATCCTCGGCCGGGCCAGCCGCTCCAGCGGCAGCGCTCCCGGCGCTCGTCCCTGCTGGCCTGGGAGCCGCAGCCACGGAGTGGGGATCGGGCAGCCTCCCCATCCCAGACACCCCCGGAGGAGCAGGGCCAGGGGGGCGACTCACCAGGGTTGGGGCAGCCGCCGGGGACGGCCACGGCCTCGTTCCACTGGTCCGCGCTGGAGACGGAGTAGGAGCGCTGGTGCATGCCGTCCGGCTTGGAGCTGAAGCCCACCAGGTTGATGCCGCTGACGGAGCGCTCCGAGTGCAGCGAGGTGCTGCTGGTCGAGTGGGGGGCACCTGCGGGAGAGCCACGAGTTAGCGCCCGTCGCGGCTACCCTGAGCGTGTGGAGTACGCGGAGCGTCCTGTGCCCGCCACGACCGGCCCCAGGGCGGCACAGGCCGTGGTGCCAGCGGGCTCAGGATCCCAGGGCCAGCCTGCCCCGAGGGGTGCTGAGCAGGGCACAGACACCTCATGGATGGTGTCTGTGCCACTCATGGCTGGGAACGCCGAGCAGGGCAGTGAGCGGGGCAGACACCACACGGTCAGGAATGCCGAGCAGGGTGCAGAGCAGCACAGATATCGCACAGCCGGACCCGCTGGCAAGGCCCTCCAGCACCCGCGAGCCTTGGCTGCCTGCGGGGACCAGAAGCTGCAGGTCTGGGACGGCTCTGGCTGGGTGGTCGCAGGGGGACACAGCACGGCACAGCCAGAGAGGCCGATTCGTACGGACCTGCGGGCGGATCGCACACGTGTGCCCACTCACACGGCCCGGGAGCCTCCCCCAGCACCACCCTTGCTGCGTCCCGGCCCAGCTCCCCCACCAGCACTGAGGGCTGGAGCTCCTGGCCGCTCACAAGACCCCGATGCCTGGAAAACACCAACCCACCCCATAATCCATGCACCCATCTTCACTCCTCGTCTTTCCTGCTTGCGAGTTCTTGGCAAAAGCCACAAACCTGCTGAAGGCCCAAAGGTGGACGGGGACTGAGTTGGGGAGCAGGGGCGGGAAAGGCAGGAGTGGAGGGCTGGGGTTCCCTAGCCCGTAGAGCCCTGAGCTGCCACCCAGCAGCCTGGTGCCCAGGGGAGGGAAGGTCTGGGGCGGCAGGAGCACTGAGACAGGGCAGCTTTCCTGCATTTCAGGAACACCCAAACTTTTCAGGGCAGCAAACAGCAGCTCTGGGAGGGAGGGAGCGAGTGAAAGCCCTGCGGCTCCCAGTGCAGCTTGCAGACAATCTGCTGCCTGGAGGGATGGTCCCCAGCTGCCCGGCGAGCGCTGCCCTGCGCCCGCCCTGTGGCACACAGCTGCCGTGCCCTCGGGAAGAGCCGGAGCGGGAGCCGAGCGATGCCGACGCAGCGCGACGCAGCAGCCCCTGCGCTGCAGCCCCTGCGCTGCGAGTCCTGCGCCGTGCCCAGGACAGGCGAGCTGCGGCCTTGCACCTTGCCATGGGGACAGGGCAGGTTGGAGCTGCGCCGCGGGGACGTGTTGGGTCAGCGCCGCTCCACGGAGGTAGGACAGACCAGAGCTGCTCCACGGGGGCACGACAAGTCAGAGCTGCTCCTTGGGGATGCGGCAGTTCGGAGCTGCTCTGTGGGGATGCGGCTGGTTGGAGCTCATCTGCTGGGATACGGAGGGTTGGAGCTGATCCATAGGGATATGGCTGGTGGGAGCTGATCCACAGGGATATGGCGGGTCAGAGCTGATCCACAGGGATATGGCGGGTCGGAGCTGATTCGTGGCAGCACAGTCAGCTGCTGCGCCCGGCGCCAGTCCCTTTGCTGCAGCAGCACCAGGGGCTGGTCCGAAGGCTGACACGACTGCATGAGTGGCCTGTGCACAGGCTGTGGCACCCAGACGCCCGCTCCAGCAGCTCCCCATTGCTCTGCTCTGCCTGGACAGCTCGCCCGACCCGTCCTTGCTGTGCAGAACCAGCCTCGTGTTGCTCCAGCCCGAGCCCGCGTGGTGCAGAGCGCTGCAGGCCACTCAGGGCACATGTCCCGCTGCTGCAGTGTGCACACCGCGCACACCGGGCACCCTGCACACACACTGCGCACACTGCGCACACTGCACACACTGCACACACTGTACACACCGGGCACACCGTTCCCACCATGCACACCGGGCACACGGCACACATTGTGTGCACACCAGGCACACTAAGCACCCACACACACTGCACGGCCACTGCCCAGCCCGGGCACGGCCGTGTCCCCCTGCTCCTGCCGGGTCCCATCCTGTGCTGCCCGGCTCTGCCAGGTTCTCCGATCTGGTGCTGGCCCCGGACGCGGCACTGCCAGGTCCCCTGATCCTGCTCAGTCCCGGCAGCCACGTCCCCTGCCCAGCACCAACACAACGAATGCTCAGGGCATCGCTACGTGCCCCTGCCCCCTGCCCAGCACGGCCTGGTCCCCCTGCCCGTCCCCACGTCCCTGCCCGGCACCGGGGAGCACAGCAGAGCGCTGGGAGCCCGACTGCTGCACGTGGCCCCCCTTCCCCTGCTCAGCGCCACAGAAACACGTGTAAAACCATGACACTGACTTTGCCTCTAATTAGCCCTTAATTTACAAGACACACTCGGAAGGGTAATTAGCTGGCGCTCCGCTCCCAACTGCCGCATCCATCTCTCCTTGCTCCTTGTGGGAGGGAACGGCTGCGTGGGAGCAGGGGCGACGCCGCTCTCCTGGGATGGGGATGGGGATGGGGATGGGGATGGGGATGGGGACGGGCTGCCCGTGCGCTCAGCTGGCTCTGATGCCCTGTGCTTGTGGCCCAGCCCTCAGGAGCACCCGGCTCCGTTGGGAGAGCACAGGATGCCCAGCCCAAGCCTGCGGCTGCCTGGCCGCAGTGTCCATGCAGCTCTGCTTCCCGCTCACCCCAGGGCCCGGCCGGATGGTTCCAGCGGGGCCAGAGCCCTTGGGAACAGCGTCCCTGCGGATGCCACCACCACCGTCCATCGCTTGCTGCGTCGTCCCTAAGGGTTGGGGAAGAGTGAAGGCTACAGGTAAGATTCTGCTGCCCTCTCTGAGCCAAAGCCCAGGACAGACCCGAGCTCTCTGACCTTGCTCAGCCCCAAGGCAAGCTCTTCCCATCACGGTTTCCTCCAGATCTTCCTGCGGACATGCTGTGTGATGCCAGCAGCAGGCCAGGCTTCAGGATGCCCTTTGAGGCAAAGCCCCATCGACTACCTGGCAGTAAACCCACTTTTCTAAGAGTGGACCAGGCAGTACGGCCAGGACTGCTCCGCATGGGGCAAACAGAAACCTCAGTGACGCGTGGGTGCACACAGACCCGGGCAAGGCGGGTTAACAGCGAGGGGCCTCATCCCATGGCACGGAGATCATTTGCAGAGTCACTCGAGGACCTCTGGACAAATCTAATTTAACATTTTCAACAGAGATTTGGGCAAAACAGTGTGTGTCCTGGTGAGATTTCCCTGTGACATTAAGGTGGAAGCACTGCTGGTACTAAGAGGATGAAGACATCATACAGGACTGTTCCGCTTTGAAAAGTGAGGTTAAAAAAGAAAGGCAACAAAATTTAGCTAGCAGAGTGCAAAAGATGTGCCCTTGAACTAATGGGCCGGATTCAAAAAGCTCCGGGGAAGCACCCTCTGGTTTGCGTGGGATTTGGACCACGCTGCTGCGCCAAGCTCTGTGCTGAGCAGGAGCTCCTCAGCTGCAAACCCCACGGAGGAGGAGATCTGCAATCACTGGTCACAGCTGGACTAGGTCCCAGCATCAGCACAGCCATAGAGCCAAATGTGACCCCAAACGCACAAGGAGAGATCACGTCTTGCAGAGCCGGGACGCACACACAGCTCCTGCACCAGCGGGGCAACACCTCGCGTGCAGCCTCAAACACCCCCTGCCCACAAATAAGTCAATCGTAGGGGAACAATTGAAGGTGAATCCATCCCTACTAACCCTTCTATTCTAACCCCTCGTCCTGCATCGCACTGTCCGAGCTAACAGAGACTGCCTGCGGCAACACCATGAAGCGAGTGGCTCTGCCAAGATCCTCCTGACTAGGAGCTGCACAGAAACCCGCGCTGCTTCCCTCAGCAGAGGAATGTGCCTGCTCTCCCCAGCACCGGCCACATCCTGATGAGGAAATCAATCCTGCTCCGCTGCCCGCGTGCGGCCCCGCGGGCAGGGAGGGCTGCCATCTGCCACGGCCAGGACACGGAAGAGAAACTGCCGGCGGCTCTCAGGGATGCGCTGCACGCAGGGATACGCTCCCTGCGCCAGCGGACACGGGACAGACACTGGGATCACTGTCTGCTCCAGCCTCTTCGCTGCGTCTGGGGCTGTCAGCCAGAGACTCTGCCACGCATCCCCGAAAGGGGACAGGGCCATGCAGGCTCATCCTGCCCTGACCAACAAACAGCAGCAGACTGCAACGTAGAGATGCCCTCGCGTCGTTAGACTCCCTGCCTGCGGTAGCTCAAAGGAGCAACTCTCTCTTGCTGGATTTATTCCCTGTGTAAGGGTGGTCAGCAAGACACCAGGTCAGATGGTGGGGAAATGCTGCACAGTCTGTGCTCCATCACACCAGCTGCTTGGCCTCAATCAGGATGGCCTGGCTGCAGCTGAGCAGGGCACAGGTGAGGCTGGTAGAGGAGATGCTTTGAAAAGCTTGCTGCTACAGCAAAATCCAAAGGCCAACACTAAGGATGCACCACTGCTGTCTAGAGCTGGTCTCAGCCTCGGTGTCTTCACTGATGCCGTGTTCTGGCACAGCTCGGTCAGTCACGGATGGGTCGTTGTTTCTGTCTCAGCAAGGAGGCTTGGCCTCACCTCATGGACAGGACTTGGCCTTAGCTGTTCACAGTCCCATCACTTCTCAGCTGGGTTATCCCAACACACTCCGTATCTGTGCAGGAAGCTACCACCAGCACAGAGCGATGCAGGGAGGGCATGTGGCTTCTGGCTATTCCTTGAGAAAAAGATAAGAGGCTGGTTGGGTGCTTGATCTGTCTCAGTCAGGAGCACAGGAGGCGGCAGCTTTGGCAGGAGCCGCAGGAGGAGGCACGTGGAAACTGCTCTGCTGCACAAAGGCTGCAGGCTGGACAGTGTAAGGCGGTGATGGAGGACCCCCCGAGGTCACCCTGGCACTAGGGGAACCCCGTGTTCCTTCATGCTGCAGCACGCTGAGCGCCCGCACAGCCAGCACGCTGCACGCTGCGCTCCAGCACCTGCCTAACCATCTCCCTGAGAGCTGGCGGCCACGTCCTCGCCAGATTTTAAGGTATTTGTTGGCAGCTGCTGAACATTTATTCCCATTAAAAGCTGCGGTTCCTTCAGCTGACACTGGAGCACAGGAGCGTTCCCCGCTGCTGGGCCACGTCTCCGCAGCCTGCGCAGAGTCGCGCGAGCGAGGCGGCCGCTCCGGGCTGCAGAGCTGGTGGACGGCGCGTGCGGCGGTGGAACGGACCTGCGGGTCCTGGGGACCTGTGGGCACTCGGGGCAGCGACAGCCGGCAGCCTCGTTACGCTGCAAAACCCCTGCGGGAAAGACGTGGTTCACCCCTCCTCTGCGATGGGCGACCGGCTTCCGCGGGCACGGGAACGCGGCTGCCCCGGGAGCCCCCGGCTGCTCCGAACGCCGCTGCCCCACCAAGCGCAGGGGCAGACGTTGGGGTCTGTTGTGTGAGCAAGTGTTTGCTGGAAATGTGAGCAGCTCCTTCCTCCCTAGCAACTCCTACTGGTAAGGAGCCTGGGATATGTCAGGAACACACAGGGATGGAGAAATGTATGAAAGACATCAACATCAAGCCCTTCCTGGGAGAAGGCAACACCACCTGCACTTGCCCGACCCCGCTGGAACCACGGGGCAGCTCGGGATGACGGATCCTTCCCTGTGCCGTATTTGTGTGAGATCACGGACACGAGCTGCAGGCAACGGCGTTTCCCAGCCCTGCTCCGCGCACGGCCATCAGGACCTGCCAGCTTGTGCACAGCGGGAGCTGCTGCCTTTCCTGGGCTCCACAGATGCTCTGGCACAGGGGAACTGCTCTCCCTCCTTGGCACTGCCTTTGGTGAACAAATATTCGGTCAAGTCCAACTGGATAACTGCACCCTCGCTATTACCAGAGCTCATACGTGTCTAGGTGCAAGCCCACAAGGAGAAGCAGCTCTGCACAGTCCTGGCCTCTCTTTGAGGACCGGAAAGGCAAGGGCCTCCAGCAGGACCGGGGAGCTGACCACGGCCATGGGGCTGTCACTTCATCATCCCACCTCCAGACCAGAGGCCACGGCAGGTTCCTCCACGGGGGGACATCGGACTGACACACACATCACCCTCACCTCCGATGGTGGCCGGCTCCGCACAGCCCAGCGGGAATCCAGCGCCAGGAGGGCTGCCCCTACCTCCTGGAAACCAGGAGCAGCTGGAATCACGAGCTGGAGGTGCCAGCACGCAGCCCGAGAAGCCCTGCGAATGCCCAATCTTCACTGCACAACCTGCAACTACCTCCCAGGACCTCCCTAATTTATTCCTGTCTGAACTACAACATATCTTTTAGAAAATCTAGTCTTGATTATGGCATTGCCGGTGACAGAGAAATCACAGAAATCCTGCTAAATTGTTCCGACGGTTAATCACTCTCACGGATAAAATCTGCATCCTACCTCTATCCTGAATTGTCTTGTTCAACCACGAGCCACTGGAGCTTGCTGCACTTTTGTCTGATAAAGAGTCCTCTATTATCAAATTTCTGCTCCTACGCAGGTACTTACAGACAGTGTTGAAATTCTCTCTTAACCTTTTCTTTGATAAACTAAACAAATTGAGCTCCTTGAATCTTTCCCTATCAGGTGAATTTTACAATCCTTTAATTGTTCTTACAGCTGTTCTGTGCTCTGAACCCCGCCACCCCTTGTGTCCATGCCCGTTCTGCGGCCTTCGGCACCCTGGCATTCCAGCCCGCCGGAATCCTGCCCCGCTCCTGAACAGAGCGTTGCCATCAACAGCCGAGAAAGACTTGACCAGATCTTCCAACATTCCTGAATTAAGTAATTCAGACTTGCTGATTTGAATACGTCTAAATTTCCTACCTGCTGTTTAATATGCTTCCTAATTACAGCTGGAATGTGAAGAATTCATCATCATTCGGTGGTAAGACACACCGTCTTGCTTTTTTCTCAAATATCAAACAGAGGTATTTACTGAACATACTTGTTTTTTAATTCCTTATTAATCCTTCTACAATTTCCATACAGTGATGAACTGATGCTTTTCTTAGGATTCCTTAGTTCCTAACTTGAAAACCCTTTTGGTGCCCTTAATTCTGCCGGTTACCTTTGCCATATTCCCTTAGTAACCACAGTAACGTTCGCTCTGGACACCAGCACAGAGAGGGGAAGGTGAGTTGGGAAATGAGCTTCAAATACTAAATCCATCACTTTTATTTGTATGTTATGCAGAGTCTCCATGGAAACGAAAAAGTTAGTGATTAGGAGCTTGATACGACATGCGAACAGTGACTATTCTCATGATTCTTGACCTAAAAATTATTACAACAACGTCCGAGACAAGGCAGCCACCCCAGCTGGAAGGAAACCAAGCGCGGAGCCCAGCGGAGGGTAAACGCAGAGCAGATCTCGGGGGACCAGGGGGACCCTGCTGCGTCTTCACAAGGGACCTCAGATCAGAAGAGGGAGGAAAACCAAGAAAAGGGGAAATGATATAAGCTCAACACCTGAATCTGCTGAAGAAGGAAGCATGATGCAAGGGTTGTTTTAAAGAGAGCAGCCGTGGGTCGGAAGGAGGAAGGAGAGCGCCGCGGCAGGAGGCCACGTCGGGCAGAGGAGCCCACACGGGGAGGTTGCAGCGCCGCTGCGTCCCGCGGGTGAGCGCTGATGTCCCTGCGGAGCAGCCGGGAGGGAGCTCGCCCCGACTGCTGCGCTTTGCAGCTATCGCCGTCCAAGCCGGCTTCCAGGTGCTTAATCAAGGACGGAACTATCTGTTCGGCGCTCGCTGCCCTCGGTAAATCTGAGCGGTCCCGACGGCGAGAGGAGGAGCCGGCAGCACGAAGGGCCCCGCGTCTCCAGCAGCGCAAGGAGCCCCGTGCGGCGGCAGCTGGAGCGGGGCTGGGGGCGCCGGGGCCAGGACACGGCCCGAGGCCCCAGGTCCTGCCGAGGGGCTCCCCGTTAACCCCCAGCCCCGGTTGGTCCGCGCGCTTTGGCTGACGGCAGAGCCGCTCTGCGCGCCTGGTAGCCCCGCACACGCTGCCGCCGCAGCTCTTCGCTCAGCACTGACAAAGGGCTTCCTTATTGCACATATACGTGCTTGTACACACACACACATGTATGAAACGTGGGAGCACGATGCAGACTATCTGCCACTCACTTCCTTCTGCTCCTGGGCACTCTGTCACTGTCTGAGCAGAGGAAAAGCAAATAGCTCATGTCTCCTCTTAACCCAGATTAATACATTTTTTAGCAACACAGCCTTCCTTTTGGCTGCTTTTTTTTTGGGTATCAAGTGAAATATTCTTTAAAAACTCCTAATTATGGCTTTTTTTCTTTTTTTTGTTTAAGTTCTTTTTCCCAGATGATCTGGCTCATAATTGCTTTCAGCTTTGTGAAATTAACTCAGATATATATATTTGTGCATGCATGGGTATTTGATATACTATATCTTGGATCCAAACTTTGCCCTGCCTGAGCATCACCGTAACAAAGTCAAGGTTACTTGTACTTGTAAGCTGCTGTTAACTTTTGGCTTGCAGATTCATCTCCCCATCCGCTCAGATGAGGGTAATGAGAACATGGGAGCTGCATGGCTTCCCTGAGAAAGTTGGATTTGGGAAACCTGAGGGAGGTTTGGTGACACTTGCCACCTCCAGCCATCACTGCTGTGCCAACACACCTTAATGTCCTACATGCTACAAATACCTAAGAAACTATTTCTGCAACACACAGACCACATGCTGGGAATGAAGCGGGGAACGGACGAAGGACGGTGTTCCTGGCCCTTGGACCTCTCGATCACTAGCACGACTAAAGGTGTCACTTGGCACCTGTACAGGGACCTGAAATCTCAAGCTGCAGAAATTGTACGTACAAGTAATACTGTTCAAAACAAAAAACAAACAAACTAAGTGTTACATAAAGGTCCAGAAAGATCACCAACACTGGGGCGGGCGGCAGCCGCTGCAGACGAGCTGCCGTCTGCGTCCCCTTGCTCTGCCAGCACAGGCTGCCTGGCAGGCGCCAACGCCACAACGGGCACCACGTCCGCAGGCTGCGGAGCAGCTCCGAGACCTCCAGGGTCCACAGGCCCTGCTCCTGCACGGACCAGGCCGTTCGCTGACAAGGACCGAGCAGCAAGAGCAGCCCTGCTCTGGGCAGACCCTTGGGACAGCAAGATACACCCTTGGAAGCGTGAGCCAAGAGGGCCTGGGTGACACCAGGAAAGGGTTGAGTTTGCTGCTTGTAAAAGGGTGATTCCTGCCTGTCTCCTTTTGCATCAGCCACGAGCAGCGTGGAGAAGAGCAGCTCCGTGCGATGGGTCTCCAGCCCATCCCAGAGGAATTCGGGCACGCTGCCGCTCCCTTGGTGACACTGAGCACGTTATTTGCACCCAGGCTTTCACGGTTGGCTCCACTCTGCTGCTCCAGGTGTCCCGAGGAAGATGCCCCGTGCAGACGCTCAGCAGCGCAGGGTGCTCGGAGCGGACGGCCTGGCCGGCTGCGCCGCGGGAGCCGCGGGCCGAGGCGCTCGCGGCGCTGAGCGCTGCCTCCCACGTCGCGGCGTCTCGTCTGCGCCACCGCTTCTCCTCTTGCTGCTCTCCGCCTGCTTCCTCGGAGGCCTTTCTGCTCGCCCAGCCCTGCCATGCTCAGCTCCTTTAGCGTTCTAGCAAGTAATAAGTGCATCAAGTCCCCGTAATTATCTCTAATTAGGGTTAGTGATTATGCTGTTGGGTTGGAGAAAATCAATCTCTGGTTTCCCATCAGGGAGGGCAGAGCGAGGGGATGGGGAGGCGGCGCTGGCAGCTCCCTCCCCACTGCGGCTCCTGCAGCGCGTTCCCTCCTGCCCGCGCGGCGCCGCGAGGGCCGGCGGGCGCTGGGGGGCACCCGGAGGGGCGGCACGGCCAGGCTGGGGGGCACGGGGGCTGTGCAGCGGCGGGATGCGCTCCCAGCACCGCTGGCCAGCCCTGCAGGACACGGCTGCGCCGCTGGGCGCGGAGGCACCGGAGCCGGCGGAAGCGGCGGCGCAGCGCCCAGGGCGGAGGTGCAGGCGGGTGCTGCGGCGGTGACGGCCCTGGCCACGTGCACGGCAGCGCAGAGCGCGGCCCGCTCCGGCTCCGGCTCCGGCTCCGCGGGGAATGGCACCGCTCCGCACCCCCGCGTGCTCCGGAGGACACCGGCGGCCCCACGCTCCTTCTGCAGCCCTGGCTCGTGCTGTGCTGCAACGGGTGGCCTTGGTGCTGGCCTTCCTGCCGATCCTGAGCACTCAGTGTCTGAGTGTCTGAGAAATAGAGTCGCATCTTGGCTGACAAGGCACGTGGCTGCGCAGACAGGCTAAAAACCCCTCCCGGCACAAATGCTGCAAGAAGGCTGTCGTGCAGCCTGGAACTGGAAAATAGATTAGGAAACGGCGCTGAGGACTCAGACAGCAGCGAGGTGACATCCGAGAAAGCCATTTCACAGCCCCGTGCAGCCGTGCGCTGTGATGCCTCCCTCCCCTGAGCCAGGGAGTCACCAAGCCGGGGAGGCTGGAGCCTCAGGACGTGGCCACAGGGCTGGGAGGAGGTGAAGCCATGAGGCCCCGGGCAGCAGCTCGCGCACATCCTGCCTGCCAGCGCACTCGGGTGCCAACCCTGCCAGCCCTAATTCTACCCACGAGCAGTGCCAGGAATCTGCAGCCCAGAACACAGGACGGAGGCTCCTGCGGAGGGCACGGTTCCCTCCAGCAGGCAGCGGCTGCTCCTGGGAGGCGGCAGAGCCAGGACCCCGCACGCTGCCATGCACCGAGCACGGGCAGGCGGCCCTGGCACCCACAGAGGAGAAGGGCAGGGGCTTCCTGACAAGGCAGGTGCTGCCTTTCTCCCCACGCTTGCAGGGAACCGGCGCTCGGCAGGACGTGACATCTCTCTGTGCCCAGGTGGTGGCTTCCAGGCCAGGCCTCACAGCACCCACGGCCTCAGGCGGCAGCTCTGCTCCAGGCAGGGTTCCTGGCTTGCAGCTCCTGCAGGAACCGCGCTTGGACAAGGGAGCAGGAGTCTTTCTAGGAACAAAGCCACTGCTGAAGCTACTTAATGCTTTGTGGACAGCAGCGTCTCTGCACATGTCTGCAGGGCTTCCAGTGAGGCTGGAGAAGGATGTAACAGCAACAGTTTTTCCATATGAGTGTTTCCACAGTGTAACTCGAGGCAGCTGCAAGGCCGTGCAGTGCAGGCAGTGAAGACAGGCTTGGAGGAACGGGCCTGGCAGACAAGGAGCTGTGACAGACTCCGTAAAACAAGATTTTTCCTAAGAGATTTCCTCTGGGCTGCCCCTCACCACTCTGTCACTGACAGATACACCCGGACCGCTCCTCTCAGCAGTGCAAACCCTGCGCCAAGGGCACAGCTCAGTGACAACCGGGCGCATTGCTGCAGGGCCCAGGACAACCCTGCGCGGCAGCTCAGCCTGCGTCGGAAAGGCAGGCGAGACCTTCGCGTGGCACCAGCAGCCCCAGCGGATACGGCACAGCCTGACCCAGCTCAGCCCACGGGGCTGCTGCCAGGTAAACCCCAAACACCCCGGCACGTCCGCACTCACCACGGGCAGGAAGCATTTCCACTCCCGCACGAGAGCAGAACCAGCCTGGAAAAACGGGCCACCTCCTGCATGCAAGGTGGAGTAGATACAGCAGGGAGTCTAAAGGGAGACAACCAGTGAAACATGGGGATGCTGCAAACATGCTGCAGTGCCACCATGGCACGGCACAGCGTGGCAGGCATGGCATGGTATGGCATGGCACGGCACGGCTTGGCATGGCATGACACAGCACAGCATGGCATGGCCTGGCACAGCATGGCAGGCATGGCATGGCATGGCACGGCTTGGCATGGCTCGGCATGGCATGGCATGGCACAGCACAGCAGGGCATGGCACGGCTCGGCACGGCATGTCTTCCCAACGCCCCGTGCGAGCTGCCTTGCTCGGGACCCTGAGCTGCAGCTCGGGACTGCGCCTCGTCCCCGGCCCCTCGGGCGAGAGCAGAGCGTGCCGGTGCCGGCGCCGCGACGCTGCGGGAAGGGAACGCTCTGCGTAACCGCGACAAACGGGGACATGGGCAGGACTGCGAGCGACCGCGCGCTGCAGGGCCCCATGCGACCCTCCCGGAGCCGGCAGAGCACCCCGCTGCGCAGCCCGACAGGCACCCCGAATCCGGAGGTGTGGAACGAGGGAGCTTGGAGGGCAGGAAGCAACAGCCCGAGGTTAGGGAGCTGAATATTCCTTTGGGGAGCTGGGATCTATTCCACACACTGCCACAAAGCTCCCAGAAATACTGCGCCAGTCACTTACACGAAAACTTGTCAAAATCAGCCGCTAATAATGTGTTCCTTCTGCTCTGAGTGCCCAGCTGGAGACCCTGTGCTCAGAGCTCACAGCTAGGCTTTAAAGGGCTATAAAAATGCAAAGTTCTTGAAAAATAAATCCTCAGGCTCTAAAGCGAAGATACATAACTGGGAGATGCTTTTGGCAATTCTGGCTTTACCTTTTCTTGCCTCAATTTCCCTTCTATAGAAAGAAATAAGAAAATCTAACAGAACAGGATGAAAGTTACAAGGCTTGGAAATGTGAAATGCAACATAATTCTAGCATAAGCTTAACAAATACAACCTCCAGCTGATCCTGCCTATCCCAATCCTTAAGGCTTCTATGAGCCAAAGGAACTGGGTACTGAGGTCTGCTGGCACTGCCCTACCTGGTGCAACTGCTCCGAGCTCCTGGCGCAAAATCCTCCTCTCCCCGCTGTGGAGTCCAGACCCCGACTCCTGCTCCTGTTCAGTGCAAGGCACTGAATGCAATGGCTCCCACTTCATAGTTTGGACTCATTCTCCTACTTCAGGCAGCCAGATAAAATTCTCAAGATGTTAAATATGAATTTTATAGTGGATTTATAATATTTATAGTATCACAAACACTAATTCTCAATATTTCATATATGACTTATAATGACAAGTATTATTTACAGATAAAATATGCTAAGTCTCCACTGCATGCTGCATCTTCACTCTACAAAAAGCCCCTTAGCCTATTATTGGGAAGGATGAAGGACACACAAACAAGCTCCCAAGACCCTTGTGCACTGACCTCCAGCTGTGGGCAGCCTGTGTTTAAGATCCCGACCCTTGGCTGAGGCACCGTGACCAACCTCGAGCTCTCCTACCCACTTCAGCAGCGGGCAGAGCAGGTTCCCTGCACTGACGGGTTAACACCAGGTTTCCAAACGTCTGCCTGGAATCACCTCCGAGCAGCGCATCGGAGCTGCCCGGCATCAGCACCGGCACCGGCACCGGCGCCGGCGCCTGGCCCTGTCCCTGGGCTGAGCTGGCCGGGCTGAGGGGGAGCGACGGCAGCGCAGGGCACCTCGTGGGACATCCCGCGCGTGCAGGGACGGCAGCGCAGGGCACCTCGCGGGGACGTCCCGCGCGTGCAGGGACGGCAGCGCAGGGCACCTCGTGGGACATCCCCGCGCGTGCAGGGACGGCAGCGCAGGGCACCCCGTGGGGACGTCCCGCGCGTGCAGGGACGGCAGCGCAGGGCAGCCCGCGGGATGTCCCGCGTGTGCAGGACAGAGGGGCCGGCCGGCTGGAAGCGCCTTCGGGCTTGGCGCGCGGGCGCGCAGCAGTCGCAGTGAGCGCGGCCGCTGCAGCCAGCGGAGCCGTTTGCCACGGCTGCTGCTGGGGCACCCGAGCGAACCCCGCTTGGCCACCTCTGAACCCCCAACTCTGCACGCACGGCCTGGCAGCCACCTCCAGCAGCAGCTACAAAGCCCTGCGCGGCCCCAGTGTTCACCCAACCCAAGTCAACGTGCCAGGGCACGCTGGTCCGCTCCTCAGTCTGCGTCATGTGGCAAGGACCACGGGAATCTGAAGCAAAGTGTCCATGTCCACATGCATGAAGCCTCTGTGCTGGCACGTCCACAGGAAGGGAAAAGGTGAATCCATCTCTGACCCTGACACAGCTGTTTCTGACCCTGGAACAGCTGCCCAGAAAATCACATCTGCCCTTGGGGAGAAGATCCACCAGCTGAGGGGGCACGACTGGAAAGAAAAGGCTGCTCCAGGTTTCTTCTGCCAGTTGTTTGACCGGTGCCAGGAGAAGGAGAACGGGGTTCCAGGGCTGCTGCCCGGTTCTGCCCCGCGGCCCCGCGCGGGTGCTCGAGGCCGCGGTGCCCGGGAGCCAGAGCGGGGCTCTCCCTGCGCCAGGCGCCGGCTCCCCCAGAGGTGGATGGTTCTGTCCGACCTGCAGGACAGCCGGGCTGCCCGAGCAGCAGGAAGGTCCGGAGGGCCCTGGCGGGCTCCTGTCTGCCGTGACCCGCGTCACCTGCTCTCTGCGCCTCTTCTTCCCTCAATGTCATTGTCCCCCATGGCGAGCAGCGGTGTGCCGGGGAAACAGGTTTTCCCTTTTCTTTGTTAATTCTTCCCTCATTACATTTGAAATTCCACAATCAGTGTGCACTGTAATTGTCGAATTTGATGCTAATGATTAATGAATTAAACATGGATCCATCAATTAGTCCTCGGAGAATAATTCTGCATAAAGCAGCGGATAATGTAATTACAGTAACAAAGATAATGAGATGTTAACATCGACGGAGCCCGACGTGACATGATCACAGCAGGCTCAGCAGCCCGGCCTGGGGGAGCCAATCCCTCACTCTGCAAGGCAGAGCATCGGGGGGCAGCGCGGCCCCGCACGGGCGGCGGGCCAGGCCGGGCCACGGTCTGCCCTGCGCCGCGCGGGAGCCGCCGGAGCCGCCGGAGCTGCTGGAGCCGCCAGAGCTGCCGGAGCAGCCGGAGCCGCCAGAGCAGCCGGAGCAGCCAGAGCTGCCGGAGCCGCCGGAGCAGCCGGAGCCGCTGGAGCAGCCGGAGCAGGGCCGCCTTCCCTGCTCGGCGGCAGGGGAAATCCCGCGGGAGGAGGTCAGGGCAGCGGGATCCTTGGCCAGCGGCTGCTCCGCAGCAGGCAGGGGACGGAGCCGCTGCCTCCCGCTCCCCCACGAGCCCTGTCCCGGCTGCGGCCCCATCGCTCCGGCTCGGAGCCCACGGTGCGACACGGACCAGCACCTCCCGCCCGTGGGGCTCAGCACCCCTGGGCACCCGCACGGCCCCCACATCCAGCAGCAGCTGCACTCACATCAGTCTCTTGCTCATTCACACGGGCTCCATATTTTCCTTATGCCACCACCTGTCCTTCTCCACCAAAAAACCCCTTTTCATCCAGTCCGCACTTTGAGTAAGAGCTGCCCTCTTTCTTCAAGCCAGAACACACTGAATGAGGCACAGATGGGTCCGAGCACCCAGGGGTGGCCCAGCTGAACCCCATCAAGCTCCTCTGGAGACCCTTGAGGAGGAGACATGGGAAGACTCCAGAGGAATCCCAACAAGACACTCCGGAGCAGCACCGCTGCATGCAGGGAACGCGCTGGCAGCCCATTTCTGGTGGACACCTGCACAGGCCCCTCCTGCCCTCCTAAATCCCGGCATGCCCAAGTGTCCAGGGAACAGAGGAGCATCCCAGTGGCAAACGGTGCTGCCCGGCCTCTTCCACAGCGGCCCGTTCTGAGAACGAGCGTCCAGCTCCTCCCGTAGCGTTTCCTAGGAAAGTGCTCTGAACCTACCATGGGGAAAAGCCAAGCCCACACGTTTAAAGCACAGAAAGTCTGTTCTTCAGAAAAATACCTGCCTTTTAACTTCATGAAAAATGAATTAAAGGGGGAAAATTGTAATGTTAAGATACCAGAAGCAGGAAAATGCCAGAATAGAGTTTACCAAGACTTGAGCCACACGCGTGTGGCCTGTTCCGTCCTCCAACGCGACGTTGTCCTGGGGACCCTGCCTGGCGGCAGCGGCAGCGCGGGGCAGCGGCACCGCCGGGCTGGGGAGCCCGGGCACGGCGCAGGGCGCTCGGCCACGACGGGCACCGGGCACGGGGCCGCGTTACGGCCCTGCGGTGCCCCCCAGCCCCACACAGAGCCGAGCAAGGCCCGGGCCACGAGCGAGCCCAGCCGAGCGCTTCCCAACTCCAACTTCACTAACATTTCACGCCCACAGGGAGGACAGCAAGAATCACGGAATCACAGAACCATTATGGTTGGAAAAGACCTTCAAGGTCACCAAGCCCAACCATAAACCCACCACGCCATAAACTGTGTCCCGAAGTGCCTCATCTAGGTGCCTGTTTCTTGAACACTGCCAGGGATGGTGACTGGCACCAGGCTCTGCAGCGACTGCTCTTCACCCCTGGCTGGCCTCTACCAATAAAGTTTCAAACAAATAGGAACTTAGGAGGAAATACAGTTGGGAAGTGAAAAACAAAATGCTCAGGAAAGCAGAGGCCATCCGGCCAGGCTTTCTTGGCAGCCCCAGGGGCAGATTATGTGTTTCAAGATCTTTCAGCAACCAACTTCTAAAACCTAGATCAATCCCAATATATTTTACAGGGAACACCAAAAAGCACATTTCTAGCTCGAGACAAAATTTCTGCTTCTAGCCAATCTTTCCACCAAATCTCTGAAGATTTACAGCTCTTGCAGAGAAATTTCTAACGGAAACCCAAACAGCACTTCATATTTGCTTATATGTCCCACCAACAGCACGCCTTGGATAGACACAAACCAGAAATGGCTGCAGAGTCTGTCAAAATTCTGCACACCTTAGATGGGATTTACAATAGGAAATGTGTGAAAAGAAACAATTCCGAAAAGAGCAAATCCGCCTTCTTCAATGGCTGTGTCTCGTCCTCAGAGCTCCGGTCCCGCAGGTCTCACCCAGCTCACGTACTCACGCTGGTGTTTGTCCCCCGGTCGCTTCTCTCAGCCTGTCCTTCCCTAACACGATGGCCAAGCTAACGCCAGGCACCAAACCAGCTCTGTAACAGGCCTGAACACCACAGCTGTTTCTTCAAAAATCTGCTGGATTTTGAAGAAGCCTGTGCTTACTTGGGAGGTTATCTGGAGTCATCACGAGCATTTTGTATGTGCATTTCACAGAGCTACTGGGAGGAATGAGATATTTTATGTTTCCTGCCCCTCCCCTTTACCTACTTGTCTCTCACTCCTGGATGAGGACTGTGCATCCAGTGCATGCAAACACAACCAGGAGCTTCAGCAGCGATCAGGCTACACAGATCCCTCACTTTGACTCCAAACACAAGCCATTTGGTTTCAACCAGATAATCCTGGTTGAAGGATTATCAAGATAGATAAGACCATGATTAATCCAGGTCTCCAAAGAGCCCGTCCTCGAGGGCTCACTTGTGCCCAGGCAGAGAACAGCAATGCTGAGGTGTCCCCTCTCCAAACGCCCAAAGCGAGTATTACACAACAGAAGTCCAGTTGATCCCAGCAATGGTCCCATCTCTAGCCCCAATGGTAGAAAAACTCCGAAGTCCCTGCTGATTTGAGACAGGGCAGATTCTTTACGGACCCCAAATCCCACACTCGACATTACCTGGGGATAGCAGCAAGTCATCCTAAGCAGGATCCTTATTGCACTTGCCATAGTGACTGCATCACCAGCTGCAATGGGCTTGGGGGAATGGCAGTAAGTGATCAAAAACCCACAGAAAACATTTTGCCAGTTTTGCACCAGGGGAAGAATCCTTCCTGACCACTGCAGACAGCCACTCAAAGCAAAGGCACAAAAGCTGCCTTAACACCGAGTCCTGCTCCGACACACGCGTCCTCGGCACTACGGCAGCACCGCTCTGCTCGGGACCGGGGACAGGCAGGGAACAGGGACTCTCAAAACCACGGATTTCTACATGACAGGAGCCCACGGTGCCATCCAGCCTGACCCCCGCACACACGTGTGGGCGCAGCGACACGCACGCGAGCTGGATTACAACATACCTTGTAGAAAGATAACTAATCTCATTTTAAAGGCTTCAAGCAGTGATGAGTCCACCGTCTCCCCAGATAAACTATTCCAACACTTAATTACCCTCCCTGGTAGGAAGCTACATCTCATTTCAAGTTTAAATTGTTCCAGCTCCAGCTTCCCTGCACTGGATCCCACCGCGCTTTGCCGGCCAGGTTGAGAGGCCTTGGCACGGATCTCTTTCCTAGGCACCGGATTTCCAAGCAGCAGCAATCAGTGATCGAGTCACATCTCACTCTTTCCCTGTGAGCTGAGTGGCATCAGGACGACTGTTGCAAGCAGCATACAGGGTTGCACGGACACATTACCATAAGCTTTTTGTAGCCTGCCTTTGAATTCTTCCCACAATTTGATAACCTTTTTTAAGGACAAGCATCAGCCAAAGTATCCTAGAAATAGATGTCCGAGAGGTGCTGTGTACAGAGGTGAGGGTTACCATCCTGCTCGGAGCTGACCTCCCCTTTCCGTATAACGCCTCTCGGCACGGAGAACTCCTGAAGACACAGTCGTGCACTGTAACTCCCAAATCCCGCCCCAGTTAGTCTCGCACCCTGCACGTATTGCCCTGCATTTGAGCCCACTGAAATGCATGTTGAAAGGGTTCAGTGACGGTGAAGAAATGAGTGTGCAGGGGACAGCGACTGCAGAAAACAGGTAGAGCCCTTTGGGTCACACTGCCTTGATCATAAAACACAGTAATTTCAATCAACAGATCAGCACCTGATCTATTCTGCAAACTAACTCTCGCTCTACAGAAACAGCAGTTGGAGCTCGGGAGGGTCTATTCCCTCCCAGCTCTGTGTGAACATCATGTCAGTACAAAGTGCCCCCATATTCGACTGCAACCATCAGCCCCACGGGAAGAAGAATGCACATGGAAACCATCCGTCCTGGCTAAGGACGCCGTCCTGGACAAAGCCAAGGCTTCCCAAGGCCCCTGGTGGCTTTGGTAGGAGAGGTCCAAGGTCAGGAGTTGCCTGTGGCAGGCAGAGGTCCCTCCTGCCCGAGGAGAGCAGCACACAGAGGGCAGGAACTCATCGAGACACCAAGAACCTCCTGACGTGGCCCCCCATTCTTGGTGCATCTCCAGTGGGCACACGGAAAAATAACCAATAATAATGAAACTGCCCTCACTCCCAATTGTCTCGCCAGGAAAAAGGAAAGGAAAAAACATCCACAAACAAGGAAAGAGATAGAACAGAATTTCCAAGGATTGAGGGACTCCCCAGCCCTGAGATTCCCCTCGTTCAGGGAGCAATTGCTTCACCTGCAACGGAGTGACGAGACGCGGTACCTCCTCTGCCCGCCGGCAGTCAGAGCCCATGGACCTTCTCCTCCTGCTGGGAACGGGCCAGCAGAGCCCAGCAGAGCCCAGCGGAGCTCAGCGAGGACTCGCGCGGCGGCCGCGGCCGGCCACTCGCCAGAGTGGCTGTGGAGGGGGCTTGGGAACAGCCCCGGTTTCTGCTCCAGCTAAGGAACGCACCGCTAGCGCGCGGGTGGGAGCGGGACCCCCGTGCGACCCAGGACCCCGTACCTGTGCCTCCCGCGAGCTGGGTGCTGCTCCGCTCCTTTGCCAGCCCGTTGGCCTTGGGGCTGGCACCGGGTGCTGCTGCTGTTGTCGCCCGGGGCAGCCGCTTGCCCGGCACCTTCACCGTTGTCCTCAGCAGATCGATCTCCTTCCCATGGACATTCTGCATGTAATCCTACGGCAGAAGAACCTCAGCTCAGCCCGTGTCCAGCCACCTCCCTTCTCAGCCCCTCATTCAAAACCTTTACACCCATTCACCAAAACAGCAGTTGGGTAGGACAGGAGCAAGGCAGTCACCTGGAGGTGAGGCAGGAGTCACTGCCTGGCTCTCTTGTGCTATGATGGCCACCAAGCCAGGCGGGCTATGTAAGTGACCCTGTGACTCCAGTGTGCTCAGCCAGCCATCCTCTGACTACTCAAATGCAATTCCTTGGATCCAAGTTGCCCTTTTCTGAACTAGCTGACGAGTTACAACTGGCTCCAGAGAAGAGCCAGGTCTCGCTTCCACTGCCCAGACCGACTTGATTCTGATACGAAAAATGCCTGGATGCTGCCATGGACACCCAGGTGTCAGGAGAAGCCCATATGTGAGAACCTGCCTAGGAGGCCAGAGGTTCGGTGGAGCAACCTCAAGGACGCGGGGATGGACTCTGTGTCCCAGAGCCCTTGGAAGGAGATCCTCCGCTCCGTGACTGGCGCATCCATTCTCGGTCTGGACGGGGCCGCCCCATGGGCTCCCACTCCAGGCCTTGCTCTGTGCCGATGGGATGAGCGACGGCAGCCGCCCGGGGCAAGGCTGCAGCCGCAGCTCTTCGTTCACAGGGAGGCTTCGGTCTGCTCCAGTTCACAAGGAGGTCGCCAACAAGATTAACTAGAGATGGTCCTCGTGTAAATCCTTCTCTTCCAAGCTCCAGAGGATGCAGACACGAACAGGATCGGTTTAAGACCTGCCGGGCTCCCAGTCCTTGGCTCCACGAAGCAGGTGAAAGGGGCTGCTCCTGCCACGCTCTGTGGCCTCGGGCTGCTCCGTGCAGAGGCTACAGCCTCCCAGGAGCCCTCTCGTCTTTGCGCAGATCCCTATCAGGCATCCAGACCTCAAACACCACCGACCCGCTGCACCTCTGCCCAACTGGACCTTCCACGGCAATGAGGACAGCACCACCCTGCGCCCAGGCAAGTCACGGACATTGCTCGGAGCTGCTCCTGGCTGGTCGGAATCTGGTGACACCCCTGGGCAGGGAACCTCGGAGGGCTGCAGGATTTTCCCTAACTCAGCACAATTGCTGTGCTAGCCGGCTGCCTGCCGGAGAGAGCGGTCACCAGCGCACTGCTTTTATTACACGCTATAAAACAGCAATTTCTTCCCAAGCCTCCTCGCTAATTACCCAGCCAGTTCTCTCATTTCATTTTATTACTGGAATTAACAACGAGTTCAAAGCGTGGAAAGCTATTAAGATGTGTGATTAAGCCACATTCAATTAGTTTCTACAAACAATTTAATTGATGTTGCAGATAGAATTAACAGAAGGTGATTGTGTGAATGGCTCCACTGGCTGCAAAATGGGAGCTGCTTCCTCTCGCGCTCCGCGCGGCGCCGCGCAGCCCGGCCAGCGGAGCCGGCTCAGCCACGCGCTCCCTCACCAGCAGAAGCGTTTGCTCTCCAAGGCTTTGGGAAAGTGATAGGAAACCACACTGGTCTTTTCATAAAACTTGTTCTTTTCTTCTCACTGAACACATTCACATAAAAATAAGAGGAAGTGGAAAGGCAGCAAGGGAAGCTGTGCTGAGTGCAGGGCTCGGGCACCCCGAACGCTCCTGCCTTCAGCCAGAGCTGCTGCTCCGCGCGCGGCGTCTTCCTTCCGAAGCCTCTGAACTGTTGGCTGTGGCCGAGGAGAGGCAGCGGTGGCTTCTGAGAGCAGGAACACGCAGCTCTGGGACCCAACGAAGGCCCGAGCTGCCAGCCAAGCCACAGACACCTTCCTCAAGGTGCTCCTCAGTTATGGAACATTCTAGATCCAGCTCATACGACCCCTCTTCCGCTCACCCCATCAGGGCAAACCCTGCACACTGCTGCTCAGCCCTACTGCCAGGGAGAAAACCTCCAAGCGGAGCGCGGATGCCGTGATATTGATCCTGAAACCGGAACAGTGACAAACTCACAGAAGCAGATGACTATCTCAGGAAGCTGCTGGGGGATAGCAGCAGAATTATGGATGACTCAGAGCCACGAACTGAGTCCTACTCGTGGGGGCACAGACACATTTGGGGAAGATACTGGAGGAAAAAGGAGAGTGCCAGGGCTGCTTGTCCTGGGATATCTACACCCATCCCAGGAGAGGCTAGCACAGAATGAAAAGCAAATGCAAGAGAAGAGATGTCTAGACAGAAATTGCCTTGAATCATGCCAAGGAAAAGCCCCTGGGGAAGCAGGAAGGCCTTTGCTGCGGAGCTCGAGCAGCCCTGGAGCCCCTCAGTGTTCAGGAATGTCTTCGGTCCATCTCTGCTGCCCTCCAGTTCTGCCACCCCCACAACACGCGGCAGCGCATGGTGCAAGGCGAAGCCGGGATGCGACGTCTCCGGGAAGCGCCGAGTGTCTCCTGGACGCGGGATGGGCGCACGTGTCCCCGGCAACAGCTCCGTGACGCGCTGCAGGACGCGGAGCGGCCGCTGGGAAGGACGTGGCACAGAAACACGAGTCCTTGCTCGGGAGCACCGGCTGCAGCGGTGACCCAGGCTGCTCAGCCCTGCCGTGCTCTGCTCTGTCACGTCCCAGGAAAGGACGTGGAAACTTGGCGGGTGCCACAGGAGACAAAGCAGGTGACAACAGCATCTCCTGAGTCACTCCTGAAGATGGCACCGTGGGAAGGGTGTAATGGGACATCCTCTTCTGGGCTGCTCCTTCCTCCGGGCTGCCTTCCTACCTCTGTCCCATCCAAGAAGGAGGTGAAGCAGGTACCCAGACAGAGGGGTCCCTGGCAACCTGATCTGGACCCAGTTCATCAGAGCCTGCGTCTGTCCACGTCACAGACAAAAACACAGCACAACAGCAGCTGTCATCGCTCCTTGTCCCAGTTCTCAGGGTGACAATGCCGTGGGAGATAGGCAGGACCCCCCATCGCGGCCAGGGCAGCAGCGGTGCCCTCCGAGGTCCCCAGCAGCCCTCACTGCTCCGGGTGAACAGCCCGTGTCTTGGGTGCAAGGTTCACCGCGTTCGGTGCGATCCAGGGGAGGAGAGGCCCGTCTCACTCCTTCCTTAGCAATGGGCTGTGCATCACCAGTGGCACCGCGTGGAAGCCAACCACACTTTTGCTTGTGGAAATGTGTAGTAATGAAATGAACCGCTGAAGGAAAGGTAGTGACATCAATCTCAATCATCCCCAAGGAAGAAATGCATAAAGAGGAAACACAGTGTGTAGCAGCATCAGTTGTGAGCAGTTCAACAACGCCCCAGAAATTACTGTGCCTCTGAGCTGTTTGCAGCCAGGGCCCACGGAGTCTCCAGTGAAAGGGTGGCAGATCCCAGCGCACCTGGGCGCGCGCCTGCGCACACGGAGCAGGCAGCAGCCACCACACTCACTCTCAAGGTGCAAAACATCATTGCAAAGTTAGGAACTGTAGAATAGACAATACATTGTATGGTACAGCAACCAAAGACTGAAAGGAAAAACTGTTTTGAGAGGTCCCACGGATTACAGAAGGGAAATGCAATGCCTGGCTTTCAAGCTTATTGGTTACAGGTGCGAAAGGCAAAGGGGTTCGAGGCCTGGAGGACCAGGCATAGCGAGCCCATGAGTTGTGGCCACGGGGCTCGAAGCGAGTGAAGGGCTGCGGGGCACTCGGAGCCCTGCACGTCTGGGGTGTTTGCAGACCAAGCCAAGGCCCCGTGTGCAGGGGGAGCAAGGGCCTGGCGCTGCAGCCCGTTGTTCTTGGCTCTTCCATCCCAGAGAGTTTTCCAGGATCCTGCGCAGAGCCCACCCTGCCCATCCTACGCTCTCCTGAGAAGCAACGTCCTTCGCTCAGAAGGCACCGTGGTCCCCGGTGCCACAGGTGTGTCTGGCCATGGCTCGCTCTCTCCGCAGCAAACTGTGCTCAAGAGGGAATGGGGAAGAAGTCATTAGCCCCACAGTGGGGAGGCGACAGAGATGGATGGGGAGGCAGCTGTGTGCCTGAGCCAAGCAGCGAAGGGGATCCGAGCTGCATGGAGTGACAGCTCAGCTCGGCAGGCTCCGCACAGGCACCTCATCTCCATTACCCAATACCTAGCAGCCAGGAAAATTATTCCACACCCAAATGGCACCATCAGACATGGCTGCAAGGAGTTCTCTGCCTGATCCTCACCCCAGAGGCAGGGAGGCGGCAACCCCTGCTTTAATGGGCTGAGCACGGGCAAGGCAGAGAAGAAAGATGCATTTACTTAGCATAATTCCATGCAGAGCATGTTCCCATCAGCCTTTCCCACCCAGCTCCACACTGCAGACAGACAGCTTACATGAGAGGGGAGCGGGTTTCTCCAGACTCTGGTAAATAACGGTGTGCCAAATTTGTTTAATGTAGAGGAGATCGCCAACCCTCCTGCTTTGGGTCCTACTGCAAGGAGAGACTGTGGCTTCCCCTGCTGTCACCCCCCTAGAAGCAGCCCTGCACCTGGGGCCCCTGCAGCGCCGGCCGCAGCGGGGAGGAGGACACTGCCCCGCTGCTCCGCAGCCAGCTCCACGCAGCACTTACATGCAGGCTGGGGTGGTAGGTGAGGACTCCGTTGTCACACAGCGTCACGTACTTCTTCTTCCATTCCTTGTTGAGAGACTTGCCACTGCGTTTGAGGAGAATGCCCTAAAAGAGAAGTGCAAAGTCTCAGACGTTGGTTGGTCCAGGCACTGTCCCTTCAGAACTGCCTCATATGAGACTGGTTTCAGAAGAGACATGAAGATCTGGACTCCAGAAGACATATTCTAGATTGACCTTCCAACAGCATTTTCCCTGGGACAATCAGGAAAAGCGCTGCAGCCCTCACCCCCCATTCCCACCTGGCCTCCCCAGACTGCTCATTCCCAGGGCTGGGGGTCTCCACACCCCAGCACTGAACCCAGACCCTCTGAGGGACCTATGACACACGACGCTGTCCCAAACCACCGCCTGAGCCCAGCTCTTCTTGTGCTGAAGGACGGTCCCAACACAAGGCAGGGACCAGCGTCACCATCACCTTCATTAGCACAGTTCTCCCAGACCATCTTTGACCACCACAAGCACAGGCAGAGGGATGGACATGGCAAGAGCAATTCGGGACACACTGGGGTCGATAGAGAAATATCCCAAGATATAGGACTCACAAGAGACAAACATTCTGCTGCCACTTTGCAATTCTTGCTTAGGGATGTCGAATGGATAGAGCCAGGGACACGTGTCAGGAGCTAGAGCAGGTCCTGGCAGATGGTTTGCCCGCTTTTCTCCATCAGGATTTTACAGAAGACCCATCCTGTGATTCCCAGGTACAGTACACACCTTGGACCTCAAAATCATCACGTTTCCATGCCCCAAAGCCTTCATTTTCCCTCATCCCTATCCCAGAACTAACTTACACTGACCTAAACCAAGAGTCATAGTGAAAGTGCTTGATTTGGGAATTCAGACTTCCCGTTTATCACATGCACGACACATCATTGTCGCAACATTCACATCTACAAGTCTTGTCTTGGACAAACATCTTAGCAAGATAGAGAATGGGCCATAAACAATTGCTATCTCTTCTCACAAACCCCCTATACCTCCGTTATGTCCCAGCAAATTGCCAGCTCATTCCTTCCCTATGCTCTTCTCATGCTCTTGTCACATCTCCAAACTAGCCAGAAACTCCACTTTTTGTCCCCTACTTCCCCAAATGGTTAGTTGGGCTCGTCAGTCTCTAGCTGTGACTTTCTGTTGGCTCTGTGCTGCACTGGACGGGTAAAGCCATTTGGGGACTGATTTCTTTGCTTTATCACCATCTACGAGGAGAAAGAGCTTTGCATTCCAAAGAATAGGTTGGGACCTGCTGAGCCTCCTCCCATCCCAACTCTGCCTCACCGGGAATTCTGCTCCCAGCAGCAACCCACGACACACCGGGTCCAGGAGCGAGAGTGGAGGTGGAGATTATGGAGAACAAGGACAGGACAGCAGGGTAGACGCAAGGGCTCTGGAGCAGGGGCTGGTGAGGGGCCACCAAGCGTTCTACTGGCGGAAAAGAAAGGGCCAAACAGGCAGACTAAAGCATGAAACAAAAGCAGAGTCTGGGATAAAAGACTGGATCTACCAACTGTTGGGCGCAGAGCCTCCGAAAGCACTGTCTGAACAGACATCAGGCTGGGTTGTTCCTAACGGGGCAAAAATCTGGGCCTCAGGCCAGCACCTCCCCGAAAACCCGGACAGAGCATCTCTGTCCCGGCAGCCTCGGCATATTTGGAGGCCCCTGTTTACTGCCTAGTGACGGAGCGGTTGCACTTGCGCCATGGAGGCTCCGGCGCACGCTGGGGAGCCGCACGGTGCAGACGTGACCGTGAAATCGGCGCCAACGGTGCAGAGGGCCCACGAGGCCTCCACGGCCACCTCTGTTCAGCACTTGGGAAGCGAGCGGCGTGAAAAGGACTCTTCTTACAAGGGAGAGATGGAGCACAGAGAGGCAAAAACTGAAGTGCTTTGATGGCCAGAACTGATAACTTGCCTTCAAGAGCTCTAAAAAATCAGCTGAAGAGCTCATTTTGCAGTGGTTGAAAGGGACTGACTTTAACATGCCTTAAAACACTGAGGCAGGCTGAAAGCTCGTGCCTTGCCAAGATCTGCAAGGGAAAAGCAATGACCCTTGTAATTACGGCCAGGGAGTTTGATGCTTATACTGGGCAAAAGCGGAGGAGCCAACACAACAAGTAACCAGCAAAGAAGGAGAGCAGAGAGGTAGAACTAACACCAGCCGACATGGAAATGGGTCACCAGAGCAGTCCAAAGTCACTTTTTGAAAGATTGCAATATCTGATGACGAAGGTAACTGGTGACACAGCATTTTTAGACTCCTGTAAGGATTTTAACCAACTGGCAAACACTGTTAAAATAATACTGTGTAAAATCCTCATCACCGTTAATATATGGAGTAAAACGGTCATAAAATGTAATCATAGATGACATCAAAGTGTAATCATAAACGGCAGAGCCGCGTCCCAAAGAAGTACTTGTATATAGGTCCAAACAGTTTGTGTTTGATCCATGCCATTTAATCAATGTCCTACCTGATGAGCTGAAGGAAAACACACAGTGAGAAAACTTAGAGAAAACACAGAAACTGCAGGGAGTAAATCATCGCGGTGACTGGCTGCTGGCACAACCTGCTGCAGATCGCTCGGCAAACTGGGCTCTCGAGGACAGCACGGGCTCTCACAGAAACCACACAAGGTCCTGCAGCCGGGGACGCGCTGCCAGGGCACGTCACCCTCGTGGCTGCAAAGTGCCACCACCAGACGGACCCTGAGCTCCCGGGCTGGCCCTGTCCTGAGGAAGCAGCTGGGCCTGGAAAGGCGGCAGCAGGACTACCGGGCTGGACGGGGTAGGTGACACAATCCAGCTGTGACAGCATCACAGCGGCGCAGGGCTGCAAGAGCAGCAGCGGCCACGCGCCGCCGTGCCGCCGCGCTCCAACCTGTTAGCAGGAATCGCCAGTGACCAGGACCCCATACTCCCCCTCAAGATCCGCACCAAGGCCTTCCTGCAGCTCCCTCGATGAAAGGGCAGCACTCGGCTGCCTGTCCCACCGCTGCGCCGTGTCCTGGCCGCAGCCTCCCATGCCAGGCGGCTGCTGTCCAAGCCTCTGATTTGTCCTTTTGGAATCATGTCCTGCCTTCTCTGGCTTATCGCGAGCATTTTGAATTTCAGACCTGGTTTTGACACTGTCTTGACCCTGTCTGTAGCCTTTCCAGCTTGGTGTCTCCTTGATAACCACGCAATCCATTCAATCACCCAGCCACGGAGATGAACGGAGATGCACTGCATGACACCAGACCAAAGAGAACGTGGGGTCCCCGTTCAGTTCAGTATTTATAAGCATCCACTGAGCAACCTGAGTTTGGCTTTTTCAGCCATTTGTGCATCATTTAAGCAAGGCTACTCTACAGAGCAACCCCAGAGTTATATTCCATAGCAGTATCCAATATAAGGCTGTAAGAGGACCATCAAAAGTCTTCCTCTACGTGGCTATCCCCTCCTGAGCCCGTGTCCCCTGGACCCCTAGCTGCCCCACACTCCAAGCTTCTCTGTCAAGCCCCACGCCTGTATTTTTGGTTGGTTTCTTGGCAGAGAAGCAGCCACGGCTGACCCAAAGCACGTGGTGCTCTGCAGCGGCGCCCGCTCTGTCGGACGGCGACGGCCGCGCGGGTGCCGGGCCACCGCCGGAGCCGCTCGGCCATCGCTCCTCTGCGCCAGCGGTTTGTGGGGCTATTAGTGCATGCCAAGCCAAATCCAGGCACCACACCAAAAAATGAAAGATACTCCAGGTCTGGAAACATGCCTTCTACTGTGAAGCCTGAAGAGAACCTTTAAATTAAAGACATAAGGCAGAGGAGACACAAAACAAACAAACAAAAAAGCAGGACACAAACAGTGCTCAAAATACCTGCAGTTAATTTAATATTACAACAACTAATCTAGATAAATGATGGATTCTCTGTATTTAGAAGCGGACATTTGCCTTTCAAACAAATCTGCCATGGACCAAGCTCAGGTTATAAGCTGAGTCAGGTTATAAGCTGACTCAGAGTCACTGGGCGAAATTCTCTGGCTTGTGCTACACAGGGTGACTAAGTTTGTTGTCAGAAAGATCATTCTGACTTTGAAATTGGTAAGTTGTAAAGACTGATCTACCAATATGTATTACAGACCCCAAACTGTAGCTGCCTCTGTTCCCAATATGTCTTCACCTCGATGCAACTTGGTGCTGCCAGAACAGCGGCTATTCAACCCTCACTCTGCTGCATCCACCCTCCAGCACCAAAACGCGTTGTCTACAGAGGGAGTTCAGCTGCAGTCCGTTCAGCACTGAGGTCTGGAACTTCACAAACTGAAACGCAAGCAAAACCAGACCTGGAAACAGCCAAGCACCAGCAGCTCCTGTTTCAGCCCAGAAGGCACGAGAGTCCAAAGCTTTCCTGAGGAATTGGGAACAATACACAGTCTAAGTACACATGCAATAAAATCAGGAAGAGGCTGCGTAATGCCCAACATTTGCAAGAAACAGAGGAATCCAAGAACAAGTCAGACTTGTTCTTCCCTGCTGCACTGGGGATGAAGTGGCTGCAGACAGTGGCCGGGAGGATTCCGGGTTTGACGGTGCTGCTGTGCTGACTGTGCCAAGGTCACTCACTGTGGCCCAACTTCTTTTTGCAGGTGAAATGTGGAGCTTTGGGCCAGCAGCATTTACAGAATTCTTTTTCTCGTCTTCCAAGCAATGGAGCAAAACTCCCAAAACAACTCAAAGAGAAGAGAGAAATGGCCGGGAGGACGAGACCAGGTGAAATGCAGGAACATGGTGGCTGAGGGCAGGTTCACATGCCCCCACACGCGCCCACGGCCACCAGCTCCACGCTCGGCGCACGCGCAGCCAGCGCCGCCGCACACGCGCCCTGGCGCCATCCCGGCACGCTCTGCTCCTCGCGGGAGGCTTCACAAGGACACGGCGCTTCCCAGGCTTCTCCCGCCGGCCGCGCACGCACCAGAGCGCACGCGGAGCGGGGAGGCAGGAGCGCGCGGCCGTGGCCCTCCCGTGCCGCGTCCCGCCGGCCGCCGGGCTCGCCGCGCGCTGCTGTGGCTCGCGGTGCTGCGCAGTAAAAGCAGCAGCAGCAATATGCAGCGTAATGAAGCAGGGAGCAGCGACGGCCCCCAAAGGACTCGTTTACTCCACAAATCTCCCTTCCACTCACTTTTTGCTAAGAATTTTAACACCAAACTTAATTGTAAAGTCGTGTATTGATTGGAAAATGCAAATGGCAATTTAAATGTAATCTAAGCTCCCAGCATGATCCCAGCTCCCAAGGAGGAGGAGTCACTCGCTTTGGGCCCCACTGGAGTGAATGGCCCAAACTGAGCCGGGCCGGGACCCACGGGCCCCAGGCTGCCTGCGCAGTCAGGCTTCCCAGGAAGAATTTGGTGCGTGTGCGATCAGGAGCCTATTCCCTGTGCACAGCTGGAGAGCCGAGCCGCCCAGCCCCGCCAGCCCAGCGCCCGGGGACAAGTGTCCAGCTAGGAAGAGCCCATCCCACCAGGCAAGACCATCTGCTCCCAGCACCACCGAAGGGACGTTCCCGTGAAGGGATCGGAGCCCAGGGCACGGAGCGGCCGCGCGCAGCGGTCCGCGCTGGAGGATGCTGCTGCCTGCCCGGCACAGCCTGGGTGATGGCCACACTCGTGGCATTTCCATCTGCCTTAGATGCGAGCGGAGACAAAGGCCGATGGCCCAGAGGAGTTGTCCTCAATTGTCCTGCAGAAGGTGGAGATAAGGAGCCATCCAGCCACATCTCTATGGCAACACGCCTCCTCCTATGTCCATACACCTCCTTTCCAACGCACCTCCCTTCCCGGTAAAGCAAAGTCTCCTCCAGCATTTCTCTTTTCCGCAAGCCTGGCCCAGACCATCTTCCTGCAGAAGCTAAAGCGCCGAGGCCAAACCAGGCTGCTCGAGGTGACAGCCCCACAGCCCTCGTCCCCTGGAGCCCGGGCAGACGCTGGTCACAGTCGCAGGTACTCGCGGCAGGAGACTGCAGGGAACCTGCAACTGTCCAACACAACCTGCTCGGCTTCTCTGCAGGTCACGTCAGAGAGCATCGGCCTTGTCCTGCCAAGCGCTCCCAAACAAGCAGGACCTGCTGCTGTCATCCCTGCAGTGCACATGCTGCGGAATGGGAAGCAGCCTAAAAACGGCCACCCAGGCAGGCTGCTGTCACTCTGCTGCCCTCAAAGGCCTCTCATCTCCTTGGGGCCAGGCTGGACCCCCACAACATCCAGGGGTAAATCAAGCTGGAGGCCTTGCTTCCTCGCTGCCCTTCAGGGAGGTGCCAGGCAACCAGCCCAGCACAGTCTTCCAGAAAGGGCAGGTCCCAGGGAGAGAACAGAGACATCGCCTCCTCTCCCGGCTTTGCTGTATGGAACCACGGCTTCAGAGAGCCGCTGCTCCTGCTCACATCTGTGGCATCAGGTCCTCCCTGTCCTGGAGGGAGGCAAAGGCTGGAGAACTTCTGCTCTCCGATGTCAGCCCGGGTCTGCTGCACTATCCATGTGCAGATACCCCATGACCTCAGTGAGGATCTCAGCCTCTTTTTCCTTTAGGAACAAAGCTCGTCTTCCTAGGATGCTGCAGAACAACTATTTAATTCAAGCAGTGGGAGGGCAGCAATTTCAGTGCCCCAGTATCTCGGGAGACAGGTCACAGCGGTGCTCTGTGGTCTTAATGGTGCCCCAGGGCCACCAGCTCCAGCACGGAGCAGCGCAGAGCCCAGGGGGCCGCCCCATTTGCACAAGCGAGCGCTACCTTTGCGGCAACACGCTGTGTCCCCGCGCGGCCGCGCGCTGCCCTGGCACACAGCGGGGACCCTCCACACAGCCCCGCGCCCGCGGTGCCGGCAGAGCCTGCGCGCGGGGTCCCCGTGCGCCCGGGGCGCTGCCGAGCCGCTGCCGCGCGCGGCGCCCGCAGCCGGGCTGCTCCCGCCCCGCTCATCCCCGCGCTGCCCCCCTTGTCCTGCAGCGCTGCCTGCGCGGGGCCCTCGCGCCGCGGCCCCGCGGCTCCCGTCCCCTCCGAGGGCTCAGCACCGAGCGGCCTTGGGGAGGTGGCACCTGCCCCGTCCCACCGCTCAGCGCCCGGGACGGGGACGCGCAGCAGCCGGACCGGGAAGCGGCGCTGGGCGCCATGGGAGGAGAAGGGCAATGAGAGCAGGGCCGGAGCGTCCCCGGCAGGCGCACGGCGCGGCCCGGCAGGACGGCAGCACCGCGGAGCCCCGCGAGGCACCGACCAACCGGCCGGCGCGCGGCGGCATCGTGCGCGCTGCCCACGCGCGGTTCCCTGCGCCAGTGCCAGGCAGGAACGCGCGCCCTGGGAGCCCGGGCACGAGCGAGAGCCTCTGCAGCAGGGGCTGCCCCACGTGGGGACGGCTCCGGGCACGTCCCCTTGGGCAGCGCAGCCAGCGGCTGCAGGGATGGAGCACACGGAGCAGCGCATGGAGCAACGCGTGGAGCAGCGTGTGGAGCAGTGCATGGAGCAATGCATGGAGCAGCACATGGAGCCGTGCATGGAACAGTGCGTGGAGCAGTGCATGGAGCAGCACCCGGAGCAGTGCATGGAGCAGTGCATGGAGCAGTGCGTGGAGCAGCACTCGGAGCAGCGCATGGAGCAGTGCATGGAGCAGTGCGTGGAGCAGCACCTGGAGCAGCGCACGGAGCAGCGCACGGAGCATTGTGCGGCGGGCGCGGAACGGGGCTCGGATGCCCTCTGCTGGAGCTCGCTCCGCCCGTGGCCCCGCTCCGCAGCTCGCGGCCAGCGCGTGTCCGTGTCCGACACGAGGGCGGCCGGCGCGCGGTGGCCTCGCATGCGCTCCCCACAGCGCGGAGCCGACGCCGCGATGTCGCATGGAGATGCACGAAGGGCCTGCGATGGAGGCGGACGGGGGACACGCAGGCGCGTGGCCAGCACCGTAGGGGTCCTGCCCCCACGCCTGGGTGACACGAGGATGTCCCCAGCACTTGGGTCATACGAAGACACCTCCCTCTGGGGGCACGGCGCCTGCCCCACACGAAGATGCTGCCCTGCACGGCACATGGGGACACGGAGGACACCCCCACACACAGCGCCTGGGGACACACCAACCCCGTGTCCCGCATGCATCCTGGGGACACACAGCCCCCATCCCTGGCCCTGCACACAGATGGGGACACGGAACCCCCTGCCCCGCACAGTGCCTGGCACGCGCAAAACCCCTGCCCCACAGGGATCCTGGGGACACGCAAAGACATCCCCCCCACAGCACCTGGGGACACACAACAAGCCCTGGCCCCGTATAGCACATGGGGACACACAACCCCCCCGCCCAAAACAGATCCTGAGGACACACAAACCCCTGCCCACCCTGCATGGCACCTGGGGACAGACAAACCCCCCACCCCACACAGCACATGGGGACACACAAACCCCCGTCCCTGCACAGCGCACAGGGACACACAAACCCCTGTCCCACGCAGCGCATGGGGTTACACAAACGCCTGCCCCACACCTTAGTTGGGGACACACAAACCACCACCTCCCACACAGCACATGGGGACACACAAACCCCTGTCCCAAGCAGCGCATGGGGACACACAAGCCCCCCATCCCGCACGGTGCACAGGGACACACAACCCCCGTCCCTGCATGGTGCATGGGGCCTCACAACCCCCCGTCCCGCGCACTGCACGGGGACACACAAACCCCCGTCCCTGCACGGTGCACGGGGACACACAACCCCCGTCCCTTCATGGTGCATGGGGCCTCACAAACCCCCGTCCCGCGCAGCGCGAGGCCGCAGCGCCCGGCCGCTCCCGCCCGGCGGCAGGAGGAGATCGAACCTGCTTCATGGGAATGGCCCTCCCGCTGCCGATACTGTCCGCTTTGCACTCAGGCGCCTTCTTCTCGCGCTCCGGGTCCGCGCCCTTCCGAGACTGCAAGAGAAGAGACAGAGGCGTTAGGCCGCGGCCGGGAGCAGCGAGCGCGGCGCCCGCCGCCCGCTCCGCTCCGCTCCGACCGCGCCGCCCGCGCCGCCCGCGCTCCCCGGCCCCGGCGTCTCGCCCTTCCCTCTAGGGACGCTCCTGCCGGGCCGGGCTCCGGCGGCCCCGCGGTCCCCCCTCGCGCGGGCACACAGGACATGGCGACACACAGTGATGGCGTGGGATGCGGGTGGAGCATGGTGGAAGCGGGGAGCTCAGGCAGTGAAAGGAACTCACACCTCTACCAATCCAACAGATTTATTCTGTTAACACACTTGCACCATACAAAGTAGCACAGGTCACTGGGCAGAGATACCGGCCCCTTACAAAAGAGCATGGACAATAAATATCTATCATACGTCTAGAGAGCGAAACCCACCGACCCCGAGGGCGCTGCGGTGAGAGCAAACTCCAATAAATACAATATGAAATATACAGTCTGTTGAGCGGAACTCATTCAAAGTGCTTAAGACAGAGGAAATATCAAGTCATACACGGCATGGAGCACAATCAATACATTCAGATCACAACAATGGCAGAAGGGCAGCGGCAGCGTCTCCGGAGCGTCCTACACCCCCGCGGGCCGCAGCGCCCCGTGTGCTTTGGATTAGGAAGGGACAGTAGCCCCACGCGCCTGGGACACCAATTCACTCGCTCTTGGGCCCAGAATAAAACAAAGAGATTGAAAGAGAGGAAACTAAAGAGACACAGATGGCTGCTCTGCTGCGAGGAGGAAGAGGAGGAGGAGCAGGAGTCCATGCAGGCTGCAGGAGATGCAGTAGGGAGGAAGGAGCCGAGCGCGAGCAGCAGGCGCTAACAGCAGCTCCCGCAGGCAGCAGCAAAGCGTCTTTTGGCCCATCCAGCTCCAGGCGCTGCCGTGGCCCCGGTCCTGGCGGCTCTGCAGGTCTTCCCATCCCATGAGGGTCGTCCGCCTGGCATCCCCGAGCACGGACAGTGCCTAGACAGCATCCAGCAGGCCCAGAAATGTCCCGGCTTAAAGTGCAGGCGCAGGCCGTCTCAGCGCTTCCTAGACTGTACACTGGGGGGATTTAAAAGGCTCCTGCGTGTCTCCGAGGGGGGGACCCATGCTGGCTGGAGGGCAGGCGAGCCTCTAATCTTAGATCAATCCCAGTGCCCATCCCTTATCCGGCCCTGGAGAGGCAATGAAAAGTGAGAGAATTTGTACAGAGGTGCCGTGTGTAACCACCTGGATCTTCTAATTTGGAAGGAGTTGGAAAGGCCTTTTTGTTGATGAAAAGTTGGAAACAGTGGCACATATCTGCAAATATCGAAAGAATAAAGAGTTTGGCAAGTTATACTCAGAACCCGGACACGAGCCTGCGGGTGGCGGGGCCGAGGAGCCGGCGGCGGCGGCAGCACCGCGCGGCGCTGTCTCCACCTGGCGGCACGCGGCGCGCTGCGGCGCGGCGGCACGGGCGGCGCGGGCTGGGAGCGCCGTGCGGCCTTCCCGGCCCCGCGCGCTGCGGGAGGAGGTGCGGGTCGGCTCTGCCGGGAGCTGCTGCTGCTGCCGCCACCACCGCGTGAAGCCATCAACGTGACCGCGCGTGCGCCCAGCAAGCGAGGGAGCGGCAGCCCCGATGAGCGCGGTGAGCCCCATGAGCGAGCGCGCGAGCAAGCCGGAGCCCGGGATGAGCGAGCAGCGAGAGCGCAGGCGCAGACGGTGCCCGCAGCAAGAAGCGCAAGCCCCGCGGCCAGCCCTCCTCCCCCACGAGCACGTGCCCAAGCCGGGCGCCCAGCCCGGCGCCACGAGGAGCGAGAGCGTGAACAGCGACAGGAGCTGACGGCGAGTCCAGAACGCGCGGGCGAGCGGCAGCGTGGCGGCAGTGCGTGAGCGCCCGCGCGCTCCGTGCGCGGCAGCAAGCATGAGCGCGAGCAGCGGCGGGGAGCGAGGAGCGTCTGTCGGGAGCGAGCGCGGCAGTGAGCGCGAGCGGGGACGGGGGAGGCCGCGGGGCGCCCCAGGCAGGCTGAGCGCGCGGGGACGGGACGGGGACACCGCGGCGGGGCCTCGCGCAGAGCCGCTGGGATCGGAGGTTGGCGGGGACGGTCTGTCTGCCGGGGCCAGGCACTGCGGGGGGACAGGGCACGTGCAGGGCAGGTGCATGAGATGCCAAGATCGAGCAGAGCACAGGGCCCGCGGGACATGGGAGCAGCAGCTTCGGGGATGTCAGGAGCTGGGGAGATAGGTACACTCAGAGCACGAGGCGGGGGAGCTTTGGATGTCGGCAGCGCGATGACAGGGACATGGGCTATGGGACACTGCAGATTTCTATGCATCCACGATGAGGGCAATGGCAGCTGTTTGCACAGGGAAACACAGAGCAACAGGTACAAGGACGTTGTGGTGGCTGATTCCACAGACAGCGGACACGGGTGTACGGAGAGCAGTGGTGGCCGAGAAGCACAGACACGGGCAGGAGGGAGGGCAGGAGCCCAGCACGCGTACACGGGAGCGCGCTAACGTGGGCAACGCAGGATGTCTCCGCCAGACACGGGCACCGGGAGGACTCGTGCGCTGGGCGCCGGGCCGGCGCGTGGGCTGCGCGGGCAGGTTGTGGGGCAGGGCTGTGCGCACAGGGCAGGGTGTGCGCGGCGCGGGCACGGGCTGCGGGACGGGCTCCCTCGGCTAGCGGGGACACAAAGGCTGCGGAGGGACCCTGCGCCGCCAGGCCCTGGGGATCTGCTGCTCCTGGCACTGCATCCCTGCTGCCTCCCTGCCTGCCTGTGGTTCCAGCCCCTTGTCATGGGGCAGGGGCACCCAGAGTGGCCCAGGAGCATCTGCCGGGGGTGCCAGGGGCCCGGTCTCTGGGACTTTGCTCCGTGCTCTGGGGACATGGACCCTGGGAGGGGAAACACAGGGGTCCCTGTGCGGTGCACGGGCACTGGGAGCCACAGGGGCCACCAGTGCTGCGCACAGGGAGTCGCAGGGGTCCCTGGTGCGGTGCACAGGCACAAGGAGCCTCGCAGGTCACTGTGCATGGGCACAGGGAATCGAGACTCCCCCAGGAAGGACGGGGGAGCTCTGCTGATCCCCCCCATGCTCCGCACGCACCCGCTCGCCTGCAGCTGCTCCTGTGTGTGCAAGAGCAGCTCGCTCTCGCTCGCCCCCGTGCACACGCACATGCAGAAGACGCCTCTCAGCATCACGCTCCCCATGGGGAAAGGCTCCCTCCCTCCGTGCGCCTGCTCCCGCCGGCAGCACTCCTGCACGTGCCCGCCGTGTCCCTGCCCTGTCCCTGCCTGGGCCAGGGCTCGCGTTCCAGCTGACGCGCTGAGCTGGGCCGTGGTGCTGCCCCTTCCCGCTGCCCACCCGCTCAGAGAGCGGCCGCCCCGCACTGCGTCCTGCCCCGGCGCCGCTTACCGTGAATATGTTGGAGCGCCGCTTGGACTGCTTGCGGATGGGGGTGGGCGTGTTGGAGGCCGCGATGGTCTCGATGCGCAGCTCCCGCTGGCTGATGCTGGGCGTGGAGGGCACGGAGGAGGAGTAGTCGCTGAACGCTCCTCCGCCGTTGGTGGCCTAGGGCAGAGGGCAGCAGCATGAGGCACCGGGGACACCGCGGACACGGCCGCCCACCCCTGCAGACCCCTCGTGCGGGCAGGAGCCCTGGACCGGGTCGTGGAGACGCTCGGCACCTCGCGCTGCCGCTGCCAGTCGGGCACTGGGAGAGCTGCTTCCCGCCTCCGCCTTCAGCTTTTCTGCTGGTAAAATGCTGGAGCTTTGAGCTCAGCAGCGAGAAGCGGCAGTCAGTGTGTGGGGCAGTGCACGGGCTGTCGCTGGGAGCTCGGGCAGCGTTCGCAGACGAGGGGCCCGTGCTGCCGGCGCGGGGACGGCCGTGCAGCGCGGGGCCCTTCGGTGTCTACCGGGGCGGCCCATCGCCGCGGCCTGCTGGGGAGAACCCTCCTTTCCCAAAGCTGCCCAATGCAGAGCTGCAGGACAGCCCGGCGCCCACCAGGACCCCAATCCCACGCGGTTCCTTCCCAGCCTCACCAAGACGGCCACGACACCATGTAGATGTGCAGCCCCACAGCCCGGGGCCCGGCCCGCGTCCCCGCTGCTGCGCGGAGGGGTTTACGCAGCCCTAGGGAGCACCCGGCTGTTGTGCCCGTGGACTGATGGCAGCACCCAGGGACACGGGGGGAGCCCGACGTGTCCTCACTGCCAGGCTCGAGGGAGGGGAGGCCTGAGCACCCAGCTTGCACGGACACCTCGGAGATGCATTTACTTTAGACAGGTAACTGTTCATTCCCGTTTGGCCCGCGCACGCTCTACAGACATTGACCTGAAATGAGCTTACAGGAGGTTCCCAGGAGCAACATTCACAAAAAAGCATTTAAAATCTTCAGCCTGGGACATCATGCAGTGACAAAGCACATGGCAGCCTGAGCTCCACGTGCCAGTTCTGCTGATCCTTGAACAGTATTTCAAAAATATTTTGAAGAAACTGCCCATAAAAGGCTAGGAGAGCTCCAGCACCCACTGCCAAAAGCAGCCTACCTCCTCTCAGCTCCTCTGCTGAGATTCAGATGCATCATGGCTGGTTGGAAGAGCACAGCTCCTCAAGCTCTGCAACAGGATAACACACAAAAAGGCCCCTAACAGAAAATAGTTATGTCTACCCTGGGCGACAGCGAATAACCCTGAAACAAAACCCAAGTCTCCTGGGCCCCAGGAAGAAGCCAGGCAGCTGTGGACTGGCATGGTTGGAAGAAAGATCCACTGCTGCAGGAGAGCCCGAGGCACAGGCTGAACATCCCTCTGCCCCTTGCAGCACTTCCAGGCACTACCTGGCCACCAAAATTGCAGCGTACTCATCTTCTGACTTGGAGTAACAGCCCCCAAGAAACGTGGCCTGCAAAAGGACGAAGAAGAACCCAGGAGCGCCCGTGGGACCCAGCCGAGCAGACAGAACCTCCTCAGGGACGGATGCCACGGGCACACGTGCAGCAGGGTCCCCCAGCAAGGCCTGCGTGCCCTCTGCTCCTGCCAGGGTCTGAGCCTTCTTCTACAACCAGGAGTCAAGAAACTTTAGGAATGTGAAAGCGGCTGTCCAGGCAGACCAGCAACTGTGAACCACTCTCCTAGAACACTGTGTAACCTGCACGGAGCCTATACCCTGCCTGATCTTCCATCAAGGAAAAGGACAGAAGACACACGAAAGAAATTACATTGAAAGGAGAGGAGAGGACCATCCAAAAACTCAGCCTGGCTTCTCTCTCTGTGAAGCAGAGCAATGACTTCTGAAGGATGGTATCTGGGTGTGCTGACCACAGAAGAGGAACGTGAGGATGGGCCTCCCCAAAGGCCACACGTGGGGAGTCGACGGCTACTCTTGGCCATCGGGTGCTGCCCTGTGCCACGGGCTGCAGGCAGAGCACAGCGTGAGCCTGCGGGAGCCCCAAACCCCGCAGAGACGGGGGAGCCTCTGACCTGCCGAACGCTGGGATCTGCTCTTGCCACGTCCAGGCACAGAACGAGGCTGGGCTGAGAAGCAAATGCAGCCGGAGGCTCCCCCGAGGCCACGCAGCCCTAGAGGCCCTAGATGGAACTCGACGGGGCAGCCAGGCATCAAGCACACTCTCCCTGCTAAGCTCTGAGTGTTTCAGTATCTGTCAGTACATTTATACAGCCATAGCTGGAGAAGGATTCAGTTCAGAAGACACTGTAGAGTTTGAGCCCCTGACACAGTGGTGGGACAAATCCTAGGGCTGCTAGGAGACGGACCTAGGAAGATTCCTTGGAAGGAATCCTGCTAAACTGTGTTTTATAGGTTACATCTCACTGTAACCTCGATATCAACTTTTGCCTTGCTAGAACGAAACCTCGCTCTTAGCCCACAAACTTGCCTGGTGCTGGGACAAGGCAGGGGCCGTGTTTCCTGCAGGGCCATGGACACGCGGGAGTCCTGCGGCACCCAGGCCTCGCAAAGGGGCCGTGTGGGTACGGAGACCACCCTGGGGAGCGGGGACCACCCTGGGGCCGCGGGGCCACCCTGGGGAGCGGGGACCACCCTGGGGCCGCGGGGCCACCCTGGGGAGCGGGGGCCACCCCGGGGAGCGGGCGGCAGCCCTGGCGCGTCCTGCTCGCCCGAGCACAACGCTCAGGAGCAACCCGGGCACCCAGAACGCACCGCGGGGACGGGCGAGGACCAGGGCAAGAGGACGTGTTTGGGCAAATCCTGCATTTTGCTCCTGGCAGCCATTCTGCTGATGTACCCAAACAACCACAGCTTGTCTCCATCAAAATCAAACACGGGAGGTTGTAGTTTACCAAAACACACGCAGGACAAATCCTGCCAGCAGCGCGCACTGGTGGGGAGCACTTCAAAGAGGGGCAGCTGTGCCACAGGTGCTCGAGCAGGGTTTAGCTCAGGTGAAGCCAAACTGCTTCAACCCTGGGCAAAAGAAGGCACGAGGTGGAACAAGGGAGTGAAATATGGGAAGGGCCCTGAGGGGCACAGAGCAAACAGAGGCCACCAGCTCAGCACCTGAACGGGAACAGGGAAGAAACCGGAGCAGGGGATAGAGCAGGACAGCGCGGCGGAGCGCTCCGGGAGCCGAGCTCGCTGCGGGACGCGGCCCCGCACGAGGAGCCGCAGACACCGGTGCAAAGCACCCGCGCGCTGACCGTGCCTTGCTGAAACACGCTGCAACGGGCAAGGACAGCTCCTGCTGCCGAGCACAGGCCAGCTCTAGCCTGGGCTTCCTTTCACTTGTTAACTTTAAGTTTCTAGCCCTGTTCTTGACCGAAGAGGATGGCGAGGACGCTACGAGTGCTGCAGACCCAGAGCAGCCCGAGCATTAACGCGGGACACCCCGTCCCGATGAGGCGGAGTGGGGTGCAGGCGGCACGGAGCGGCCAGGACGCAGCACGCGGAGATGCGGCCTGCGGCGCCGCGTTACCGCCGGCAGAAAGACGGACGGGCAGCCGAGGCTTCCCACCCTCCTCCATCGGCACCGCAGCCCTGGAGAAGCAGGGGGAAGGGGCAGGAGCACTGGGGAGACGAGGTGGAAGGGCTCTCGGGGTGTTGTGAGCAGCCACTGGCCCCAGCTCCCACCCGCAGCCCCGGGGTAAAGGGCAGGCGCTGCCAGGAGGGAACAGGGCCCCAAACCCACCAGACCTGCTCTCCTCGCCAGGGCGCACAGACAACCCGCGCATCAGCAAGAGCTTCCCCGGGGAGGCACCGCAGGGCCCCCAGGCTCTGAGCAGCTCTGAACTGATGCCAAAAGCAAACGTGCTTCCTGTGAGCTGCTGGGAAAGGTCCAAGGTCCATCCCCGAGGGCACCTGCGGATCGCTCACACGGAGCGCGCAGGCTCCCGGGGGCTGATCCCAGCCCTCTGGTGTCTCAGAAGACCGGACTGATGCTGAGCAAATTACTTAAGAGTCACAGTGCATTCAAACTGCTTGTGGAAAATCCCGGCCACCAGCTGACCTTTCCCTACAGTTCCCACCGAAGCGGGGAACAAGGCAATAACATACTCTGCAGAAATGTCCTGAATCCCAAAGACCAGGGTGAAACCAGGGCCCCTGGCTAGTTCCAGAACTGCTTCCTGAGGAGGAACCTCCGCGGTGCGGGGACACCCAAGGAGCTCGCTCAGCCCGGTACCGCCGCCAGCTCGCAAAGGAGGGAAGCTCTCCTGGACAGACGTGACCACCCGGGGCCTCCTCTCCCGCAGGAACACAACGAGCTCGCTGCACTGTCACGGGAGCAGACGAGCGGCAGCCCTTCCCAAAACACCGTCCTGGAGCACCCAACCACTCCAGAGCAGCCGTGCTCGGGCCTAGCGCGAGAGGCAGGGCTGGCGCCCCGCTCCTGCCCGCTCCGAGGGGGCCCTTGTGGGCACCGCTTGTTGCCACCCCGAGGGCGACCGCAGACACAGATGCCCAGGGCAGGGAGGCGGCAGGGAGCAGCACCCCCTGCTCCTCGCGGCCGCAGCCCTTGACCTTGGCTGCGGCTGGGGGAAGGGGGACCCCATCCCGCGGGAAGGGTGCACGATGTCACCAGCAGCCCTCGGAAGGCAGCGCACGAGGGAGACGGACCCGCGACAGCGACGGCCCCTCCGGCCGCAGCCGGCTGCAGGGCGCCGAGCGGCACCGCTGTCCCCACGTGACCACACGCCAGTGCCCGTGGCTCCTGCTGCCCAAGGGCTCGCGTGCAGGTGCCAGGCCTGGTTTGCACACAAGCAGTACCCAGGAAAAGAGGGAATATTGTTTCCGGTGTCTTTCCTCAGTACCTCAACATCTAGTAGCAGTAAAAGACAAATAAACATAAAAAGCCTAATCTGTATTTTATTCTAGCTTCTTTCCATCAGAAAGAAGCCGGAGTCACAGCCACTGCCGCCGCCACCGCCGCCGCGGCACAGCGGGCTCAGCGGAGACACCGGGCTCTTTGCGCCCGCGCTGCCGCAGCTGCTGCGACGCCGGGGGCTGCGGTTGCTGTGCCCAGCATGGGCCGTGTGTCCCGCACGGGAAGCAGGTCCCTGGGCACCTGGGCACACAAGCTCCTCTATCCGGATCCACTTTAGACACGTCAGGGATCGATTCAAGAGTTTCTCAAAGCCACTTGGATTTGCTTCCACGGCTTTTTCCCAGCCTCCTTTGGGGGCTGGGAAACAGTTCCAGACCTTCCTGCTCAGGCCAAGGGAGAATGAGGAATTACTTTGCTGGTTTCTGCACCCACTCATCAGTTTTATTGCTTCATATTCTATTTATGGAAGTGCTTTTTGTGAGGGAGATGTGTAACCACAAAGCAGACCGCGGGAGCAGCCGCTGGGAGCGGAAAGGGTCTGTGCCCCTTGCTGAGGCCATGGAAGATCCCAGGAGCAGAGATCAACTTCGATCCCTGATGTGGCACAGGGATTTGGGAGCGTGGGAGGCACACAGCCCGAGAGGCTCAGAGCACAGCCAGGACGTGGCATGTCATCTCTGCTGACACCTCTATAGTCCAGGCAATCAACGAACATTTCTGGCTTAAAAAGGCTTCCCAATTAGCACTGTTTTCCCATCAGAAAGTTCTGGTTCCCCCAGAACAACCTCGACTTGCTCGGTGCAGCCATGGGAGCACAGCAAGGGGCTGCTGCTCCAGGCCCCGTCTGGGGCCGAGGAGGCAGCACTCAGCTCCACACAGGAGTCACCAGCAAGCTGCCCTCAAAGGACCTTGTGGAGCTCTGTGCAAGAACAGGAGAGGACAGAGGCCTCTGAGCAGGACCCTTCAGCAAAGCCCAGGACACACAGACACCGCTTTTGATGGCCAGTCTTGGTTCGCCACAGCCAGTCTTAAACCCTCCCTTCTGTTCTAGCACCTTCTGTTTTGTCAAAAGTTTTTCCTTTCCTAGTTTTAAGGGGTTAGGTTTTCTCCATTTCACGCTCCGTTTTTCTAAGCTAAACAAGCCAAGCACTTTATTTCCTCTCATACTGGGATCTCCCCTCCCTCCCACTGGCATTTTTCTGTTCCTACTCCAGTTTCAATGCACATTTAGGCATGAGCAACTGGTATGAGACTGAGAAGCCTGGTGTCTCCCACTCTACCCCACCAGGAACACACAATTATCTCCACTACAAACCTGCTGCCCAATACAGCAAGAACCATGAGAAAACCTCCGCTAGGACCCTCTTCTCATACTGTGGACATCGAAGAAAATATTAGAGTATAACTTGGCCCCAAAGAACATTGCCCTTGGCCATCTTTCACCACATCCCCGTTTCAGTACAATTGGCCTCTTCCTCCCAGACAGTATTCAAGTATTTACATTCTGCAAAGAAGATACTC